>NC_092783.1:46486566-46828441 GCF_047496795.1 Chiloscyllium punctatum
TCAGGACCAGTGTCCAGGCAAATCAATGGATGGCCACTTAAAATAGATAGTAGGAGGAAAAGTGGAAATTTAAAAGCTGAAAGAAAAATTACAGAGCAGTGATGAAGTGAAATGGGTAAATAATGACAAGAGTGTGACGAGAAGAAGCAGAGCAAATAGGCCTTCAGTGGGGAAAATAGAAGATGAAAATGAAAGCCTCTTCATCTGCATCTAACCAGCATGAAGGATTGAAGGCAGAATTGGGAATAAATGGGTACAATCTAATAACCACTAAAGTTTGAAAGCAGATCAAGATTGGGACTGAATATTCAGAGAATTCTGATGCTTTGGAATGATAGGCAGATAGACAGAATGAGGTGTAGTAGATGTGTTAATAAAGGGTGAATTCAGTACAGCAAGGAGAAATAATCTTTTCTCAGAAGATAAAGATGATGAATCAGCTTGGATGGGGGTAAGAAGTGACGAGAAAGAACAAGGGATGAGAATAGATTAGTCGTCCCTAACACTAGCTACACAATTTAAAAAAATATAATTGAAGAAATATTGGAAACCTGTAACAAAGGTATTGCAAAGGTTCTGGGTGACTTTAATCCTCTTATGGATCGGACAAATCAAAATGGCAAAGGTAGTGTTAAGAATGAGCTCGTAGATAGTATTCAGGGCAGCTTTGAAAACAATATGTTCTGGAACCAAGCAGAGAACAGGTTATTTTTAAGGCCAATAGTCTGTAACACGATAGGATTAATTAATGATCAGATCATAAGGAGTTCTCAAGAAAAAGTAAATTATGACAAAGTGGAAGCTACAGAGTGTCTTTAAACTTAAATAAACACAATTCCAAAACTATGAAAATAGAATCGACCAGAGTGGCCTGGGAAAATAGATTAAAAGATATGATAGCAGCAGTGGCAAGCACTTAAGGAAATAATTCAAAATTCTCAACAAAGTACCATGGACTAAAGAAAGGAAGGTATTGCTTAAAACCAAGGAGTCAATGCAAAGTGATAACTACAGTTTTAGATTCATATTTATTGGAACACATGATGAGTTATGTAAATTTTGCATTTTTTTTCCTGGAATAGTAAGATCAAAAGCAAGCACTACTGAGCCAATTGGTTCTGGGCCAAATGACAATTGCTTGATGGCAATGTTTTGATTGGCTCCTCACCAGGAGACCTTGGCTTGTATGAGGGTCAGTACAGCAAAAAAATCCAACTACCCTGCAAAGAGAAAATATCAAAAATCACACTGTTTTTCTCTCTCTTCCTCTATGTCTCTCTCTCTCCTGTGCAGAGATACTAGAAAGTTTCCATTTACAGCTAGCTGTCATCCCTTCACCTCTACCTGTAAATATCTGTTTAAAAGTGCAATAAAGCACCTTCAAAGGCATTGAAACCTAGTCACAGCTAGTTCATGTAATAGAAAAAGGCTAGCATGCAAGTATGGCTATTACATAGAAGGCTAAATGGAATGTTGTTCCTTAAAGCAAATAGGTTGGAATATGAAAGAAGTGAAGTCTTGCTCAAACTGTGGAAGTCATTTATAAGATCATACCTTCAGCATTTCATGCAGTCTCATCAGTTGCAAAGGGATACACTTACGATGAAAAAAGTTCAGAGAAGCTCCATTGGGTTGATACCTGGGATGAAGGAGCTGATTTATAAGAAAAGGTTGAGCAAGTTGGACCTTTACTTATTAAAGTTTAGAAGTACGAGAGGAGATCTTCTTGAAACAATTCGGATTTGGATGAGGAGTGATGGGGCGATGCTAAGAGGATGTTTCTGCTTTTGGGGAAATCAATAGCGAGGATAAATAGTTTCAAAATAAGGGGTCTCCCATTCAAGACAATAATGAGGAGAAATTTCTTAATTTTCTTGAAATTCTCTATCTCAAAGAAAACAGAGGAACCTAAGCAATAAATAAAAAGGAAAAGACCTATAAAAATCTGTTGACCCTGCTCTGCCATTCAATACAATCAAGAGTGATCTTGGGCTTCAATTCTGCTTTCGCATTTGTTCCCCAGATCCCTTGATTTGCTGAGAGAGCAAAAATCTGCTTATTTCAGCTTATTAGTAATCTTTGCACATTCAGGAAGAAAGGACTTTATGCAGAATGATACACTGCAAAGTGAGTATTTAGTCTGGGAATTTGGACTAGTTATCTGACGAAGGAACAGCACTCTGAAAGCTTGTACTTCCAAATAAACGTGTCGTATTATAACCCAACGTTGTGTGATTTTAAACTCTGGGCATTTGGAGGCAGTGTGTAAATTCAGTGCAGAGAAGCAGAAGGGCTTTTTGTTTGATTTTTGGCTAATTTTTTATAATGGATAAATTGGAGTGAAAGATCGGGGACCCAAAACAAATTACTGACATCTCATGTAAACCATAGGTTCATTGTTTGGTGATAGTGTCATAAAGCTAGTTCCTTTTTTTGCGAAAAGTTATTCCCTGGCTCAAGGAGACTCTGTCCTTGATTTTTTTCAGAGGGGCAATAAACCAGGCTGGGCTCTGATCAATCTGGTTTGGTACAGAGATGAAAAGGATTTTGGGAGGCCTTTTGTTTACATGCAAACAGATGAGATTTCAGGCCAAAGTGGTGATGCTTTAGAAGTGACCTGTATAAAGAAAGGGGAGTGGTCAGCTCTCTAGCTGAGCTGAGCAGTTTTAGTTCAGTATTGAACTGGTTGGAAATTCAACAGGGAGCTGTGGAAACTCTCTCTCTCTCTCTTTCTGCCCTGCAACTTCAACCTGTTAGCATGTGTTCCATTTCTACTGGTGTTTGAAGGGAGTTTGCTTACTGGTACTGTTGTGCATATTCGGAACAGCATAATTAAGTTTAGTTGGATAGATTGAGTTCAGTAGGGATTCTTTATTTTCTTCTTTGTGTTTCATTGTGTAATTTTGTGAATAAATTTCTGTCTGTTTTAAAATCTAGTAGTCAACCTAACCAACTTAATCTGGGTAATTTTCACTGTACACTTACCAAAAAAACTACAAAGTTATGGTCTGAGCTGCCTGCTTAAGAATGTTTTGAGTGGTCTGACTTAGTCTATGACAATAGTGAATTTGACTATATATTGTCAGTTACTTCGAGATTGAAGGTAAATAGGGGAAATATTTACAGTTTACGAACAGAAAGGTGAAATATTTAAATATTAAATTAAGCTCTAAGTAATTAAAAAAGAGATACCAGGCCACGTGATGTTGTAACTACATAATGTGGGAGCTGGTAGACATAGTGAGCATGTCTGCACCTAGAGTAGGTTGCCTGAGGAACGCTGCCTCCGGGTTGATGAGCTGGAGTCTGTGCTTTGAAAAATTATACAACAGGAAGGGGGAGATTTACCCGAATGCTGTGTTTCAGAATGCAGTCACACCCCATAGATTAACTGTCTTGAATTTGATCAGTGGTCAGTGGCAGGAATGTGTAACCACAAGAGATCCCGAAGGTAGTGCTGAAAGAGCCTGAGTTTGTCTAACACATTTGAGATTCTTGTTCCCTGTGTGGATGATAGGGGGAGGTTGTAGGGAGGACGAGCAAACTGACCACAGCACTGCAGTTCGTGGAACCATTCAATTTGCGAGAGAAAAGGGAAATGTAATTATAATCAAGGATAGTACAGTCAGGGGAAGAGATACTGTTCTCTGTTGCCAAGATTGAGAGTCTTGAAAGCTGTGTTGCCTGCCTGCTTGGGTTCAGGATATCTCCTCTGGTCTGCAGAGGAATTTAGAGGGGGAGGGGAAAAATCCAGGTGTCATGGTCCACATTGATACCAATGATATTGGTAGAATGAGGAAAGAGATTCTGCTGAGGGAATGTGAGCAGTTAAGAGTTAAATTGGAAAGCAGAACCAAGAAGATAATGATCCCTGGATTACTACTTGAGCCATGTTCAAATTGGCACAGCGCCAACAAGCCTAAAGAGGTAAACGTGTGGTTCAAGGACTGATGTGGGAGAAATAGGTTCAAATCCATGGGATATTGACATCAGTAGTAGGAAGGGAGGGAGCTGTTCTGACTGTATGGTGTCCACCTGAAACATGCTGGGACAAGAGTCCTGATGAATCACAAAGCTGGGGCTGTGGATAGGGCTTTCAACTAAATAGTTGGGGGTTGGGTTCAGTTGCATGGAAAATTATAGAAAAATATTAAAGGAGGAATGGACTCAACAAAGGTTATTAAAGTTTCCAGCACAAATAATGGCACAGAGAGAATGGAAAGGGTCACAAATCTAACTTCAGGCACAGCAGCTATGGGGACAACAATGAAGAGAGGGTCAGTCAACACAGGATTGAGGGTTTTGTACTTTAATGCACACAGTATACATAGAAAGGCAAATGAGCTCATCATGCAGATTGAAATTGGTGGGTATGATATTGTAGGTATCACAGAGACCAGTCTACCTACATATTGTAGGAGAAAGTGAGGACTGCAGATGCTGGAGATCAGAGCTGAAAATGTGTTGCTGGAAAAGTATAGCAGGTCAGGCAGCATCCAAGGAGCAGGAGAATCAACGTTTCGGGCATGAGCCCTACTTCAGGAATCTTGAAGAAGGGCTCATGCCTGAAACGTCAATTCTCCTGCTTCCTGAAGAAGGGCTCATGCCCGAAACGTCGATTCTCCTGCTCCTTGGATGCTGCCTGACCTGTTGCGCTTTTCCAGCAACACATTTTCAGCTACCTATATATTGCAGTCCACCATGATTATTGTAATAGTGTATTTCTTACATGCCTTTTCTAGCTCCTGATTTATTTTCTTCCCCACTTCCTGGATACTGCTCGGAGGCCTGTACATAACTCCCAACTCTTCCCCCAGCTCCTCAACTCTACCCATTCTATGCCTTCTGACTCTATAATCACATTTTGCTTTCAATTTAATTTCATTTTTTATTGACAAGGCAACCCTGTCCCATCTGCCCATCTGCCTGTCCTTTCAATGGGACTTGAGTGCATGGATATGTAACTCCCAGCCCTGATCCCTTTGAAAGAAATACACTATTACAATAATCATGGCGAACTTCAATATATGGGTGGACTGGGAAGATCAGTCGACAGCGGATCTCAAGAAAAGGAATTCATGGAATGTCTATGAGGTGGTGTTTTTGAGCAGCTTGTGATAGAGTCCATGAGGGAACAGACAATTTTTGATTTGGTGATATGTAATCAGGCAGATTTGAATAGGGAGCTTAAGGTGAAGGGAACCCCAGGAGGCAGTGAGCATAACCTGATAGAATTCATCCTACAGCTTGAGAAGATGAGACTGGAATCAAATGTAACAATATTACAACTGAGTAAAGGTAACTACAAAGATGTGAGGGACGAGATGGCCAGAGTTGATTGGAAGCGGAGCCTAGCAGTGACGGTGGTAGAGCAGCAATGGTAGGAGTTTCTGGCCTAACTCGGGAAGTGCAGCAGAAATTCATCCCAAGGAAGAAAAACCTTACTAAGGAGAGGATGAGGTAACCATGGATGACAAGGGAAATCAGGGATAGTGTAAAAGCAAAAGAATAAACATACAATGTGGTGAAGATCAGTGGAAACCCAGAAGATTTGAAAAATTTTAAAAACCGGCAGAAGATGACTAAAAAAAAACATCAATGGGGAGAAGCTGAAATATAAGAGTAAGCTAGCTAGTAATACTAAGGAAGATTGCAAGAGTTCTTTAGATATCTAAAACATAGGAGAGAGGGAAGAGTGGATATTGGACCACTGGAAAATGAGGCTGGAGAAGGACTAATGGGGAACAAAAAAATGGTGGATTGACTGAATGGGTACTTTGCATGAGTTTTCATGGTGAAAAGCGTTAGCAGCTCATCAGAACTCAGAGGCAGAGGTGAGTGTGATGATCATCGCTAAGGAGAAGGAGCTGGGAAAGATAAAAAGTCTGAAGGTGGATAAATCATTCAGACAATCACCCCAGAGTTCTGAAGGAGATAGTTAAGGAGATTGTGAGGCATTGGTGGTGATCTTTCAGGAACCCCTAGAGACCGGGAAGGTCCTAGAGGACTGGAAAATGGCTGCTGTAACACCCAAGTTAAAGAAGGGGAGGAGGGTAGAAGATAGGAAATTATAGGCCAGTTAGCCTGACCTAAATTATTAGTAAGGTTTTAGAATTTATTATTAAGGATGATATTGTGGAATATTTGGAAATACATGGTAAAATAGGGTTGAGCCAGCATGGTTTCATCAGGGGGCGATAATGCCTGACAAATCTGTTAGAATTCCTTTGTGGACATAACAAGCAAGTTAGGCAAAAGAAAGTTAGTCAACATGATCTATTTGGATTTCCCAAAGGCCTTTGGCAAGATGTTGGACAGAAGACTTCCAAATAGGGTAGAGCCCATTGTGTTAGGGGCAAGGTACAGGCATTGATAGAGGATTAGCTGACTGGCAGAAAGCAGAGAGTGGAGACAAGACAATCTTTTTCAGGATGGCAACCAGTGACTAGTGGATTCCTGCAGAGGCCTGTGTTGGGACCACAACTATTCACATTATATGTTAACGACCTGGATGAAGGAACTGAGGGCATTGTTGTTAGATTTGCAGATGGCACAAAGATAGATGGAGGGGCAGGTAGTGTTGAGGATGTGAGGAAGCTGCAGAAGGACTTGGACAAGTTAGGAAAATGTGCAAAGAAGTGGCAGATGAAATGCAATGTCAGGGAGTGTGAAATTATGCACTTTTATAGGAAGAATAGAGGCATAGGCTATTTTCTCAATGGGAAATGTCTTTGGGAATCTGAAGTTCAAAGGCATTTACGAGTTCTGGTTCAGGATTTTCTTAACATTAACATGCAGGTTCTGTTGCCAGTTCGGAAGGTGAATGCAATCTTAGCATTCCTTTCAAGAGGTCAAGAATACAAAGGCGGAAATGTACTGCTGAGACTGTATAGGGCTCTGGTCAGACAGCATTTGGAATACTGTGAGCAGTTTTGGACTGGTGGTGGTTATTGCTTTTAAAAGGAAATGAAAAATGTCATAGTGATTTGTGGCGGTGGGCAAGTCGCTCAGTTGTGTGTGGTAGCATTTCTGGGTATAAAACAAAGATTGACAAATGGTTTAGTGCCTGGGAATCCCGCTTTGTGATGATGCAGGTTGCCATGCTCCACTCATAAATCAAATATGATCCATTAGCATTTGCAAAGATGCAATCATTTTACATTCAACCTTAAGTAAATGAAGTAAATATTTTAAAATTGCAGTGTAGATATAATCCCTGCAATGATATCATTGCATCAAACAATACAGAACTAAACAAATAAATGAAGTGGAAATTCTTTAAATTGAAAATGAATCAACCAGAATACGTTAATGTTGGGAATCACCCAGCAACTTCCTTTATTAGTAAATTAGAAGATTTAATTTCCTTTTGCGTCCTTGTCTGGAATGTTCTTTGTTAATCTCTATTACATAACCTTTTCATAGTCCCTCCTGTTACCACTTCAGAGCTGTCTGCACCCCAAACCCACCCCCTCCCCTATCACAAAAATCTCTAACATGTTCCCTATGGCTTCTAAATCTCTTTGTTTCAGTATTGTCCTCATCAGCATCTATTAATACCACTTCAATAAATGCCCACTAAACTGCATAAATCATTCAATTAGAATATCTTCTTAGCACAACTTGAAATGGGCATTAAATATTGATGCTGACATCCCAGTAATCATCTGAAATTTTATAACCAACAACTGACGTCCTCTCGGGCACTTCATAAATCACTCCAGTTTTTCTCTTTCTGGGACATTTTATTCAGGTCCCTCAGTTTTCACCATCAAATTTTAAATAGGTTCAAGCTTGCAAATTCTCTATAATGAAGGGCTGCTTCAAACAAGAACATTATTCCCTTACAGAGACTGACAGATCGGTTGGGCATTTCCAGCATGTTATATTTTTCCCTTAGTTTGACAGTTTTAAAATATTTTACATTCTGCCATTTGCTTCCTTACGGTATGACTCACACCATGGTGTGCACACAAAATTTAGCCTAAAGGCAGAAATATATTGGAATTAATTGAGGTCAATTATACTCAGCTCTTTCTTTAAATTTAATTATGCATCTAAGAACCATGAAGTTGTTGACTGATCTGTATTAATATTCTAACAGGATACATAAATAACATCATATAAAGCAAAGATGACCTCACAATGCAGTAAAATAGTTCAAGGTGTGAGGTGTTTTCACTGTAAACTTTAATAGTGGCTCATTTCCAGGATCAGCCCGGGTAACCTGTTTGAAAATTTTGCAAGTTGTGTCATGCTTGTCATCAAAGTAAAAGTGCAAGCTCCTGAAGCCTACAATTTAATTAAAGCTCATTAGTTTGTAAGGACAGACATCAGATCAATCATTACATTAACTGTAGTTTTCCAGTTTTAAATAAAACTTAGAGCAAAAACAAACATAATTTATTTCACAGATATTTTATTCCAATAAATAGATTATAAAGGATAATTTAGTAATATCAAATAAATACTTCACAAATTACATATACCTGGTGATATTTACCAACATTAATAGTTGTGCCTTGTAATGTACAATATCCATAGATACACATGAAAATAAGGATTTAAATGTCATCTAATAAAATTAATTATAATTATCTTCAGAGATAAAAGAACTCACACCTATGTGTCATCTTTCAGTACAACACTTAATAGCCAGAAAGTACTTGAAGTATAATCACAGAATAATGAAGAATGTAACAATGAAATTTCACACATTATGGTCCCCTGAGCAACAATGAGATAAGCAACCAGATCATTTGGTTTTACTAATAATATTTGAAGGAAATAACATTGGTCTAGTAAGGTTGGTCATCAGAATTCCCCAGCTCTTTTCAAATATTACCATGAAACCTTTAAGGGCGATCTAAAAGGGCAGAAGGCACCTCCAAGAGCACTCCTTCAGTACTGCATTGTAAAGCTAGCATTGATTACAGGCTAGAATTGACAGTCTCACACAAGCATGTTTGAAGGCACAAGGGAGTACAAGGTACCCACCTCACCATGATCTTTCTCCTTTTTATAGAGGATTGTGGAGGTGAACCTACTAATCCCTGATTTATTGAGGCTCTTAAATGCCTCCTCCAGCCTCCAACTCTATTTTACCATCAAAATGGGGGAACCCATACCAAGCAGGTAGTCGGGTAATGTACTGGCTGGTGTAAGGCAAGAGGGTGGGGCACTTCCTTGAAATACCTCTCCAAGGTCCTACCTCCTTTAATCCATTCCGCACCTTTCCCAACCTGTTCCCCCCACCCCCGGCACCTCCAATCCCTTGCTGGGCCCTCCCAGGCCTGGTCTGGGTGACAGCGACATTTGATTGACATTTATTCTTTTTGGGGGAGCCTGTATTCCCAGCAGGGCCACTGTTCAATCCTGGAGCAGCTGGGACTACAGAGCTGATAGCCAATTTAATTGGCTGGCAGTTCTCTAAGAGGAGACTTCCTGCCAAGTTAAGGGCCAGTCACAATATAACAGAACTCAGTACAATATCAAACAGGATAGTTGACTCTGGTATAATAGGTAAAGTTCTAGAACTGAAGGATTTAGAGTGAAGGTGGAAATGCAAAGATCTTAGGTAATCATCCCTTATCCAAGTATTATATTTTTTGGTATCATCTTGTATTGTCGCATTCTTTGTGCTGTACTCAGAGATAGTGCTTAGTCTTGGTGATACTGTGCCATCCAATGGATGAGAAAATCCACTTCACTGATGGCTTTTATAGCAGCAACATTAAGGTCCAACTAAAGAAAGACAGAGATATATTAATTAATAATAAATGGCATAAGGTCAGAGATAATAAAGATTAGGAAGAGACTATTATTTTCTTTGATGTCTTCTGTTTTGTCAGGACCTAACCTTGCTTATCCCAGTACTAGAAACATCAGTTAACATGGATACAAACCATGGTTCAACATATATTGCTTTCAGGATTTGTTGCAGGTAACTGTCTATTTTTGTAGCCCTTTTCCCAAGCCCCTTTGAATTTATATACATATGAAGTCTAACTGTCCATCTATCTCACACTTTGCTGAGAGAGAGCAAAGTACTTTCACATTGGGTTCACCATTTGGGATTTGTCTTTCCCCTCTTGTTCTTTACTAACTTCAAGGATGATTTTGACTTCAGGCTTTGTTCATTGAAGTATTCTTGGTGCAATATGGGTTTAAAACTACACAGGGGATTACTTTCATTCTTGAAGAATTCACCCTTAAAGAAAGATGTTGTTGAACTTGAAAGGGTTCAGAAAAGATTTGCAAGGATGTTGCCAGGATTGAAGGGTTTGGACTGTAGAGAGAGGCTGAATAGGCTGGGGCTGATATCCCTGGAGCATTGGAGGTTGAGGGGTGACCTTATAGAGGTTTATACAATCATGAGGGCCATGAACAGAGTGAACAGTCAAGGTCTTTTCCTCAGGGTAGTGGAGTCCAAAACTGGAGGGCATAGTTTTAAGGTGAGAAGGGAAATATTTAAAAGGGACCTAAGGGGCAACCTTTTCATGCAAAGGGTAGTGCGTGTATGGAATGAACTGCCAGAGGAAGTGGTGGAGGCTGGTTTAATTACAACATTTACAAAGCATGTGGATGGGTATATGAATAGGAAAGGTTTAGAAGGATATGGGCCAGGTGCTGGCAAATGGGACTAGATTAATTTAGGATATCAAGTTGGCATAGACAAATTGGACTGAAAGGTCTGTTTCTGTGCTGTGTATCTGTATGACTCTATGACTGTAAGTGATGCGTGGTGCAGAATAAAACCAATAGCTTGAGTTTAATTCCCAGACTGGTTGTGGCACTTCTTGCAGATATCTGCCTCCTCACCTTACTTCATGCTGTGGAGTAGCTACACTCAAGGTATGCATAATCAATTGGCTTTCTCTATCTCTAAAGGAAAGAGATGCCTAAGGTCTTTGTGGACTATGACTCATTATCCTATCTAACTTTATAGAAGTGAAGTGGAAAGCATGTCAACTTACATTTTCAAAAGCATTGTGTATCTCCTGTATCCTGACTTTGGATTCTTCTCCACAATGGCAATTGAACTGCGTACTCTATCCAATAGGAAAAAAAAGAAATGGAAACTAATGCTCCAGTGTCCAAATAACCATTCTGAATATATACATAGTACAGGTAGTTCTTCTATAACACAATGGTTGCCTTTGTGCAACCCTGTACTATAGAAAAATCACGCTTTAGAAACAGCACTTATAGTGTTGGCGATGTAATTGCGTTACAACCAACACGTTTCGAAACAGTGTCCCCAAATCATCAATTGTGTTACAGCGAATTCATATTAATGAAATGCACGTTATAGCAGAACGTCCTGTAATTGTTAAATGAACATATGTACTAATCATTTCTACTTACCACGGAGGTATTGCTTGTTACTTGTTTGCTATTTATTTAACAATCATTTAAGTTAAACAGACAACTGATCACAAACATGATAGGCACATTTTTTCTCCATTAAAGAGCATTCTTTGAATTATCTAAAACATGAACAGCTTGCAATTTTATAGTGTTTTATCACCTGTGAGAAATGTCATACAGCACTCCATGTAAAATGAATTTAATTGTTGAATGTAAGCAATTCAGAAATGACTGCTCCAATCATTGTACCTATTGTATTGTTATATGCAGTAAAGGTGACGGTAATATTTCTGATTCATACCATGACATTATGAATTGATATGATATATATTACCATCCTGTACTAAAAGCTGCTATTATCCCATATGGACTACCCTCAGGTCAATGTCTGCATAATGCTGTGCACGGCCAGTATATTGAATTATACATTCAGGTGTACCTCACAGCAGATCACAATGACAAAGACAGCATTTGTGAAGTCCAGTAATCTCTGCAAGCCTGACAGCTAATGTCATGCTGGAACAAAAAAAACTAATAATTCCCTATAAGAACAGAAGAACAAGGAACAGGACTAGTCAATTCAGTCCCTCAGCTGTCATTTAATACAATCATGGCTTATCTCATCTCGGTCTCAACTCCACTTGCCTGTCCACTCTCCATAATCCTTCAACCATTACTCATTTAAAAATTTGTCTATCTCCTCCTTAAATTTCTCAGTGTCTCAGAATTCACCATACTCTGGGGCAGTGAGTTTCACAGATTCACTATCTTTGAGAGAAGTAATTTCTCCTCTTCTCTGTTTTAAATCTGCTACTTTCTATCCTAAAACAAAGACCTCTCATTTTAGATTGCACCACACGAGGCAACATCCATTCTACATCTACATTGTCAATTCCCTTTAGCAACTTCTACACCTTTATGAGATCTCCTCTCATTAAGTAGAGGCTTAAACTGCTCAATCTCCCTTCACACAATACACCTATCATCTCTGGAATCGAGCTCGCAAACCTTGTCTGAAATGTCTCAAATGCAACTTGCGATGATGCTGCTTCTTTAACAAGGTTATATTGTCCTTGTTTTTTTTCAGGTGGTCATAAAGATACAGGTTCTGAAACATCTGGAATTGGTTTACTCAAAGGAGCTTTTAAGTTTTAAATAAAAACACTTGTACAATGAAAGGTGAGTGGCCAGTTCTCCCAGCTCAACTTTACTCTGGTTTGGGTTTTGTTTTGGTTTTTAGCAAGCAGAGTTGTGAAGCTGTTGGACCCAAAGAAGCAGATCCATGCTGATCCTCCCTCTCTCTGACAACTCTCTTGTAAGACCCTGTCTTTGATTTTACTTTTTTGGCACGGGGTGTTTATGGGGATTGTTGCAAGTATTTGGAACAGCATTATTACGTTGGGATAATCTGTTGGGTTTTCGGATAGGTTAGTTATTCTGTACTTTGTTTTCCTTTGTGTTTCATTCGGTGATCTTGCAAATAAATTTTGTTTTGTTTAAAACTAAGTGGTTGGGCCAGCTGCATCACTCCTGGAGTATCCACTCTACACCCACTTAAAACAACGAGCAAAGTTAGGGTCCGGGCTGCTTTCTTGAAATGTTTTGAGGGGGTCTGGCCTGGTCTACAACAACTCTTTAAATAAGGGGACTTAAATTCTATGCAATACTCCAGGTGAGGTCACACTAATGCTTTGTACAGTTGCAGTAACACGTCACTATTACTTACTCTATTCCTTTATCAATAAATGCAAAAATTCCATTCATCTTCGTTGTTACCTCCTGTATCTGCATATTTGTTTTCTGCAATTCATGTCCGAGGACACCCAGATCCCTCTGCATTGAAGCACTCGGAAATTTCTCACTATTTAGATAATAAGGTGTCTTTCTATTCCTCCAACCTCACACTTACCAATGTTAAACATCACCTGCCAAACTTTTGCCCATTCCCTAACCAACTTTAAATTTCTAACTTCTTCGTTACAGCCTGTATTCTCGCCAAATTTAGTATTTATCTGCAAATGTGACTACAGTGCTTGCTATCCACTCTTTCAAATCAATACTATAGATATTTGGGGCCCAAGGAGCAAATCCCCTGTGACACACCATTATATACATCTTGCTAACCAGAAAGAGACTGATTTATCCTGAGTGTCTGCTATTAACATTGAAAAGATTTCATTTTAAGTTTATAATGATCACAACTTGTACAGTACATTGATTGAAAACTTGACAAATGTGATTTGCACTTGGCTAGGTTTGAACTGGAGTGCAGTGAAACTAACTAATTGAGGAAGCCTTAAAGCTCTCAACTGCAATGTACTTAGGCACCAAATTAAGGTACTGAGCTTTAGTTATCATATCCCTTTTGCATCAACATGTATCAAAATGTGCTTTGATTGATACAAAAATATTGTAAACCTCTAATTTTATAACTGGGAAGCTGTAATGAACCAGCACAGTAGCAAAATTATTCATGCACTGTCACCTCATTTAGAAAATAGAACATAGAACAGTACAACGCAGAACAGGCCCTTCTGCCTCAAATTTGCACCAACCTGTGAACTATTCTCAGCTCGTCCCCCTACACTGTCCCATCATTATCCATGTGCTTATCCAAGGATTGCTTAAATCTCCCTAATGTGGCTGAGTTGATTACATTGGCAGGTAGGGCATTCCCCGCCCTTACCACTCTTTGGGTAAAGAACCTGCCTCTGATATCTATCTTAAATCACTCCTCGATTTGTAGTTATGCCCCCTCATACAAGCTGACGTCATCATCCTAGGAAAAAGACTTTCACTGTCTACCCTATCTAATCCTCTGATCATCTTGTATGTTTCTATCAAATCCCCTCTTAGCCTTCTTCTTTCCAATGAGAACAGAAGAATTTAGAGAACCAGAACACAAAGTAATATTGGGAGGCCATTGTGTTGGGAAAAGCACACAATTCTATGTGGACCTTGATGATACTCTAAAATAAAGTCAGAACCTCTAATACTTGAAGGCTCCAATCCTTGTTACTTACACACTGCCGAAGATCTCGCTTGATGCTGAGGAAGGAGTTGGCCAAGCTACTGGTCCTCCTCTCAATGAGGGAACTGGATGGAGTGTGATGTTTGAAGACAGTCTCCACATAGAATCTCAGCAAGTGGCGCAAAAAACAGCAGCTCTCCTCTGCCTGGAAACAAGAGCAGGTTAGAGGAACAGGTGAATAAATAGGTCAATTTGCAACATTGTTTTCCAATAAAAGAAACTGCATATTATTTAATGCTTTGAATATATACTTTAACAAAGATGATTGATAAGAGCAGAGCAATGGATGTAATCTGTATGGCTTTCGACAAGGTTCCTCATGGTATTCTGGTTAGCAAGATAAGATCACATGAAATACAGAGAGAACTAGCCATTTGGATACAAAACTGGCTTGGTGACAGAAGACAGAGGGTGATGGTGGAGGGTTGCCTTTCAGACTGGAGGCCTGTGACCAGTGGAGTGCCACAAGGATCGATGCTGGGTCCACTGCTTTTCGGCAGTTATATAAATAGTTTGGATGTGAATTTAGGATGTATATAGTAAGTTTGCAGATGACACCAAAATTGGAGGTGTAGAGAACAGCAAAGAAGGTTACCTCAGAGTACAACAGGCCGAAGAATGGAAGATGGGGTTGAATGGAGATAAATGTGAGGTGCTGCATTTTGGAAAGGCAAATCAGGGAGGACCTATGCACTTAATGGGAAAGTCCTGGGGAGTGTGGCTGAACAAAGAGACCTTTGAATACAAATTCGTAATACGTTGGAAGTGGAGTTGCAGATAGACAGGATAGTGAAGAAAGCATTTGATAAGCTTTCTTTTGTTGGCCAGAGCATTGAGTATAGGAGTTGGGAGGTCATGTTGCCACTGTACAGGACATTGGTTAGGCCACTTTTAGAATATTGTGTGCAATTCTGGTCTCCCTCCTATTGGAAGGATGTTGTGAAACTTGAAAGGGTTCACAAAAGATTTACAAGGGTATTCCAGGGTTAGAGGGTCTGGGCCATAGGGAAAGGCTGAATAGGCTGGCGTTGTTTTCCCTTGAGGGTCGGAGGCTGAGTGGTGACCTTATGGAGGTTTATAAAATCATGGGATACATGGATAGGCTCAATAGACAAGGTCTTTTCCCTGGAGTGGGAGAGTCCAGAACTAGAGGGCATAGGTTTAGGGTTTGAGGAGAAAGATTTAAAAGGGACCTAAGGGGCAACTTTTCACATAGAGGGTGGTGCTGTATGAAATGAGCTACCAGAGGAAGTGGTAGAGCCTGGTACAATTACAACATTTAAAAGGCATCTGGATGGGTATGTGAATAGGAAGTGTTTAGAGAGATATGGGCCAAGTGCTGGCAAATGGGACTAGATTGGGTTAGGATATCTGGTCAGCATGGATGAGCTGGCCAAAGGGTCTGTTTCTGTGCTGCACATCTCTATGACTCTATGACTTGAATTCTTTGGCAGCTGGTGCATCTTAATAGTGTTTTTAATACCTGTTCTGTTAATCAAATAGGCACATATAAAATTGACCTCAGAAGTATTTCATGATAATAACAATTGAGATCTTATTGATATGCTATCAGAATTAACATTCTTTTTTAAAATAGCACCATTTAAGCAAAATTATTCTTATAACTACGTTCATTGCATGATTATCCAATGAAAAATATTTAAATTTGCATCAGAAATTAGCGAACAAAACCTTTACTACAATGAAAACCATACCTGAATGCTGTGAAAAATAGATTCAGTCAGAAACCTGGTGTCAGTAATGGTATCTTCTGCTTGCTGTCAAAGGAAGTAGACAGTGTTTTATTGCAAATGCACATTAAATATCTTTTAAGTACAAAAGTTAAAGGTGTTCCTGAGTGTTTTACTTACAATAATGTGCTTTATTTCTGAGAAGTAATCTTGAATCTCTTGTAAGTTCGCTGTCAATGAGCATTGCCCAAAATGTAGCCTCTTGCTTTCAGCAAAAGGGGGCTGAGAGATGCTAACTGAAAGAGCCAGGCAGAAAATAGTAGGAAAACTTTTCATCATTGTCGGCAGCAGCTTCTGGAATAAACCTAGGATGGAAGAGGGCAAAATATAGGTATCTTCAACTCTGAAATACTTCTTCACAACTTAACTTAATCCTTATTTATTTTATAGAAAATCCATTCAATCCACTGGACACAGTAACTCAGCAAGGTTGTGGACTCTGGAGTGTACCACTGGCCTATTTAGTCTACAATTCACAATTTCTCATCAGTTTACTTACCAGATTTTTAAAAATTTCATTGAAAGGATCATTCATTGCTTTTATGAAGAAAAAAGAACCTGCTGTGGCTTCCACTGTGCAATTCAGTGATCTCTCATTAATAAAATGCTGCATAATTTCCTCTTTTCTTTCCACATTCTTAATTTTAAACATATATACAGTTAGTCCTCAAATCCTGCAACTCAGGAAAATAATGTCCCTGGATCTATACCTGTACCAGTTAAAATCTCAAAAGCCTTCATCAATCCATCCCTCACCCTCTCAGAAGTAGCTCCTAATTCAGTCTGAAAGTTCCTCCTTTGAATTGCATCCAGCCATTTCAAAGGGAGGACCGTTCAGCGGTCCAGCTTACTGGCCATGAAGTGGAAGTGCCGGAGCTGGACTGGGATGGACAAGGTCAAAAATCAAACGATGCCAGGTTTTAGTCCAACAGGTTTATTTGAAATACCTAACATTCTGAGGCTCTGGGGTTTGGCAGGAAAGATAAGAACAAAAGTCATATCCAGCATTACAATACCACACCACAGTTCCGCTCTTTTTTCGATTCTATTCTGCAACAGTTGGCTTTGCAACACAGAGAATTCGTTTGCGAGGTAACAAGAATTAACTGGAATTAAAAATTGGCACCTACTCTAGGACGTGCCCTTCAGTCAATCGTTTATTCCACTTCAAAGGAGACGCGCCCTTAAAAAAGCAAGTCAATGTACCTCATAAGGTAAGTCTAAGTGATCTTATCTGGACAAAAGTCATATCTTAAAGTTTACCAATCGATTCAAGTTCCCTGGGCAATCCGACTTGTCTTCTATAATGAAACGAGAGAATCTGGGTCAACACATTGTTCGAAGGTAGCTTTACCTGAATGTGTTCCTCCTGGTTGCTTTCTCCTCGGATTTGTGTGTGACATCTCGCCACTGGTTACCCCTTTATATACACCTGTGCAGCAGAGTTGGGGGTGTGGGGGTTTCCTAAACATTTCACTACAAACTAATTATATGAGGAATGAATTTCATCAATAATTTGCGTCAGCCAAATGCCGCAATGTAAAACGGTTCGCTGGATATGTTGAAATTTTCCCAAATCACCAATTAGGAGTGATTACTAACTTGGAAGAAAATTAGGTTCCTTAAAGTGATTATGCCATAAGCAGTTCTTTCATGAACTCCTCCAGCTATATCGAAGAGTGAACGGAAAGCAGTTAGCAACCCACTTGTCATTCGGGCAGGACACATTCCCGGTTCCCCCTTGGTGCATTTTCAGCGTGAGCTAAACTCCAGTGGCCACCTCTCCCTCTGCGTTTAACATTGGTCCCAGCCACGGAGGCGAATACAAAGCGCTCAGTTCAGTGTAACAAGTAAAAAGTTTGGATAAATCGTGTTATTAAAATAGATATTTTTTTCCCATAACACCTTATCACAGTTGTCAGCAACATAACATATAGATGAATCTCTTGCCCCACGTTGCAGGTTTCTCAGCCTTATTGATGGACTCAGTCTTTCCAGCACAATTCCAGACGCAGCATTCCAGATCCCAACTCCTCTGAGTGAACAAACACCGGTTCTCTCTAGATCTATTTCCAGTGTCTATGACCTTTAGTTATTCACTCATTTGCCAGAGACCATCATGTTTTCCTATCTAATTCATTAAAATCTCACATTATCCTGAAAACCTCTGTAGAGTCACCTCTTAACCTTCGCTCTTCTAAAGAAAACAGCCCAAATATATTCATAGAAACATAGAAACACAGTATCTAGGAGCTGGAATAGGTCATTTGGCCCTTCATACCTGTTTTGCCATTCATCATGATCATGGCTGATCATCCAACTCAGTCCTCTGTTCCCAATTTCATTCCAGACTCTTTGATCCCTTTAGTCTTAAGCATTATATCTAATCCCTTAAAAACATTGATTGGTTTGGCCTCAACCATTTATGCTGCATAAACTTCTACAGACTCACAATTCTCTGGATGAAGAAATTTCTCCTCATCCCAGTCTGAAATGATCAACTCCATATCCTCAGACTGTGACCCCTAGTTCTGGAGCCCTCAGTCATCAGGAAATCCTTCCTACATTTAGCCTGTGTAGACCTGTTAGAATTATCTGGGCTTCTATGAGATATTCCCTCATTCTTCCAAACTCCAGTGAATATAACCCTAACCAATCCAATCTTCATACGTCAGAGCTGCTACTCTAGGAATCAGTCTGGTAAACCTTAGTTGTACTCCCTCCAGAGGCACAGCATCCTTTCCCAGATAAAGGATATTAAAACTGCACACAACCCTCCAGGTGCGATCTCACCAAGGCCCCTATACAATTGCAGCAAGACACCCCTGCTCCTGTACTCAAAGCTTCTTGCCATGAAATAGCAACCTGGTGTTCAACATCATCCAGGTCTTGTTGCGACTCCCCTTCTCCATTCTATCCCCAATCAAATAATAAACTGCCTTCCTGGTTTTGTTACCAAAATGCATAACCACTTTTATCCACATTTTCCCACTCACTCAACTCACCCAATTCACACTGAAATATCTCTGCATCCTTATCACAGCTCATCCTCCCACCCAGCTTTTATATCATCTACAAACTTGGAGATTTTAGGTTTAGCCCCCTTATCCAAATCATTAATATAATGTGAACAGCTGGAGTCCAATCTAGCTGGATTGGCTGGATCTCTGCTGTACATCTCTAGTCACTGCCTGCCACTTGAAAGGAAGATCCATTTATTGCTAATCTTTGTTTTCTGTTTACCAACCAGTTCTTTATCCATTTCAGCATATGACATGAGAATCCAATTTCTCCTTATAACAGAAGCTCCATAGTTCTGTGAACATTCTGGGGAAGCTCCTATCTCCTCTTTCTTTACATCTTCTCTAATGTGTAGCATTGAGATTTGCTCGGAGTACTCCATCTGAGGTCTAAACAGCAATGTAGAAATTTCAAGCATGATCACTTTGTTTTTATATTCTATTAGTTAACTTCTGAATCCAGGTCAAGATGCTGGTGTATTTTGAATTGATTTAAGGTTCCAGGCTGGTCTGGAGTGCTCTACTAGAATGGGAGCTGTGGTAAGTGCATTGGTGGAGTTTTATTAGAAGGATTTGTTGGTTCTCTGACTAGAATGGCTTTAGAACAAGACATTAGAGAATATCTCATCTTCAGGAAAGGAGGGTGCAAATTGATATTCAGTTTAATAATGGCATGAAGCAAATAAGTGAAGTGTCAGATCTGATTCACAAAATGTTTTTCAACTGTTCGTTATACCCATGTGCAGATCTCTGTTAGGAATTTAAATGATTTCTAAATGGTTACATATCAAACTGTTGAAAGAGACATCTACACACAAATAGGTTCGAGACATATCTGTACGTAAAGAATTAAGACCATAACACACAAGATGTAAGTGCAGAAATAGGCCTTTTGGCCCACTGAATTTAATGATGTCATAGCTGATCCGGTAATCTTCAACTCTACTTTCCTGCCTTTTCTTCATGACCCTTGATACCCTTACTGATTAAAATTCTCTGTCTCACCTTCAATATACTTATTGACCCAGCTTCGACAGCTCTCTATAGGACAGCTCTCTATGGGTGGTATGGTGGCTCAGTGGTCAGCACTGCTACTTCACAGCATCAGGGTTCGATTCCAGCCTCAGGCAACTGTCTGTGTGGAGTTTGCACATTCTCCTCATATCTGCTTGGGTTTCCTCCTACAGTCCAAAGATGTACAGGTAATGTGAATTGGCCATGCTAAATTGTTTATAGTGTTCAGGGATGTGCAGGTTAAGTGCATTAGTCAGGGGAAATATAGGGTAGGGGAATGGGTCTGGGTGGGATACTGTTCAGACAGGTGGTGTGGACTTGTTGGGCCAAATGTCCTGTTTTCACACTGTAGGAATTCTATAAAAAGATTCCACAGATTGACTACACACTGAGAGAAAGTAAACCTCCTCACCTCTGTCTTAAATGAGAGACACCTTAGTCTGAAATTAGGTCCTCTGGATCTAGACTCTCCCAGCAGAGGAGAACAATCTCTCCATATCTACTTCCTCAAGCCCCTTAAGAATCTTCTATATATCAATAACTTCACCTTGCTTTTTTAAACTCCAATGAACACAAGCCTGTTTGACTCAACCTCTCCTCAGAAGAAAATCCTTTCATACATGGAATCTTCTCTAAACTGTCAGCAAATATTTCCTTAAATAATTGGATGAAAACTGTTCATATTATTCCAGATGTGGTCTGACCAGTTCCTTGTGTAATTATAGCAAGATTTCCCAATTTTTATAGGCAAAAGTGAGGACTGCAGATGCTGGAAATCAAAGTATAGATTAGAGTGGTGCTGGAAAAGTACAGCAGGTCAGGCAGCATCCGAGGAGCAGGAAAATCAATTCCAAATTTTTATGTTCCATTCCTTTTGAAATAAAGGCCAACAGTCCATTTGCCTTCTCTGTTACCTGCTGTACTTGGATTCTATCATTTTGTGATTCATGAATGAGGACCTCCCAAATCCCTCTGGGCTGCAGTTTTCTGGAGTGTTTGTCTATTTAAGTTATATTCAGCTCTTCTATTCTTCCTGTCAAAGGACGTAGCCTCACCTTTCCCCACATCACATTCCATCTGCCAAGCTTTTGCCAAGGGAGTTAAACTTCCATATCCCTCTGTAGACCCTTTGTGTCATCCTTACTATTTACCTTTCACATATATTTGTGTAATCTGCAAACACCGATTTCCCTTATACAAACTATTAACGTATATTGTAAATAATTGCCCACCAGGCATCGATACTCCACTAGTTACAGGTTGCTATCCTGAAAATGCCCTTTTTATCCCAATTTCCTGTCTTATATTCTTAGCTAAGACTCCAAAACACTGGGCTCTTACCTTATTAAGTAGCCTATATGCAATGCTTTCTCAACTGTCTTTTGGAAATCCAAATATATTAGTTGATTCTCCCTTTTTATCCTGCTCATTACATCCTCAAAAGTACTTTAATAAATTTATCAGGCATAATTTCCTCTTCATGAAGCCATGCTGACTCTCCTTGATTATATAATGTATTTTTAAAAATTCTGCCAGTACATCCTTTATAATAGAGTCAAAAAGTGCGGTGCTGGAAAAGCACAGCCAGTCAGGCAGCATCTGAGGAGCAGGAGAGTCAATGTTTCAAGCATAAGCTCTTTATCAATGAGGAATGGTAAGCTAACTGGCCTATTATTATCTGTTTGTCTCCTTCCCTTTTTAAAAATAGTGTTACATTGGCAGTTTTCCAATCCTCTGAGATTTGTTCAAAATCAAAGGGTTTTTGGAAGATTACCACAGTGCATCCATTATCTCTACAGTTCCTTTTTTAAAAATCTCAAGATGCAATGCATCAGGTCCAGGGGTCATTTTGCTCTTTAGATTCCCTAGTACCATTTGTCTAATGCTAGTTATTATGTTATTTCCTCTCTGTCATCAACGCCTTGGTTATTTAGTAGTTATGGAATGTTAATCATGTCCTCTACTGTGAAGAGTGATGCAAAGTATTTTTGCATCTCCTCTACCATTTCCTGTTTTCCCATGATTACTTTTCCAGCCTCATTTCTAAGGGTTCTATGTTTATTTGGCCTTTTTTCCCCATATAAATAAACTTCTAACTGTCAATTTTTATATTATTTGCTAGTTTTCACTCATGCTTTTATTTTAATTTTAGCTTTTAAGAATTTCTGAAACTTTTGGCTTACCATTCACATTTACTGTATTGTATAGTTTTGTTTTCCATTTGATACTATCCTTTACTTACTTGACTAATCATTGTTTGCTTATCCATTTCCAAGAATCCTTCTTCTTCACCAGGATATATCTTTGCTGAGTCAGGAATTGCTTACCTAAACATCTGCTATTGTTCCTGAAAGATCTTCTCTGCTAGCATCTTTTCTAGTTCTCTCCAGCAAACTCTGCCTGACCCTTTTGTAATTACCTTTATTTAAATTCAGAACAATTGTTTCTGATCCAAATTTCTCAATCCCAAGATGAATGCTATGTTCTGGTATCTCTTCCGTGGGAGATCTTTCAGTCTGAGAGTATTTATTAAACCTGCCTTATTATACATTTCCAGGTGCAAAATAATCTGATTGCTTGTTGAATCCACAACATACAAGAGACACAGAGTTATGCAGCATGGAAACAGACCCTTTGGTCCAACCAATCCATGCTGACCATAATCGCAAACTAAACTAGTCCCACCTACTGCACTTGGCTCATATCCGTCCAAACATTTCTTATTCATGTACATATTCAAATGTCTTTTAAACATTGTCAGTAGATTGTGGTTTTAAGTCCCAGTACAAAGTCTTGCACACAGAATCGAGGCAGGGAAAATAAGATAGAAAGAACACTATACTTCCGCAAATGCTTTCTTTCAAACAAGAACTTCTGACAGAAGTGTTTAAAATTATGAGAGACATGGATAGTCAGAGTCTTTTTTTCCCAGGGTGGAAATGTCAAATACTAGAGCGTATAGGTTTAAGGGAAGAGAGGAAAAGTCTACCACAGAGGGTGGTAGGTAGAAGCAGATACAATAGCACTGCTTAAGAGGCAATCAGACAGGCAAATGAAAAGGCAGGGAATAGAGAGATACAGACCATGTGCAGGCATATGGGATTAATTTAGAATGGCATCATGGTTGGCACAGACATGGTGGGCTGAAGGGCTTATTCCTGTGCTATAAGGTTCTATGTTCTATGTGAGTCGATGAGGGTTAAATGAAGTTATGGTATGCAGAAGCCATGATATAACCGAATGGTGAAGCAGGCTTGAAAACCTATACATCAATTGAAAAATTAATTGATTTGATCAGTGTTGATTGAAAAACTGGTGAATTCTTCATAATTGAGAGATTATCTGTCAGCTGTTGACTCAGAAGTTGCATACAGGCTGCTACTGCACCATCGCAACCGCAGTGTAATATTTTCTATTTTATTTTGTAGTGAAGGGATCTTAATTCTGGAACATATGTTTGTTTCTTGGACCCTGATGTTAATGTAAAGCACAATACCTATGAGAGACCTGGGATGATGATATAAACGTTTCCACTAATTTGAGGCTGATATTAATCTCCAGACATGGTTTCACAATGGGTGCGAATGCACGTGGGGAAATTAAAACTGTGTCTTAAAGGGTGAATTTCTCCATTTTACTCATCGGTGAAACTCAGTTTTACGATGAAGGTGAAGTGATAAGAATGGATTTGTGTATCTCTGAACTTGATATTGGATGATGTGTGCTCTACATAAATGGTGAATGAATGTTTCCCTTAAGAATCATTGCAAATTCCAGAAAGTGTAAAATTATTGAGAAACATCAGTCATCATTCGCCAACTTGAAACTAGAAGTCATGACATTTTAAATCAGATTCACGGCCATCTGTTTATGACATCTTTGTGTTTAATCAATAGCACATTGAAAAGGGTTCTCCCCTTTTACTAATATTTTTAGTGCACAAAGAGGAGGAAAGGAGAGAGCTCTGTGAAACTAGCTATCATTGTACCAGCGTGTGTGTGTATGTATGTGTATTTGTGTGAGAGAAGCGGGGGAGTTGAGTTTGACGCTGGTGGGAAAAATAATTCCCTTCACTATCACCTTCCTATGGACACAAAGAGGACTTCTAAGTAGCTACTTGTAATACTTAGGCACTTATTTCAGTTACTGATGGTCATACAGTTTACTTTCTGCCTATCAGTTAAATTTGTGGTAAATTGAAGTCCAACATACCATAAAATAAATCCGCACTCAGTTGCTGTTAGCTATATAGCTTTAATTGCTGCAAGCAAAATATCAACAGTTTAAAGAAGTTAAGTTTCTAAAAATAAAAGGTCAGACTGCTTTTGAATCCCAAACCTGTCATTCTATTTTAAACTGTACATTGAGAAACAACGACCGTTAAGAGAACTTACTTCATCTTTCCACAGACATTTATAATGATGATCATCCAGCCTATTGTATAAGTGGTAGCTCATTTTCAATTAATCCAACTGTCCCAATGAATACAATGGCCTCACACAAACATTAAACCCTGTGCGAAAAGGGTAGGCACAAAGAGTACCATTGAGCAACTGAGGAGCAGGAAAATTGATGCTTTGTGCAAGGGCTTTTGCCTGAAATGTCGATTTTCCTGCTCCTCGGATGCTGCCTGACCTGCTGTGCTTTTCCACCACCACGCTCTCGACTTTAATCTTCAGCATCTGTAGTCCTCACATTCGCATACAAATAGTACCATTGAACAATGTGTGCTTGCTGAAGTTTAGTCTAAACTCATTAGGAATGTTGTGATTGGCCATCATGGTGCTGTTAAGTCCTGAGAAACTATATTTTATATGTTACTGGAATGCAAGTATTGCCAGTTAGACAAACAATTATTTCCCATCCTTAACTGGTGGATTGCAGCAGTTCAAGAAGGCAGTTCACCAGCACTTTCTCAAGGGCAACTAGGGATGGACAATAAATGTGGCCAAGCAGCGACACCCACATCCTACAAATGAAAAAAATGTCCCTGAGATGGCAGTGGCAATCTACCTTAAGAGGCTGGTTTTGAATTTTTATGCTGTTGTAGAATGAGGCCTGTGACTCTGAAATGTCATTTTCATAGCATTAAAATCTTCAGTCAGAAGTTTAAGCAAACTTGAAAACATTAAATTATAATCATAATTCAACTTTACACTTCAGTGAATGGGTCTTCTTCATTATTATTAAGTTTAAACATTGTAAAAACACAACAGTAAATGTTGGGCAATATTATCTAGCCATATTCCATATAGTCACCACTGCCATTTGAGAGAGACAATGGTTGTACTGTAGATAGCTTGATGGCATCACACAGAAAGTATGATTGACTTAACTATATTTAATCTTTCAAGAGTCAATAAATCTTATTATGAGCTTGTTTATGTGTAAATATGTAAAACTATGATAAATTATTTGAGTTGAAAAGTTATGATAATGTGTTTCATAAATTGCATTGTTATCAGCAATTGTGTTGTTAGTAGGACACAATTGTTACGCAATTTGTTTTCCAGTAAATATCATTTCTCATTTTATCTCATTTAGGTCAATATTTGTAAATCTGATTGAATTTGTGCTTGATACTTTGTTTCATAATCCAACCAGAAAGCCAAAAACATTTCAGGTGCTGGAAATGTGAAAAAAAAAAGTGGGTTTGATAATTCAGTTGTGGCATGCACCAAATGTGTATAACATAACTAAATAAAAATGAGTTAAGCCTGATAAGAGCCTTACAAATACAAACCTTGCATATAACATACTACAAACTAATTAGATATGAATTTTACTTTCAGCAACAATGAAATGACTAATTCATTTTGATATAAATGACCTTCATCTCAGAGATTTTGGGGTAATCCTTTGGAACAAGTACAATGCTAGCTCGTTGCTAGAACCTGCGTGTGAAGTCTTAATGGAGAAGGCATTTGTACTGCAGTTACCACTTACCAGAGAAGTCTCCCATTCTTACAGCCTGCTATAGGTATATTGAAGGATTTGAAAATTGATAATAACCTATTCGACTGTGTTTCTGATCCTCCTTTCATGACTTCATGTGGGACTTCAAGTTTCACTTCAAGTAGGATCACTGGACCAGAGGTAGAATCACAATCACTACATTTCAAAGTTAAAAATCACACAACATCAGGTTATAGTCCAGCAGGTTTAATTGGATTCACACTAGTTAGTGTGCTTCCAATTAAACCTGTTGGACTATAACCTGGTGTTGTGTCATTTTTAACTTTGTACACCCCAGTCCAACACCGGCATCTCCAAATCATGACTACATTTCAAGACCTCTTCAGTCTTAAAGTAATGCTGCATTAGTGTTGCCAGACATTATGCTGAATAATTTTGAAATACTCAGCAACAAAAATAGGCATTTTCTTCAACATCATGAATGCTTCTTTACATTGCCAGTAAAAACAATAGGTGTGTGTTTAGTATTTGAAGTATAACATTAGCAAAAAGAAGATCACAACACAATTTGAGAAACCATCCAATGTTTGAAAATATTCTTGAGCAGCAGGCTTTCCCCTTCCTGGGGGATTCTGAAGAGATCTTTTTCTTGAAGTCCACTTTATAAGGCACTGGATTCTCAAACTGACCAGACCAATAATGAAGGAAAGTCCTCTGCCAAAAGAATTTTTGAACAGTCTGCTAGTCCCTTTTGCTGATTTTTAATTTTCTGATTTATTTTGATGAAAATCAAATTCTCAAATGTTACTGTGGGACTTCAACTCATGGTTCTGTGGAGTTATCAGTGTAGGTTTTGGGATTACTGGCCTAGTAACAGACCGGTCCATTTGTATGTTTCAAAATGAGGTTTGCTATTTCCCTGAGAGTTCAGACAGATGTTTGTGGGGATCTGTAAATTCTAGAGCAGTATGAAAATGACCAATGATGGCTTGGACTTCTTGTGAGCTCAGGGGACTAGGATCACCATATACACATTGCAGTGAGAACCAGCTGTCTTAACTGTCAGGTGTATTAGCCTGGAGGAACTCTGAAAACAACAGAAAGAGGGCCAGCTTCAGCTGGTGGTAGAATTGATCTGAGTTTAGCCTTGGATCGAGAGAAGTTTCAAACATTTAAGTGCATGAGATATTACTTAAATCCAAACAAAGGATATCAAAATGCAAGATTATATAAAATCTAAATTTAGATATGGTTGGGTAAGTCTTGATTACTAATCCATTTTAAAAATGGTCCTTTGGTCAAAGCAGTTTGAAAACATTATTATATCAAAATTGTACAGTAGAAAGAACTGCTTATAAACATGGACATCACTCCAGCAATAGTAAGTGAACATAATGGAAGTGGGAGTTTTCTAACATTGATATTGCCAGTGTAAGTGACCTATACAACATATGACAGCAGTTTAACTCTTTAGCCTCCCTTTGACAGCCTGACAGGAACAACCACACTCCTCCACTGAGAGATAATTTTGACGCAGCCCCTTGCATTGGGGTCAGAGAGAAAGCTGGAGGAAGTGGGAATAGAAGCTCTGAAACTGCACTCCTCATCACTGTCATTGAAGTCCCAAGACTCAAAAATCACCTTGGGAAAGTAGAGCTCCTATAAAATAAATTTTTCTCTACAACCATCTTTGACCTGCTTTAGGACAGTCAGCTTTCTTTAAACAATATCCACTCGGGATCTTACAGTGAAAGAAAACTGAGATAGGATGCCAAAAAAGGTTCCACTTCTTTCCTTACAATATTCAGAACGGGCCTTCACCTATTACAGGTACAGCTAAACGAATTTGAGGAATAAATCTCTGAGATCGTTATGGAGAAAGATTTGAGACACAAAAGAGACCTCAGTCCCTCAATAATTCCTTGATGTCCTTGGCACAAGGAAAAGGAGGATCATCCTTTATAGAGTCTGAAGATTCAACAGAATTATACTGTTCAGAGGACACAACACATCATTCTACACATCATGCTTCTGTCCATTTTTTATCCAACGATCTGTTCTGTCCTAAAGATGTCACTATCTGAATGAGAGTCACAGAAATGCCCAGCATTTTCTTCAACAAAGGATTCCCCACCACTAAGTTTGACAGGGCCCATATTTGAGTCCGGTCCATCTCTCGCACTTCTGCCCTCACCTCCTCCTTTCCCTCCCACAACAATGATAGGGTCCCCAGATCTTCACTTACCACCGTACCAGCCTCTGCATTCAAAAGGTTTGTAAGCTACCATTTCCATCACCTTCAACAAGATGCCCCAACCAGACACATGATACCCTTTCCTTTCTTGTCAGCTCTCTGCAGTGGACTGTTGCCTCCAGGGCATCCTGGTCCACTCCTTCTCCTGTCCCAATATCTCCTTGTGCCCCTACAGCACCTTCCTCTGCAAACACAGAAGGTGTAATGTCTGACTGTTTACCTCCTCCCTCCTCACCATCTAAGGCCCTAGGCATACCTTCCAGGTGAAGGAGTGATTTACCTGCACTTCATTCAATCCAGTCTATTGTATTCACCGTTCACAATGTGGTCTCCTCTATATCAGGGAGATAAAGCGGAAGCTGAGCGACTGCTTTGTAGAACACCTGGGTTCTGTCCGCAAACATGATGCCAAACTTCCAGTTGTCTGCTACTTCAGAACACCACTGTGTTCTCATGCCAACATCTCTGTCTCAGGCCTGCTGCAGTGTCTCGGAGCCTCAGTGCAAGCTCAGAGAACAACATCTCATTGGGAACTTGCAGCCTCTAGGACTCAATAGCGAGTTCAATAACTTTAGAGCCTGGTTCTATTTCTCCATGTTTTCTATCCATCCCACACCTGGTCCTGTCATGTTATAGATTTCTTTTAGCACAGTCACCCATCCTCACATAGTCCTAGGCCTATTATCACATTATATAGGTTGCTTTCATAACAGTTCAACAATCTTCTCCTAGTCTTAGCTCTTAATGTCACTTATTCAGCTTTTCTTCTGTCCTGCCTGCTATCCATAACCTCCTTGTTTACTTAACCCCTTTCATAACTCTCTTTCTGGACTCCATCTCCATTTACCCGCTCGCCTTTCCCAACAACTTGCCCCCTCCCCCTCTCTCCCCCCACAAAAAAAAGGCATTGGCTTCAGCAGAAATGACATTTTTCCCCAGTTGCTAACAGTTCTGTTGAAGAGTCAGCAGACTCAAAACTCTGCTTTCTTCCCACAGATATGGCCAGACTTGTTGAGTTTTGCCAGCAATTTTTCTTTTTGTTCTTTATCCAGTGGATCCCAGTCTGCTGTCCTTTGCCCATTGACCTGCACAATTGTTTTTTCAAGTATATATCCAAGTTCCTGTTGAAAATACTTATTAAGATTGTTACAGCTACACAGTCATTATTACAAATCTTAGCCTTTTCTGCATCTAAAAAAGTCTCATTTCTCCTCCATTCCTTTTCCCAATGATCTTTCATTTCTGTGGTCACTAACACCTCTGAGTAATTCATATCCCACTAGCACTGAAACACAGAAATAATAGATACACTTCAAAAGAAACAGAAGTCTGATTGCGTGATTAATCAACCAAGCAGCGTTCTCTTGTATCTGAAAGTTAATAAATAGTTTTAAGTACAAAGTGTCAACAAACTTGAATCAAAAGACTGGATGTTCATATGTCAACATTTTTACTGTTCATTTTCAGATTATTATGCCAGTCTCTAGACAATATTTCACTGCTTTCTGATCTATTAAGCTTATTAACAATATGTGTAACAGGAGGTTTGTTAAATTGGTCGCTTGTATTTTCTGGGTTATTCTGTGTGGGTTTCAATAAGCAGAAGGGTTAACACCCAGCTACTATTTTCTATTTACAACAATGGCTTAGCCAAAACTAGAGAACTCAAGAAAATACGCATAAAGGTAGTAAAATGCATGTGACTGGCTTACTTTAAAGATTCTGATGGCTTACTTCATAAAGATACAAGTAAACCAAATGTACTTCAACTGCAAAATTGGACAGGGTCATCTTAAAATATTGCTTTGCTAATTCCTGCTATAAACAGGAGTAGGCCATTTAGCCAACCAAGCTTGTCCTGCCAACTTAGATCATGGCTAATCATCTCCTCAATGCCACTTTCCTGCAATATCTTCATATGCCTTAATGTCATTAGACTCTAGAAAGTTATTGATTTCTTTCTTTAACCTGTTCAATGATTTAACTTCTATATAGCTCTCTCTTTGTTTTTGCTACCACAGTGAATAGCTTCACACTCATTCACATTAAATTCCATCTGCCATATTGTAGCCCATTCACTTCACGTGTCCAAATTCTCATGAAGCCTCCTTTCACCTTCTCCCAATGTAAGTTCCACCTAATTTGGCATTATCTTCTAATTTAGAAGTATTACAATTTTTCCCTACATTCAATCATTCATACAGATCATGAACAACTATGCCTCTAGCACTGGCCCTTATGGTAATCCATAAGTACCAGCCTACCAACATGAAATTGATCTGTTTGTTCCTACTCTCTACTTCCTGTCAACTAACTAATTCTTGAACCATACTAATATGCACCCCTCACTTCAATGCTATGCACTCTCATTTTCTTCATAACCTCCCGTGAGGACCTTTCCAAAAGCCTTCTGAAAGTCCAGATGCACCACAACCATCTATTCTCCTTTGTCTGTGGTACATTTCTTCAAAACACTCTAACAAGTTTATCAAACAATGATTTACCTTAAAGAGATCCATCTTGACTCTCCCCAATAATGCCACTCTTTTCTAAATGTTCAGTTATCACATCCTTTATAATAGAGCCCAATATTTTCCAGCTGTAGACATCAAGCTAACAGGTCTGTAATTCTCCACTCTTTCTCTTCCTTCCTTCTGAAATAATGCAGTCACATTTGCCACTTTCCATTCATCAAAATTTATAGAATTATAGAAGATAATCACCTGCGCATCCCTAATCTCTGTTGCTACTTCCTTCAACACTCTGTAAAGTAGCCCAACACTGAACGTGGCTTTTTATTCAAGTATACCTCTTTACGAACACAAATTTCTTTTAGCTCTTCAGTTGCAAATTTTTGGTAATTTAGTATTTCTGAGAGATTTTCTCTAGCTTCTGCCACGAAAACTGTTTAGTTTCTCTTCCACTTTCCTGTTCTCCACAACAAATTCGCCTATCCCCACCTGTAATGTCCCCACATTTATCCTTACTAATCGTTCTCAGTTTTCACATTGATAGAAGCTTCTACACTCCTTATTTATGTTCCTCACCAGCTTATATTCATTTTCTCTTTTCCCTTTTCTTATTGGTCTTCCTTTGCCAAGTCCTAAATGACTCACAATCCTCAGGTCCAATATTATTTCTAGCATTCTTATAAACCACTTCCTTGATCAAACATCAATCTTGATACCCCATTCCTTTTGGGTGTTTGAGTTTTAGAAGAATGGATCTCTGTTGCCAGCCTTGTGGTATTTCTCATTATTTTCCAAAGGTTCCTTTACAGCAGGGCTATTAATTAGTGATTTGTCATTAGACAACACCAAATCCAATATCGCCCAATAACCCTCAATATACTGTTCCAGAAACCCATGTTGTACATGCACTCAGAATTCATCCACCCCAGCACTAATGCTGACTTGGTTAACCCAGTTTATATGCAAATTGGTCCACACATTATTACGGTATCACCCACATTACGTGCGCTCCTATTTCCTGATTTATAGCCTTCTCAACATTAGCACTGCAGTTTGATGTTCTATAAATACCACCAACCAGTGCTTCCTTTCTCTTGCTGTCTCTTAACTCCATTCAAACTGATTTGCCCTCTTGTTTCTACGATTGAAGACCCTCTGTTATTAATATACTGATGCCATCCCTTATTAGGCGTGCTCCCCAACTTCCTTCTCCTTTTTGTCTAGCCTTCTATAGTCAGAGAATCATAGAGTTCTCCACACAAAAACAGACCCTTCAGTCTAACTCGTCCATACCGACCAGGTTTCCTAAATAAGTCTAGTCCCATTTACCAGCATTTGGCCCATATCTCTCTAAACCCTTCCTATCCATGTAGCTATCCAGATGCCTTTTAAATGGTGTAATTGTACCAGTCTCCACCACTTTCTCTGGCACCTCATTCCATACACGTACCACCTTTTGTGTGAACAGGTTCCTTTTAGGTCCTTTTTAAATCTTTTCCTCCCACCTGGAACCTATGATGTGCAGATTAGGTGAATTGGCCATGCTAAATTGCCCATAGTGTTAGGTGGATTAGTCTGGGGTAAATGTAGGGGAATGGGTCTGGGTGGCTTGCTCTTCGGAGGGTCAGTGTGGACTTGTTGGGCCAAAGGGCCTATTTCCACACTGTAGGGAACCTAATCTAATATATGCCTTCTCGTTTTGGACTCCCCTACTCTGAGAAAAAGCTCTTGTCTCTTTACCCTATCCATGCCCCTTATAATTTTGTAAACCTCTATAAGGTTTAGCCTCTGAAGCTGCAGGGAAAATAGCCCCAGCCTATTCAGCCTCTCCCTTTAGCTCAAACCCTCAAACCCTCCAACCTTGTCAACATCCTTGTAAATCTTTTCTGCACCTTTTCAAGGTCAAAAACAGGGAGACCAGAATCGAATGCAGTACTTCAAGGGTGGCCTAACCAATGTCTTGTAAAGTCACAAAATGACCTCACAATTCCTATACTCAATGCACTGACCAATCAAGGCAAGAGTACTAAACACCTTCTTCACTATCCTGTCTACCTGCGACTCCACTTTCAAGGAACTATCAACCCAAACTCCATCGTCCACTCCTCGGGCCATTGGCCCATCTGACCAAAGTCCTGTTGTATTCTGAGATAACCTTCTCCTCTGTCCACCACACTACCTATTTTGATGCCATCTGCAAACTTACTAACCATTCCTCCTATATTCACATAGAGTCATAGAGATGTACAGCATGGAAACAGACCCTTTGGTCCAACCCATCCATGCTGACCAATGTCCCAACCCAATCTAGTCCCACCTGCCAGTACCTGGCCCATATCCCTCCAAACTCTTCCTATTCATATACCCATCCAAATGCCTCTTAAATGTTGTAATTGTACCAGCCTCTACCACTTCCTCTGGCAGCTAATTCCATACACGTACCACCCTCTGCGTGAAAAAGTTGCCCCTTTTTCTCTTTTACATCTTTCCCCTCTCACCCTAAACCTATGCCCTCTAGTTCTGGACTCCCCGACCCCAGGGAAAAGACTTTGTCTATTTATCCTATAGATGCCCCTCGTAATTTTGTAAACCTCTATAAGGTCACCCCTCAGCTTCTGATGCTCCAGGGAAAACAGCACCAGCCTGTTCAGCCTCTCCCTGTAGCTCAAATCCTCCAACCCTGGCAACATCCTTGTAAATCTTTTCTGAACCCTTTCAAGTTTCACAACACCTTTCCGATAGGAAGGAGACCAGAATTGCACACAATACTCCAACAATGGCTTAACCAATGTCCTGTACAGCTGCAACCCCTATGGATAAAAAAGATTGGTGTACCCAGCAGCAATCCTTGCAGTACATCACTAGTCACAGCCCCCCAGTCCAAAATAAACAACACCATCATTCTCTATCTTTCAACTTAGAGCCAATTTTGTATCCAAATGGCTAGCTCTCCTTGGTGCCATGTGATCTAAACGTGCTAACTAGTCTATCATGTGGAACCTTGTTGAATGTCTTATTGAAGTCCATGTATCACTACTTGGTATTGCAACAGTACCATTCAAGATCGGAGATGGTTACAGAGAGTTGTGAACTCAGCCCAGACAATCACAAAGGCCAACCTCCCATCTATAAAATCTATCTACCAGGCCCGCTATCAAGGAAAAGCCGCCAGCATTCTCAAAGATCCATCCCACCCTGGCAATGTTTTTCTACAACATCTACCATCGAGGAGAAGGTACAGAAGCCTGAACGCACTCACCAGCCAGTTTCAAAACAGTTTCTACCCTACTGTTGTTAGAATACTGAATGGACTCAAATTCTTAGCATTTGCCTGTACCTGTGTTTTGGTTTTTGCTGCTGTTTTCCTATTATTTGTTTAACTCTGATCTGTCTGTATTGATTGCAAGACAAAGCTTTTCACTATGGCTCGGTGCATGTGACAATAAATTCAATTCAATTCAAATTCATATAGACAATGTTGACGGCTCTGCCTTCATCAATCTTTTTGTCACTTCTTCAAAAAACTCAATCAAGTTAGTGAGACACAATGTCCCATGCACAAAGCCATGTGGGCTATCCCTATTCAGTCCTTGTCGCTCCAAACTTTCTTTCCCGCGGAATCCCCTCCAACAGCTTGCCCACCACTGACATCAAGCTCACTGATCTATAACAGCTCTGGGTTTTCCTTACCATCTTTCTTAAATAATAGCATCACATTAGCTACCCTCCAGTCTTCTGGCATCTCACCTGTGCTTCGATGATACAAATATCTCCGCCAGTGGCCCAACAATCACATCCCTACCTTCCTAAAGGTCTAGGGTGCACCCCATCCAGTGCCAGAGATTCATCCACCTTTATATTCAGAACCTCCTCCTCTGTATATGGACACTTTTCAAGATAGAACTATTTATTTCACAAGCTCTCTAGCTTCCATATCCTTGTCCACAGTAAATACTGATGCAAAATACTAATTTAGTATTTCACCCATCTCTTGCACATATAGATGGCCTTGTTGGTCTTTAAGAGATTCTAATTTCTCCCTGGTTACTTTTTGCCTTTAACATATTTGTAGAATTCCTTTGGATTCTCCCAACCTTATTTGCCAAAGCTATCTCATGTCACCCTTTTGCCCTCCTGATTTCCCTCTTGAGTATACTGCTACTGCCCTTATACTCCTTAAGGGATTCAATCAATCCCAGCCGTCTATGTACCTGTCTCTTTCTTTTTCTTGGCGAGAGCCTCAATTTCTCTATGCATCTAGCATTCTCTGACCTATCAGCTTTGCCCTTCACATTAACAGGAGTTTACCCCTCTGGACTCTTGTTATCTCATCTTTGAAGGCTTCCTACTTTCCAACCCTCCCTTTCTCTGAGAGTAGCTTACCTCAATTAATGTCTGAAAGTTCTTGCCTAATACTGTCAAAATTGGCCTTACTCCAATGTAGAACTTTAAATTTTAGATCACGTCTATCCTTTTCCATCATTATTTTAAAGCTAATAGAATTATGATCACTGACTGCAACTTCCGCACTGACACCTTAGTCACTTGCACTGTCTTGTTCCCCCAGCAGGTCAAGTTTTGCTGCTTTTCTAGTAGGTATATCCACATACTGAATAAGAAAAGTTTCTAGTACACACTTAACAAATTCCTCTCCATTCAAGCCCTTAACATTATGGCCATCTCAGTCTATGTTTGGTAAGTTAAAATCCCTGACCATTACAACCATGTTATTGTTACCAATATCTGAGATTTCCTTACAAATTTGATTCTCAATTTCCCATTAATGTTGGAGGGCCTTTGTACAATACCAATGAGGGGATCATCCCTTTCTTATTTCTCAGTTCTACCCAAGTAACTTCACTCAATGTATTCCCAGGAATGTCGTCCTAAGTACAGCCATATATCCTCTTTAAGTACAGCTAAAAATATAGAATTCTAACGATAGAATGCCACTAGATATTCACTTCCCTAACCTTAGTCACCTTGCAGCCATATCCAACTAATGGCAATTAAAACATATCAATTTACCTTAATTTGTGCATTCAAATCACCAAACTTTTTAAGAATGGAAGGCATTCATTTTTATTCTAGAAAATCAACTGGGTGGATTATGCAATAGTAAATTCTAAAACTGTCATGATTTTAAAATTTTCTTTCAAGCATTTTAACCCCTAGTTATCTTTGAGAAGGTGGTGATGAACTGTGTTCTTGAAGTACTGTCATTACACTGTGTGGCTATCCAGAGTGCTGTTAGGATGGATGCGAATTCCTGAGGGAGCTGGTGCAACAACATGTTGCTATGCTCATGACTAAGAGAATTCAGCTTCAGTTTGTGTTTTTGAAACTGGGACATTGCAGATGGTGAATTTTCAAGATTTGCCCAAAGATATAAGGAAGGGTCAAGAATACCTACCTTCTCACACATTCAAACATATCTCTGAATAGGAGACGGTTAAGAAATAGCATCAAGATGCTCCTAAGCTGGACCATTCAATTCTTTACTCTTCCTCCAGAGTGTCGGGAAGTATTGGTATGGAATGGAATGGGGCTACTGAGAGAATAGAATAGAAAATTGTCTTTAAAATAACTTAAATAAATGCTTATACTGTTATAAAGACATGCAAACATTTCTTAACAGGAAGTAACTAATCCAATGGATGTAGTGAAAATGTTTTGGAACAGAAACCAACACACAACGGTTGCACTGGCACCAAGCAGTTTGCTTGACTAATAAGAATTGTCAGCTTTTCAAACTCCACCTTCATTGCTTTCCCCACCTTAATACACGTGTCCTCGAAAATTCAAGTTTCACAACTCCTTCCTGCTGTCACGAAAAACAAGCACTGCCAAAATCTGGCAACTTTCACCAGTCACGCAAAATATTCCAATTTAATTTCTTAACTTCTTTATTAACAATCAAGTTACAGTCTATTGCATTGACTGAAACATGATTGTGATACCAGTCTGCTTGTATTCATTCGTGTGATAAAAAATCGTACACAATGTACTAGTTTGGATGTTTTCAGGTTGCACAGAATTAAATACACACGGAAATGCGACAGAAAAAATACTTATCCACAGAGCCCAGCCAAGTGTCTGATTCTAGCCCAAAATGAATCATTTGGTTCCTGATTTTTATTTTCACCCACCTCACAGTGACTGAGGGAAGGATCTGATGGGATTCACAAATATAGATCTGAGGGAGAAGGGACGGACTGCCAATGGGCTGAATATTAAATCATGAGGAGTAGACTAGCTCTCCTTGTGGCATTAGCAAAGGGCTTTGGCTTTCCATGACCATGTTGACACCATGATTCTCATTCTGACTCCCTCTACCACTCAGTTTGAACACAGAGCCCACCATCTCAGCTGAACGTGGCTCCATTGCTATTGCAATGCTCCCACCCAAACCCATTGAGATAGCATTGCCATGCCTGAGATGTGGGCATCGCTGGCTGGCCAGCATTTACTGCCCATTCCTACTTGTCCTGAGAAGGTGGTGCTGAGCTAACTTCCTGACCACATGTTGTGGCTTAGCTATTTGAAAGTGCAGTTGAGAGTCAACCACATTGCTGTGAGTTTGCAGTCACATGCAGGCCAGACCAGGTGAGGATGGCTGATTTCTTTCCTTGAAGGGCATTAGTGAGCCAGATGGGTTTTGCTGACAATTGACAGTGGCTTCGTGGTCATCAGTAGATTCTTAATGTTTTAAAAATTGAATTCAAGTTCCACGATCTATCATGGCAGGATTTGAATCCAGAATATTAGTTGAGTTTCTGGATTAATAGTGAAACGATAATATCACTGGGCTATTGCCCGCCATTCATGAGACACTTAAGAAAGGTGACCAAAATCTTCATTAAAGAAAGAGGCTTTAGAGAAGTTCTTGTGGGAGAGATATGTCGAAAAGCAAAGAAGGTTGCAATGGAAAATCAATATTTTTTATCCTGTGGCTAATTTCAGAGATTATTATCTCCAGGTGGCGCCAGATGTTGCCATAACGTCCTACTACAACACTCAAGAGTCTTTCTGTACAGGGTTGCTGGACCAATAGTTTGCCAGAAGAGCTGTGTAAAGATATAATTGGAGGTGCCGGTGTTGGACTGGGGTGTACAAAGTTAAAAATCACACACCACCAGGTTATAGTCCAACAGGTTTATTTGAAAGCATTAGCTTTCGGAGCGCTGCTCCTTCATCAGACGGTTGTGGAGTATACCCTTCTTCCCATTCACACACACACATATATATGTGTGTAGGGTGAATGTGTACTTGCAGAATTACATTTTATTTTGCTCAAAAACTGCATGAATCCATGTAAGATTTTGTAAATCCCTTTTTTAGATTAGAATCAGTCTGAACATTGGGGCACAGACAGCCTCACACAGGGCACCTCACACCTTCAATGCATTATCTGGGCCAATATGGCACCTATTGATAAACTTCACTTGAGAATGTGACTTTAAGTTCTTGCATTTACATATGAAAGAACTGAAATGAACATGCCCATTCTAAAAGATGAGAGCCTTAACAAACAATCCAGGTTTTTTTCTAATATATAATTTCAGTTACATCGCGCTGTAAACTTTTGCTATAAATTCTGTGTCCTACAATCATATACTCCACAACCACCTGATGAAGGAGCAGTGCTCCGACAACTAGTGCTTCCAAATAAACCTGCTGGACTATAACCTTGGTGTTGTGTGATTTTTAACTTTGTGTAAAGATATCATTGCAGCCAAATGTTAACATATTTTGTTGGACCTCCAACAGAGCATCTCACTTCACACTGACATCTCACGTCTTTATAAATATTCCTTTCTAAACTCATGTGACAGGAGCAGGTCACTTTACAATATGTGCCAACTGGCAAGATCTGTACATCAGTAATTACCAACCTCCTTTCACAGTGGAAGCAGCCAGTATAATCCTGTTGTTTCTTATAATTGATGCTCGACCGGGGGGATAATTACTGCATCTTATTATAAGTTCAGCATTTTGATGGACAGAATAGTAATGCAATATCAAATAAATGGTTTTCCGCTAGTATGCTACCAATGAGAAGCACATTCGACTGAAATTGGTGTAAACAGCTGCTGTTGCTTCAGTGCAATCACAGTAAAACCCCAACTAAAGAAAGCTTGACTAAAACTCTCACAGGCTGCTGCACTGCAGTGGATCTTATTGGTTTCAAATTATTTATATTGGGTTGGAACATGGCATATCTAGGTCACAGCATTCATTGTGATGTGCACTAGGCACAAACGGCATGAAACCACCACATGGTTAATGTACATGCTGTAAATATGTTAAAGGAGTGGTTAGTGACCGCAGACACACCTATTTCACTCTGAACTATAAAAGAAACATAAATCTTTTAAAGGTATGAAGAAAGACCAGGGAAATTAGACTACGTTGATCACTGAGATCTGATGTGGGCATGATGACCTCCTCCAGCTTTATAAAATCCTGAGATTCTATATTCCATTGTCACTTGAAGGGCTGGTACTACTGCTTCGCATTCACTGTTATATTCTGTCAGATTGCATGTGTAGGAGGTGACTGTCAGTTAGCTGAAAGATTAGGTGTAAGTGCTGCATTCATTAAGGCAGTCTGTTTATAATGGTGCTGGTGTGCGATATCTACAATGCAAAACTTGACAAAAAAGTGTTAATCTCGGGTGCCAATTATTCAGGTTTTTACAATTTGTTGCGAACTGTACATTAATAATAGGTCATTAGCCCACGTCAGAGGCACTGAAACAACCAAGGTGCAAAATCTAACCTTGAATGGTATTAAGACTGTAAACCTCCCAGAGTGTTTAACCCGTAATGATTGTGTTTATAGGCAACTGGATAATTACTTGCAGGAGAGAAAGTTGCAGCGTTGTGTGGAAACCAGAGTGGTCTCCAAAAAGGCTGTCACAATTTTGATGGGCCAATTAGCCTCCTTCTACATTCTATATATCATTCTAATATAAAAGCTCTGAATCACTGACAATTTGTTCAGCTTCTGGAGTCCCTAGGTTAGATCTATAAGTTAGTTTCAGCTTTCTATTGAGTAATGGACACTGGAGTGGGGCCATAGTGAATCAATATTCTCCTGGACTGTTGGATCTGAACAATATTAGCTTCTGTTGTCCAAGTTTGCTCGTAATTTTAATGTAAAGTAATGAAGAGGGATTAACTCCTTTAGCTCAACCACTAGATGTCACTCATGTTACTTTTTTGTCTGCATTCTTTGCGTAATGTAGATCAGATGATGATATGCTCACATTTCTCCAGACCTCTCGCCTTGAAACTTCATAAAGGCAAGTTAGAGTTTGAAGTGCAGTTGCTGATGTACTGGTGATAAATGTGACAGCCAATCTGAACCAACAAAACTCTATATTGAAAATATGGAACGAATACTCAGTCAATCTGCTTTTCTCTTGAAGTTGGTTGAGAGAGTTAGGTGGCCAGAACTCCATGTAAGCACCTGTTAGATCTTTAATGTTTGCCTGAACCAACAGATGGGAACATTGGCTGTGGGCACCAAATGTAATATTTCCAAGTACACAGATGACACAAAGCTCTGTGGAAGTGTGTGTTGCGAGGTAGATGCAAAGTGACTTCAAGGTGGATTTGGACAGATTTGGTGAGTGGGCAAGAGCATGGCAGATGGAATGCAACGTGGGAAATGGGAAGTTATTTACTTTGGTAGGCAGAACAGATAAACAGAGTATTCCTTAAATGGTAAGAGATTAGAAACTGTACACACACAAAAGATTTTGTTGTCCTCATAAGTGAAGGCTGGCATGTAGGTGCAGCAGACAATTAAAAGGCAAATGGTTAGGGTTATAGAGTCATAGAGTCATAGAGCTGTACAGCACAGAAACAGACCCCTCAGTCCAACTCATCTGTGCTAACCAGATTTCCAAATTAATATAATCCCATTTGCCAGCTTTTGGCCCACATCCCACTAAATCTTTCCCATTCATATACCGGTCCAGGTGTCTTTTAAGTGTTGTAATTGAACCAGCCTCCACTACTTCCTCTGGGAGCTTATTCTATACATACATCAGACCCCCCTCCCCTTGTGGAAAAGGTTGCTCCTTAGGTCCCTTTTAAATCTTTCCCCGCTCATCTTAAACCTCTGAGGAAAAGACCTAGTCTATTCACCCTATCAATGCCTCTCATGATTTTATCAACCTCCATAAGGTCATCCCTCAGCCTCCGACGCTGCAGGAAAAACAGCCCCACCCAATTTAGCCTCTCCCTATAGCTCAAACCTTCCAACCCTGGCAACATTCTTAAATCTTGTCAGAACATTTCAAGTTTAACCCCCACAACCTTCCTATGGAAGGGAGAGCAGAATTGCACACAATATTCCAAAAGTGGCCCAACCAATGACCTATGCAGCCATGACATGACCTCCCAACTCCTATACTCAAAGATAGAATCAGAGATAGTTTTGTCCCTTGTTGCAAGAGGATTTGAGTACAGGAGCAACATAGTCTCGTATAGAACCTTGCTTAGTCAGTATCCGGAGTATTGTGTGCAGTTTTGGTTCCTTTGACTTAGGAGACATTATTGCCACAGATGGAGTGTAAACAACACTTTATTTGTTCCCAGGGTAATCGAACTATCCTATAAAGAGAGGTTAAGGAAACCGGATTTGTACTCTCTCGAGTTTTGATGAATGAGAGTTGATCCCATTGTAGCCAACGAAATGTACAAAAGGATATACATGGTAGACGCACATAAGTTGTTTCCCTGGTTAGAGAGCCTAGATTCAGGGGATATAATTTAAAAAGATGGGCAACACCACTTATAATTGAAATGATGTCTTTTTTATTACTACAAGTATTGTGACGCTGGAATTTTCTACCCTAGAGAGCTCCAAAAGCTCTGTCATTGAATGTAGATATTGATAAACTTCTAAATACCAATGACATAAAGGGGTATTGGGATAATGTGGGGAAAAGACATTGAAACAAGAGATCAGCAGCTATCATATTGAATGTTGGACCAGGCTCATTGGGCTGAATTGCCTACTCATGTTTCTATATTTTTAGCGTCTCACTCAAACAAAAATATTTTTAACACATTGTTTAACAAATATTTCACTATACTCCCATTCTAATTTAAGGTCTTCAATCCTAATATGGCAGTCACACACATTTTATTTAGTATTGCCTAAGTCTTAAATCAGATAAAATTAACTGTTGTGTAGTATAGTTCGGTTAACAAAGTCAGTCAGCAAATTTAGGGATCCCTGATTTATGATGAAGTCAATTCAGTCTTCCCCTGTTTCGGTCATGTGTTCTCTACTATCCGTTGTCAAATTCAATTACTGTATGCCTGATCTTTACCAGAATCATCCCACTCCTCTACTAAGCAATCTTGATCAAACCATTCCTTCAAATTGATATTCTAAGCAACCCATTCATGCTTATATTGGCACATTGATGCCACTAAACTGTGAAATTACTCTTGACTTCAACTTCAAAACTTACAATTTGGAAAACCTTTGTTAAATATTTAGATATGAGAGTTTCATAAGTACACAGGCATATAATCAACTCTGGATTTGCTTTTTCATTATCCATGTTAACCAGTAAATATATAGTCTGAGATTCCTTTCATCTTTTTGAACCCATGCATATTAAATTTCTTATTCTGCAGCCAACAGAAACATATACAAATTTTTTTTGGAGTACTCCCAAAATCACCCATTTATAGCGATCTCTTTCCAATCTTTGGTACAAGATGAGTTGGTGGTTCACTGACACTTGTTGGTTTCTTGAGGTGGGAGAATGGTCTCTAGCTGGCTGGTGTGCTATGCTTGGTGTAGTTAGGTTTGGTCTGGTGACCATGGTGTGGAAGTCCTGGTGTTGGGCTGGGGTGGACAAAGTTAAAAATGACACAACACCAGGTTATAGTCCAACAGGTTTATTTGGAAGTACAAGCTTTCGGAGCACTGCTCCTTCAGCAGGTAGCTAGTGGGGCAGGATCATAGGACACAGAATTTATAGTAAAAGATCAAAGTGTCATCCAACTGATGTGAAGTATTGAACAAACCTAGATTGCTGTTAAGTCTTTAATCACATGGAATGGAGATGCAGGTTTTGAGTGATTAATGCGTAAATCCCAGAACTTCTTTCAAATCACAGTCCCAAGATAACTCAAGATTTTATTAAAGAAAAGGTGACATCTCAGACTAGACAATCCATTAAAGGAGTAAGGTTAGAGTCAGTCTGCATCCCAACCTTGAGTCAGACTAGTTCTATTTCAAAAGTAGGAATTGGGAATAGAACCAATCTGACTCAAAGTTGGGATGAGGACAGACTCTAACTTCACACCTTTAATGTATTGTCCGAGTTGAGATGTCACCTTTTTTTAAAGTAAAAGTTATCTTGGGAATGTGACTTGAAAGAAGTTTTGGGATATATATATTTATGAACCAAAACCTGCAATCCATTTTAAATGATTAAGACTTAACAGCAACCTAGGTTTTCTTCATGTCAGCTGTATGATACTTTGACCTTTTACTATAAATTCTGTGTCCTATGGTTCTGCCCACTAGCCACCTGATGAAGGAGCAGTGCTCCGAAAGCTTGTACTTCCAAATAAACCCTGTTGGACTATAACCTAGTGTTGTGTGATCTTTAACTTGGTCTGGTGAGTTACTCCAGTGGGCAACCGCAACGGGGATTTGATTACCTGCCTGCTGGAGACCAAAGTGCTTATGAAGGCTGGGTCTTATTTAGGAAATGTCAGTCCATGTACCACTGAACGGGTAAGAAAACAGCCCAAGACAGATGCCTGCAAGTACAGAATGGCCCTTGTTTTGTAAATTGTAGATGGAATGTTTTAGTTCAGTTTCGTGAAAGGGTGGTCAGGTTGGGAGTTGGTGGAGGGAGGGTCAGTAGCAGAGAAGGCTGCAACTTTCTTTGTAAAGGCCTGGAAGAGTGCTTTTGCTGCTTCTACAGTCACACAAAGTTCTAAGCTTACCACAAGATCTTAATTTGTGCTGAAGCCAGCTGCAGGGAAAACTCCCTGATTTCCCTAAATAATCCCAGTCACAATTATATTAAAATTATATTGCAACAATCAACCCTAATTTTCATAATTTTCTGTGGCTCCCTTACTGCCTGAAAAATTCTGCTAGTTGACAGTGAACATCTTATAAGTATTGGAGATTTGAGTGGATAAGTCACCTGCTTTTTTTGATGGATCAATATTAATCTCGAGTTTGGGTAAAGTAACAGTTGTCTTACTCTGTGCTTAATAACTGCATTCCTGACAAACAAAGACAAAAACATGTGTAGCATTAGGAACTTTCTTTTGATCGTCAAATAAAGTATATGATTGGTTACATCTGGATAGCATCCTACTTATATATACAAGAGTCCACAGCACAAAAACAGGACAATCTGTCCAATTGCTTTGGATGATAGTATTTATGGTTCACACAAACCACCTTCAATCTCTCTTCACCTCAACCAATCAGCATATCCACTAGTTTCTTTTTGCTCGCGTGCTTATCTGGTTTCCCCTTAAATGAACTTTGCTGCTTGCCTTAACTACTCACAGTTACCACTCCACAATCTAAACTCTCTCTGGGAAAAGAGGCTCGTGCTACTGAAAACCTGATGACATTTATTAGTGACCTACATATAGTTATGACCTCTCATTTGGACTGCCTGACAAGTTTTTAAAAAATAATGTCCAAGTATTACGTCTTTTCATAAAACTAATACATTTTATGAGAAAAGGCAGGAACAATGGACGATTCTGCTGGCTATCTTGATATTAATACAAATCTCCCCACCTCTTGATAACTTCCCAGGCACCCGAAAATGGATATTAAACCAAAATGTGAAACATATCCATGTTGCCCTTCTTTGAACTTTCTCCTTTACATCAATGCTTTTGAAAAGGAGCGTACCAAGCATTGCTCTTAAAGAGCAAGATTGAATTCCTGACAAAGCCAGGAGTGGCCTGCTCTGAAAACTCAGCAGATACACTGCCATGTTGTGATAATCACTGGTAGCACCAATCTGTACAGTATAGCTTCCAGCTGGTTATTACTTAGCGACTGCTATTGGCACAAACATGAAACTTTTTGCCAGATGTTATAACCTGTGATAAAGTAAACTCTGTTTACTAACCTATTATTTTGTTGTAAGACAACAGACAATGTCAAATTGCTTCTCTTTCACTTGTTCTCCCTTGCAACTATTTCATTACAAGTATATTAAATTATGTTTTCATTATATGTTCTGTTTATATATATTTTGAAATTGAACCAATGTATTATTTAATAAAAGTGGCTTTTTAACAAATATTAACAACAAAACTTAGGTGTTATTGCACTTTCCCCTCAAATAATGAGCTTTCATTTATCTTTCCTCGACTGGCCTTGATAATGAAATGAAACTCATTTAGAAAATTACTTAGCTAGGCACTACGTGTGAGCTTCATGAAAGCTGCATGAGCCTCACGTACAATACCTTCCACAGTGAGTCAGCTGCTAATCCACCATAAATAGACAATCAAATACGCATAATAGTCTCAATTTTTCTGTTGGCGTTGCAGAAGGGGAAATGACGTTTGAAGGTACTGGTTGATAGAGTGGAGTCACACCTTAGGCATCTCTGATGCGCTGAAGGTGAACACATGAAACTGCTAGCCTTAATTGGAGAATTTGTTCCAGTCACGCTGTTCATCATATGTCTGTCGGTAAATCTTCGTACTAAATGATGATAATGTCGGGTTTAGATGAAATATGTCGTCAAGTTATCTTACTCAGCCAAATGAAGGCTTTTAAACTCAATATGAATCATAAAATTTGAGATTTTTGAGATCTGCTGTTTGAGACATGCAACACCTATACAGCTTAAGCATTCTATACTTTCTTATGATGAAGCTTGCAAAGTCCCAGTTATCAGGCAGAGTCTGGAGCTGATGATGTTTATCACCAGCAGAATTCCCTGTTATCACACTCTATTCTGTATATATGAAGTGCTACTAGAAAAGTGACTGAGATACCACCTCGGGTGGACGGAGGCAGTGTACATTTGAGGGTGAAGTTGAGCATTTGATGTGGGTCTGGAGCAGGAAGACACTCGATCGATGGGTGACCCCTCAGCCTGTGCAGCTCCTTCAGCAAGTTGCACCTCAGCATGGTCCTGAATACAGATGGCTGATGGAGACATGTCCCTCATTATCGGGATACAGCTTGCCTCACTGTGTGAAGAAATGTGCTCTGTAGAATATGCCAATGAGGATTGTTCTGAAACCTCAGAAACTCTTTCATTCCTCTGTTCCTATTTCAGGTCATTTCCACTGAGAGTCACAAGCCCTGCTGCTGCTTCTGGGGACATGGTGGGGGGATGGTGGGTGCTGGGGCTGCCTGCAGAAGAAAGTGAAAACAGATGCAGGAATTTCACAGGATGATGGAAAGCCTAGGAACAGGAGTAAAGCCTCACAGAGGGCAAGAAGCATTCAGCTCAGGGAGAGGTCACTGTTGTAGGGCCCTCAGGATGTGTAGGGTGTAGAAGAGGCCCAGAGTTTTCTGATCCTGACTCTAGGCTCCAGGTTCCAGATGGTCACAGGATTGGGAGGACATCCTTACCTGGTGGCTATAAAGGTCAATGTTGCCCCAAACATCTTTTTTTGGCTGGGATCCACCAGAGATCACTCAGTTTCCTATACTCTTCTCTCTGAGAATACTATTAGGTCAAATAGAGTTGATAAAATGTCTTTCTCTTCCAATGCTTCTCCTTAGCTTTTTTTTATATCTCTCATTCCAATCTTTCTTGTTTTGTCTCTGTCATCTTCTTATTTTCTTTTGCTCTTTTGCTGTTCTCCCACCCTTTTTCTCCCCATTGACTTCTGTTTTTCTCTCCCTCTTTCTCTCCATTATTTTCTTGTCTCCCTTCACTTCTGTTTCTCTCTTTCTGTTTCATTTTTGTTCTCCATTTCTGCTTATCACTCTCGCTTCTCTTTCCTGCACCTCTTTCACTTTTGCTTCTCTGTTTTTCACTTCTGTATTTATCTCTCTTTCCTTTATCCTCTCCTTCTTACTTTGTTTCCAGCCTTTCTGAGTTTTCCACTTTCATTCTGCAGTTGCCTTCTTTCTTCACGCATTTATTTTTTGCTCTCTCTCTCTCTCTCTTTCATTTCTTATTGCCTCATTTATTTCTCTTACTTTATGTTTTTCCTCCTTCTTCCATGATGTTGTCCCTGTAACAATTTTTACTCTTTCCATTTCCCACAGGGCTTTAGAAACTATGGGAGTTGGTTGAATATCCCACTGAGAATTAGGTGGCTTTCCCAATAAGGCGCAGGTAGATAGGATAGTGAAGAAAGTGTTTGGTATGCTTTCCTTTCTTGGTCAGAGTATTGAGTATAGGAGTTGGGAGGTCATATTGTGACTGTTCAGGACATTGGTTAGGCCACTTTTTGACTATTGTGCAATTCTGGTCTCCTTCCTATCAGAAGGATGTTGTGAAACTTGAAAGGGTTCAGAAAAGATTTACAAGGATGTTGCTAGAGTTGGAGGATTTGAACTATTGTGAGAGGTTGAATAGGCTGGGGTAGTTTTCCCTCGAGGGTTGGAGGCTAAGGAGTGACCTTATAGAGGCTTATAAAATCATGAGGGGCATGAATAGGGTAAATAGATAAAGTCTTTTCCATGGGATGGGGGAGTCCAAAACTAGAGGGCATAGGTTTAGGGTGAGAGGGGAAAAGATATAAAAGAGACCTAAGGGACAACTTTTTCAGACAGACCGTGGTACGCGTATAGAATGAGCTGCCAGAGGAAGTGGTGGAGGCTTGATTAGATTCCCTACAATGTAGAAACAGGTCATTTGGCCCAACAATGCACACCAACCCTCTGTAGTGTAACCCCGCCCCCCCCCGATCCATTTCCCTCTGACTAATGCACCGAATACTACGGGCAATTTAGCATAGCCAATTCACTTGACCTGCATGTCTTTGGTCTGTGGGAGCAAGCTGGAACATTCAGAGGAAACCCACATAGAAACGGGGAGAATGTGCAAACTCTACACAGTCACCCGGGGCTAGAATCAAACCCGAGTTCACGGCTCTGTGAGGCTGTACTGCTAACCACTGAGCCACCATGCCACCCTAATACAATTGCAACATTTAAAAGGCATCTGGATGGGTATATAAATAGGAAGGGTTTGGAAGGGTATGGGCCAGGTGCAGGCAGGTGGGACTAGATTGGGTTGGAACATCTGGTTGGCATGGACGAGTTGGAGCGAAGGGTCTGTTTCCGTGGGGATGTATGACTACCAGTGTGAGAGAATAGAAGAGTAGATATATACATTTCCTGTGGAGAGTCCATTGAAAAGCCACTTATCAGTTTGTTATCTTCAGCCTTACCCAACATAGTTTTAAAGGAAATGGGTAGTAGCAAGATAAAAACAACCAGGGATTGGAAGCAGAAAGAAACTAGGGAACAGGACAATAAATGAACTTGAGATTTGCTAGAATAGAGGAAGTTAAAATGAATGAATAAGTAACAGGAATAGAGTTAGGTTCATTGAGATTGCTCTGCCATTCATGGCTAATCAGCTGCCTCAATACCACTCTCCTGCTATATTCCCGTTCCCTTGATGTCAGTAGCATCCAGAAATGATTGAACTCCCACAGCCCTCTCGGGTACAGAGTTCCAAAGATTCATTCTGTTCTGAATGGAGCAACTCTCCCTCACCTCAGTATTAAACAGTATTAAACAGTTGAACCCGTATTCTGAGACTAATGGCCCCAGGCACTGAACAAAGTGAACAATGTTAAGTCAGTTGGGAAAATATGGCAAAAATGGAATGATGGGATTCTGCAGAAAAATTAAGTAATTGTGCAAAAAGTTATAATAGCAAGATAAGAATCTATCCAGTTATTGGAAAGAGGCCTATTTGAATGCATTAACATCTCATAATTAACTAATCCTACCCCATTTATATGCATTTGACTACTTTCCCAGGTACTGGAGAAAGAGAAGATGGTGATAATTCCCGACATGAGAGTCTGAGCGAGTACGTGGTGGCTGTGGCTCTGAGCCTCCATCTTGTCCAGAATTTCCAAACACAGCAGCGCTTCCTTAATGGGCAGTGCCCACCTGCATCCTTCATCCATGGAGGTTGGTATTGAATAAGCACCAGCCTCACCACATCATCACAGCGCAGCTCTGACTCATTTACAGTACAGTTCACCACTTCAACACTGCACTGTAGATCTTGGTAGCACCTCATATTGCTATTCTGCTGCCAGGCTGTGTTGCATGCAGCGACAGGCACCCATCTCATGCATCGGAATAATGTCCAATTCAGGCTCTTTTTTGACACCGAACTTTTGCATCTACCCGGATGCTAACAGATTCTCTACCTTGCCTTGCCTTTTTGTACTTGACAGGAAAGCCTCCCAGTACTTCTGACATCTTGTGCCTTTCAGCACAGATGCATGTTTGTCATGTCATGCCATGTTTGCCAGCAGTAATCAGTTAAGAGGGTGGATATATTGTTGTTTGGTACCATGCCACTTCAATGTCATGCCTGCAGCATGTGCCAGCAGTTTACAGAGCCATCACACTGTATGTGTTTCAACCAAATAGGCCCAAAGTCTAAGAGGGGGACAGTGGTCATTCAGTGGGTACTACCACAGTTAGTGACAGGTATCATCTGATATTAGCCCAAGAGCTTGGATATAGTCAACTAACCACTTGTGGCATTCAGGGTAAAGGGTTCTGTCCCATTACAGTACAGGCAGTGGGCTTCTGCCAGTTCGTTAGGTCCAGAGTGACTAGTCACGGGAGTAGCAATAAATCTTCTTCAGGGAGTTGAGCAGAGATCAGTCATGAGCCTGGTCACTCATCAGTAGTGTCTGCATTTGCAAGTTGGTCGGGAGGGTGGGCATGGTCAGTCCTGAAGCTTTGTTCACTGAAAATCAGACATGGTCATCAGAGGCCACTGTTATGCTGGGGAATTTGTGGTGGGGATGGAGTGGGGGGGAGTCAATTGTGCTATTGGAGGCAGTATGCTGAGACGCAAGGGGGGATTAATGTGAAGGGTGCAGCTCAACATGCAAGAGTGGGAGACAATACACAATGGAAGGGGCGTCATTGGTGGTTACTACCACCTTGTCTTCAATGGGGGGACAGCACATAACAATGTGTCGCTGATTAAGCTGCATTTTCTGAGGCTCATACAATTGAACTGTGAAATGCAATTCTTGTTTTGCACCATTTGGATTAATGCACATTTAAATTTATCACTGCAGTGAGAAATGCAGAAGTTCCTGGTATCAGTGAGCACTTGTGGCACTGGTGAATAGTATTATGGAGGAATTCTTGATGAGCTGAGCAGTGTGAAACTGCTTGAGTAAAAAGGCCAGAGGTCAGGGAGAGAACCCCTCTATGAAACATGCCCTGAAATTGACACTTAGCTGATACTTGGGAAACTTCAGTCTCTGGTATCTGAATTCTAGACACAACAGCTAAGCAAGTCCAGACCTCATCCAGATATCGCCTGCATTACAGGTGCCACTCTTTAGTCCACTGCTTCACTCTGTATGAAAAGAGAAGGCTGAAGGCAATGGAGACTGCAAAAACTAAAGGTCCTGGAATACTCCAGTCATATTACTCAAGGTGTTTGATTAAGAACTTGTTGTATCCCTGGCCAAGTTGTTCCAACAGAGCTAAAGCACTGACCTGACAATGTGAAAAATTGTCCTGGAATGCCCTATGTTCAAAAAGCAAGACAAATTCAATCCGGTTCAGTACTGCCTTTTCAGTCTATTCTCAATCATTAATAAATTGATGTAAGGGGTCACCAACAATGAAAACAATACCTCCCTTATGGATACATTTTGTCCAGATCAAATAAACTTACCAAAGCCAATTTAATTAGGCTTTCTTGAGTTAACAAAAGCATGAGTCTGCTTGTTACTGAACACAAGAATAAATAACAATACAGCACTTATATCGGCAAGATGGAATAAGAAGTGGTTCTGAGAAAAGACAGAAGTTACAGAAAAGGAGCATCTCTGTATCATTCATGATGAATGAATTGTACAATTGTTGTGGGTGTTGCAATGGATGTTACTAATATTGTTGACTTTTGCAGTTGAACAGTCAACTTTGAGATTCTTGGATTTGCAGATTGAATGAGATTCTTTTGTCTCGTTCCCTTTGATTGGCTTGCTGGCTAGCTGGATTCCAGCAGTCAGAGCAAGAGAAAACTTTACCTGCAATGCAGGCATGACTAGTGTATGGTTCTTCAACTGTGACCTTCACAGTACACTAGCAATCAAATGCAGGCAAGTACATTTAAGTACCTTAGCTCATTAGTACACTTTCCTTGACTAACACATGCAGACCAGAGTTGAATTGGGTTTCAAACTCTTGTTTTTATATGCTCTTGAAAAAGGAATACTTAAATCAAGTTTCTTATACAAACTGATGATTTTTAAAACAATCTGTTCACAGTTTGAGATAAAGCCAGGAGATTACAATTCGGCTTGTGGTGCATTTTCTCCATTTAAAGCATCTTTGACACATGCAGGTGTAATATTCCAGAGTTCATCTCTAGACAGCCACTGGATTTCTATCCACAGCCATTTTGGCCATATCAATATTCTTTTAAAATACGTGTTTTGAAATTTAGAAGTTTGATATGTACATGGGTGATCCAGGAATTATAATCTGTGCTCATGACATGAATCACTATCATTAAAAAAAAACTCCAAACAAGTTTGTAAAACATAATTTTCTTTTCATAAATCCATGTTGGCTCTGCCTGGTCCTACCATTATTTTCTTAAGTATCCAGTTATCACATATTTTATAACAGATTTTAATACTTTCCCTACTGCTGACTACTAGGCCCATAGTTCTCCATTTGCTCTCACCCTCTCTGATTAAGTTTGACTTTCATTTTATATGTCCCATCTTTTTCTGTGTATCTGAATAACCATCTCTTCAATAAGACTGGCAGTATTGATACCTCAGTAGGTATACCAAACTTTTCCCAGATATCCAACTCTTTCTGTTTTGCTTCTTTTAACAATTTACTTTCTAATTTGTTTGTATTCATTAAAACATCTCTATCTTAGTCTTCTCCTGCATCTCTGTATCACTTTGTTCACCTACAGGCAACCCTTCCTATGCCATCTTCTGGTACTCACCATTATTCAATATACCTGTGTATAAATTGCATGATTCATCATGAAATTCTATTCCATTTAATCAATTAAATTCCATTCAACCTTGAGGAATGTATCTTATCTGTTTGGTTGTCATGCTGTTTTTTTGTAATATACAATGTCCCCGAATTAAGATTTATGCCAGAAGGCCTTATATGATGAAGTGAGATTGCTGAATTTCATCTAAAATGTCAGTTTTAATGAATGGCATTCTCTCTGTATGTAGGGCACTGAAGTACTCAAAGCAAGGAGCTGCTTGTAACCGCCCCCCCACCCCCCCACCCCACCCCCACCAAGCCAAAGGAAATCTCTCATTACTGAAGGAATTTTTGGATCACTTCCAAAAGATAATGTTTTGGCCAGTATCCCCTGACGATGTACAGTGAATTCTTTGTATGGAGTGCAGATGGCATGGTGGATGTTAATTTACAATTTGATTGGTCTGCTAGGATTTTATGTGTTGCCTTAATCACCACACAACTTCTTTCACATACACATTTTCAAATCCTGTTGTTGGGTTCATTCAATACAATGTTCGCATTTTCGTTATTTCAACTCAGTTCATCTTTGGCAAAGTCCCCCATTGTTAGGTAAGAATTTAGCAAATCCATCCTCTATCCATTTCTCCATTATCTTGTCCACAACAGTTTTTTTCTCTTTACTGTATTATTTTTGTAACTGGCTAAATCTATGTGCCATGTTCTTTTGTAAGAATGTAAACTTTGCCTATATCTTGAATTCACTTTTCTAGTGACCCTCAGGTTAAACTTCACAGAATATTGGTGGGAAATTGTAACCCAACATTTTACATGGGTTTTAGGCATCCTTTTCAAAAGTAACACGTTTACAACAATTTTCATCTGAAATATAACTCTTAATTTCCAAATTAATCTTTTAGGCAACCCTCCTCTGTTACTTCTGTCAACTCAAACCTTATCTTTTCCTTCTGGATAGAGCTTATTGAGTATTCAGTCACGAAGCACAATACTACACATTCCCTTAGATTTATTCAGTATCTTAATCAATTTTTCCCTGTCAGACCTCTTGCCATACAAACACTTCTGAACCATTGACCCCCCCCCAACTCCTTTCCCTTGTTTCACCACTTGGAATATGTCTTCAGATCCATGGCCCTAACTTCATGAATTCCCATCCTCAACTACTCCACCTCTGCCCTTCTATTTCCGCCCTACAACTTATTTCTTTCGCCAAAATTTTTTTTGTTATTTGTTAGGTATTCACTTTATGTGGCTCAGCATCACATTTTGCTCATAGTGTTTCAGTGAAGTATTTTGGAATGCCTGTAGCTGTATGTTAAACAATTCAGAATTGGATTTCATCAAAGACAACTTGCATCAGAAGGGTATGACTAGCTTGGAAAATGTTTCATCTTATTCTGTGCTATTTCGGTCAAACTAATCTAATTATTATTATTTTTAAAAAAGGAAGGACTTACAAGCCCATTAAGTGACACATGCTCTATATGTGTACATGAGTTCTATCATGTAGAATTAACATGCTGAAATAATTTCCAAGAATGAGGGAAATGCTTCACCTCATTCTGATTGTAAGCTAGTAACATATGTGAACAGATTGATGTTGATAAATGTTTTTGTTTTGCTGTTGATGCTGTTGTGATTGATGGAACCAGATTGTTTGATGTGGCATTGCCTTGTACCACAATCTTTGTCCTCTCATCCAGTAATTACCACATCTATATGTTTGAGATAGATCATACAACATGAAACAGATTCAAATTTCATCATTTTGAGCTCATTTAAAACATTATCAATTTTTGTCCTTTTATTCTTTAGTTATAAAATTGTATAATTACAGAATAATTTCTAGGAAAGAGAGCATGGGTTCAGAATCAGTTTACTCCCTCATGTTAATCCTTTGATGTGGCTTGTTATCTTTCCAGTGTCAAAGGTAGGCCATCTATGTTGAAGAAAATCTCAAGATAAAATAATGCAAAATAATGCTAAAGCTGCACTAATGCAGTTACTTCTGGTTTTGGCAAACCAAATGAGGAAAACCACATCAGAGAATCATATTTTAATAATATAAATTCCCAGAGAAGATTGCTTCCTTCCAGCTTCACAGACAAGCACATTCATAATGTTTTTTTTAACCACTACTTTCAATGTGTAAGGCAGAAGGCTGGATCACAACTCTGTGGAATCTATTAACATTGCAGGCAGCGGCTGGACGTGGACCTTTAATTTAAACAGATCCACCTTCCCCAGTGGGGCAGGACTCATTCAGGAAGAGAGACTCAATCTTAGTGGGAGATGTGAACTGAATATTGGTCAAAGGACCTTAACTCACAATTCTTTCTATGGTCTGCTGTTGCCTTTCTGGAGGCAGCCGTGACAATGGCAGTGGCTAGGGGCTTTGGCGGTCAGCCAAAAGGTGGCTGGTGAGTCAGGTGGCAGTCAGTGCAGGAATCTCGCAGCACAGGAGAGAGATCGAGCCCAGCGTGGTGACTGCAGACCGCATGGGGAAAGCCCAGTGTGGAGAGAATGCAGGCCCATGGCTAAAAAAGGCCGTAATTTTGAACTTAGCTTTATTTCTTTATTTACTACTTCATACTGAGAAGAACTGCATTGTTGCACTTTTAACTTATTATTTTTCGACTTGCACCTCAGATTTTGTACCTTGTGTACGTGGTACCTAAGATGGTGCTACAAGTGGTGACTTTGTACATTTTTCACTGTACTCCTGTATCCCTGGAATTGAGTACACATGACCATAAAACCTAATTCCTAATCCCAATGGGATAAGTAAGCATGAGTCCATCCTGCACACAGCACCCAGAACCCAGACTGCGACAATGGGGGCCTTTCTACTGACACAATGACAAAACATCTTCTGACTCAAACTAACTGCCTCAGTAGTGAATACCAGGCCTTGAGTCTTGGAAATTGTTCTTGTGTGTATTTCTCAATCTTCTGATGTATATTCTTCAACAAAGCTAAATAAATTTGTCTTAGTTCATGGATTATGGGTTAAAATGAGGTGTTCTGTTTCTTCTTCAATTTGTTCTCATGTTTACATATTGTGGGACTTTAAAAAAAATGTTGTAGATGTAAAATGTCTCGAAGGACACATACAAAGAAGAAAAATAAAATTAAAGGGTGTGAAATGTTTTAAGTCTCTGTTACTGTACTTCACAGGATTTTATAGAAAAAGCTTTTCATTCCAAAGAACTTTGCAGAATGGGTTCATTTAGTTATGAATTGGTATTGTATCTGAAAGGTGTGTTGGGCTGTAGGCTGGCATAAAGGCTAAAAAGAGGCATGCAATATGAGGGAGCATAAGCTGATAATGAATAGGCATAGAGAGTGGGTGAAGGTGTGAAGAAGGGAGGGTGAAGGTGTGAGTAAGGGGTAAGGGGTGATGGACATCACAGCTTTTAAGACAACTAGTCTCAGAAAACTGAAGTGGAACTTGCTAATAGGCCCTCTCATGACTTGGCCATCCAATGGTTTCCTATGGGCTGCCGTTGGGATCAGTGAGCATGAGTCCATCCTGCACACACCAGCCAGAACACAGATTGTGTCAGTAGAGAGGCCACCATTGCCTCTGACTCAAACTACCTGCCTAAGTAGTGAATAACTGGCTTTAAATCTTGGAAATTGCTTTTGTGTGATTTTTAAAAGATCTTCTGATGTACATTCTTCAACAAAACAAAGTTGATTTTGTTTTAGTTCATGGATTATGGGTTTGAATCAAGTGCTCAGTTTCTTCTTCCATTTGATCTCTTGTTTACACCTTTCTTGTCTCTCCACCTGAATCAGTCAAATATCCACTGTAAGGTCACAAGGCAGGAAATGGGGAATAGGAAAGTTGGAGCCCATCTGTGTCAGCTCTCAACAGAAGCGCCAAGCCTTTGAAGTCTGAGTTGATATAACTGGGATTGAGCTAGCAGTTGCACAGAAAAAAATCAAATCACCTCCACTGGCAGTGGGAAAAATGAGACCATTGTTTAAGAGTTATCACATCACAGCACAAAGACACATTATTACACTTATCATTCTCATGGCAAACATAAACTCACCACTTCCTTTCTCTCTTCAAAATACTATCCTCTTCAATCTTATTTGTCTTTGCACAAGCAATCACCAGCTTCTCTCATGGCTCCAGCCACCTCCCCCTAACCCCACCCCCCCAACCCCCAACCACCACCCAATCCCATTGCTGGCAATGTATAGGCCTCCATTATGGAATATACCTTCATATGTAGACACTGTGAATGGGCAAATTAGAACATGTTAATGAGCTGGTGCAGGCAGACAGGCCTCAGGAATCAAAGAAGTCAATCCTCCAAAGACATAAGGAGGGGGCGGTGAGTCCGATCATCACTGTCAGGGGGGCCCAATGAGACAACCAGAAGTTAAGGTCCATCATTCAAACCTGGGAAGACACTGGGAGGTTGCCTAGATGCAAGTGTCAATCTCCCCACATAGTAGAGACACTCTAACACTTGGAAAGTGTAGAAATACCTCAATGAGCTGCCCATCTCTGGTCAGTAAGCAGCAGAGCTGCTGCCAGTCCTGCTGTTGACAACATTGTGTGATGATGGAAGGATGTCTGCATTCCCTGCTGGTGCATTCAACTTGCATATCCCTTCATTCTCACCTATCGCCTTCCCAGCTACCTTCCCCCCAGCCCCACCGCCACCCCTCTATTTATCTCTTAGCCCCCTTTCCGCTCCACATTCCTGATGAAGGGCTTATTCCTGAAACGTCGACTCTCCTGCTCATCAGATGCTGCCTAACCTGCTGTGCTTTTCAAGCACCTCACCTTTTGACTCTGACTCTCCAGACTCACTTTCGCCTACAAACCAAAGATCATCTTATTGAATCTTCTCTGGCTGCCTCGAATGAAATGATATCTTTCCTAAAAGAAAGGGTCCAAACTGCTCACAGTATTTCAGATACGGTCTCACCAGCACCTTGTATAATTGCAGTATGGCTTCTCTTCTCTTATATTCCAACCCCTTTGAAATAAGAGCCAGCATTTTATTAGCCTTCCTGATCACCTAATGCACCTGTGTGCTAGCTTTTTGTGTTTTATGCACATGTACCCCCAAGTCTTTTGTGTTGCAGATTTCTGCTAATTTTCTCCTCTTTAGTAATATTCTGTTCTTTTGTTCTCCCTTCCAAAATGAACAATTCCACGTTTTCCCATACTGTACCCCATTTGCTAATTTTCTGCCCACTTATTTAACATGTCAATATCTCTCTGTAAATGCTTGTATCCCTCTCGCAACCTACCTTTCCTCCTATTTCTGTCAACTGCAAATTTGGCTGCATTACGTATGAATCATAAATGCAAAGAGAAATGGCAGATTGAGTCTTTGCCCAACTCACTCAAGTTTGAAGATAGGTTGTGATAGGAAGATGCTGAAGGAGAAACATTTACAAAATTGGAAATAAGCTCATGTGAACCAAAATACCAGCAAGAGATGCCAAACCAAGAATGCCATTTTGATGCAATTTTCTACCCCCACCACTGATGTGCTAATGACACCAGTCCAGGTCTGCACCTGGATTTCTGTATGATTTTGCTATAAAACAGATATTAAAAAATCTGGATACTATAATTGCTCCATTACGGCAATTGAATTTTCACCGGTTCATACTCATAGAGTTGTACTGCGGTTCTTAACAATTTAGATCCCAAATGCTTTTAGTAAAACAGCTAGGGGATTTCACATGTACGTGTTGGGTTACTAATATCGCACAGTGGAACTCACACCTTTTGAAAATGTCATAAGCTTGTCTAAAATATAGCGTGGCTTTCTGTTATGAATGAATCAAGTTATAATATTAGGTCCGTGTGGTTATAATAGCTTCAATGATTGAGTGACTGAATAGCTTCGATCAGATGCTGAAGTAAAATATTCAGGAAGTTTGGAGAGCAGCTAGCCATTGAAGAACTATTCACAGTTCTGATAACAGTTCTGCTGTAAATCATTACCATAGGGCAGTTTTGAATCATAATCGAAATGTAAAGGTTAAGATATGAAATAAAGAAATATTAAGAAATATATACATGCAAAGCTTATGTAGCAAGCTGTTAATATCATGGCATTATTACATCAATGGAACATGAGGTACATTTGAGACTGTGGCTATCCAAGTCAAGTATTGGCCATATAGTGAACCTCTTCCATGAGATCCAAATGACAATACAATCATCCACACTATGTCAACTGAAGCCATTAAATGGATTGTTAACCTCAACATTGGACTATAGCTGATACCCTAGCCACACAACTATGAAAAACTTGGATGAAGCAGCTGACTTTTTTGATAAAAATCAATCCTAAACAATTGTCTTTAGTTTTCAGCATCAATAACTGGTTCATGGAGATTCAGTTGATGCAATAGTTTTGTACCGTGACATTTCTAAGGTTATCTATTAGAAACCCAATTGTGTTATTCATGTCCTTTAAGGAAAAGATCCCAGACTATTCTTGTCTCCAGTACTACATCAATATGGTTAGTTCCTAACCACCCTCTGAAGCATCTGAATCATGCAGTTAAAATGTAAAATTGGGTGATAAACATTAGCTTTTCCAGCGATGCTTGAAATCTTCAGTTTTAAGACAAAATTTAAAGGAAACAAGTCATTGACATTTAACAGCAAATATTTAACAGAATCACAGAATATACAGTACTTCTATTAAATCTATAATTTATCTAAACCTATCATACATTCAGAGTAACACCAATTCTGCACATTCAGTAAGTAATTGACAGTTCCGGTAAAAGTATTTCCAGTAAGAAACAATCAGAATTATAGAAGCATCTCAAGGGTTATCTCAAGACTTATTTCGACACAGCTGATGACTTGTGAAATCGATACTTTCGGCCAAAGCTGCAAATTGCATCGGACAGATGCTTCATTTCAATTTACCAATAAAGAGAATCACAATGCATCATTTCTATATTTACTTCATATTAGTAACCATTCAGCTATCTCGCCACAAAGTGCTGAGATGCGAAATAAAATGTGGAGGCATTTTACAAAGAAAACATGCTGCTCAGTCATTTAAACTAAGGTAAAGGGCGTCAGCTGTGGTTCATAAATCGTATTGATATGATGATGTTAGATACAGATTTCATTCATTCTTTAATATTGCCAACTTACACCTCGCAAAGAACCATAATCAAGAATTACATTGGCATTACTTGTATTAACTTTATTGAAATCAAGTTGTTACTCATACAAGCAACATCTTGTAATCCAAATATAGTCTGCAATTAGTGTCCCAAACAATGGCCCTCTCACAAACACCATGGGTTTGAAATATTCATTGTGTTTCACACAGTGCAAGAGTTTGATGTTGGCAGGATAGAAGACAGGGGATAATTGCTTTCCCTGATCTCTGTACAACACACTCAATATCCAGTATAGTTCAAGGCGGGGTGTATAATGGGTGACCTGTGATATCAAATGTTTCACATCTAGTTTCATCTTTTATATCTCTAGGTAAACATTTAAAATAAAAACATAATTAAAATAATACAAAATGTAGCCTATGAAAGGAAAGAGGAAATATTATGTTTGTTTCATGTATTCTCCATTAAATGTTTTTTTTTCTGAAATTTCTAGCTCAGTGTGAAGCCTGGGCACACTAATGGATTTCAGACTAGAGTATAAGAATGGAAATATGAGTAGACGGTTTGGCCTCTCAAACCTGCAGTACCCTTAAGGTCATGATTAGTGCATTTTTCCATCCTGCCCTTTATCCTTTGAATCCCTTAGTATCCAAAAATCTATTGATTCCTATGGAGAATTCCCACTGAGGCAAGACATTTCTCCTTTAGCCTCCTGTATTCTAAGACTATGACTCATTGTTTTAGACTCCCCATTCAGGGGAAACAATCTTCCAACATTTAAACTAAAACAAAGAACTACGGATTCTAGAAATCCAAAACAAAAACAGGAAGTGCTTGAGAAACTCAGCAGGCCTGGCAGCATCTGCAAGAGAAAAACACCTACTCCAACAGCAAATCCATCAAACCCCTTAAGAATTTTACAAATTTCAATGAGATAACCTCTAATCCTTCTAAACTCTTGTGAATATAACCCCTGCTATATTCTTAATTGATCCTCAGAAGTCAACCCTTATTGCAGGAATCAGCCAAGTGATTCTGTGTGGCATTCCTCGAAAGTAAATTTACCTTATTTGGAATGAGGAGACCAAATTATTATGGCTTAATTCGGGTAAGATCTCACCAAGGCCGTAATAAATTCAGAAGGCCTCTTTATTCTTCAATAAAAATGCATGGTTGAATATATAAATTTATGGTTGCTATATTTGCTGATGACACAAAGATAGATAGTGAAGTAAATGAACATAAGGGAAGATAGTGAAGAGGGCAGAAGCAGTCTGCATAGGGATATAAATAGATAACATGAATGGACAAAAAGTGGGCAGATGGATTACAATGTGGGAAAATGTGAACTTGTACACTTTGGCAGCAAGAATCAAAAACCTACATATTATTTAAATGGGAAGAGAGTGCAAAACTCTGAGGTATGGTGGTCTGATTCATGTATCACAAAATGTTGATGTGTCTCAGCCTTGAATATACTGAATAAACCAAACTTGACAGCCCTCTCAGTAAAGAATTGCACAGATTCACTGTTTTCTGAGAGAAGAAATCCTACCACTCCGTCTTAAATGTGTGACTCATTATTCTAAGATTGGTCCAAGACTCTCCCACAGCAGGGAATGTGATGTGGAGGTGCCAGTGTTGGACTGGGGTGGCCAAAGTTAAAAATCACACAACACCAGGTTATAATCCAACTGGCTTATTTGGAAGCACTAGCTTTCGGGCACCATTCCTTCTTCAGTAGAACCATGGGGAGCAGTCTTGCTGTATCTACCATTCAAGACCCCTAGTTTTAATATAGTCTCCTCTCATTCTTTTATATTCCAACAAATATGGGAATGTTATAAGGCAATCCCTCCATACCTGATATCAGCCTGGTGCAACTTTTCTCGACTATATTAAATGCCAGCGTATTTTTCCGTAGATAAGGGGCCCAATTACATTCAAAATATTTCATCTGTGGTCTGACTAGTGCCTTGTAAAGTTTTAGAAAAACCTCAGTACATTTATATTCCATTCATTTTGAAATAAAAACTTAACATTCCATTTGCTTGCCCTATTATTCCTGGCAGAGGCTGAATAGGCTGGGGCTGTTTTCCCTGGAACATTGGAGACTGAGGGCGGACCCTATAGAGGTTTGTAAAATTATGAAGAGCATGGAGCGGATAAATAGACAAGGTCATTTCCCTGAGATAAAGGAGTCCAGAAGTAGAGAGCATAGGTTTAGGGTGAGAGGGTAAAAATTTAAAGGGGCCAAAGGGGCAAGTTTTTCACGCAGAAGGTGGTGTGTTTATGGAATGAGCTGCTGGAGGAAGTGGTAGAGACTGATATAATTACAGCATTTAAAAGGCATTTGGGTGGGTATTTGAATAGGAAAGGTTTAGAGGGATAAGGGTCAAGTACTGGCAAATGGCACTAGATTAGGTTAGGATATCTGCTTGGCTTGAACGAGTTGGACTGAAGGGTCTGTTTCCATGCTGTACAGCTTTATGACTCTATTTGCTGAACTTGGATTCTAGTTTTTTGTAATTCATGGATGAAGACTCCTAAGTCCCTTTGTCCTTCCTATCCACTTCCAATCCAGAACAGCAGGTACTAAATGTTAAACCCACTAGTACCAACTTTTGCTCTATTACATCAGAAGTCATTTGACACCAGGTTATAATCCAACAGGTTTATTCAAAATCACAAGCTTTCAGAATGCTGCTCCTTCATTAGGTGAAGTGGAGGGGGGTACACAGGCAAACCTGATCTTGTGTGACTTCTGACTTTGTCTATCCTATATCACTGCTATATTGTGGGCAACTTAGGTTCAAGGCTATGAATTTAGATTGCCCAGCCTCATTATAAAATATCGACACTACAAAAACAAGACATTTGACACAATATGCAGGGGTGCTGGTCTAGAGATCTTATTGCTAGACCACTAATCCAGAAACCTGCCATGGATGATGGTGGAATTTGAGTGCAATAAAAATTCTGAACTCTAATGATGGGGTGGCACGGTGGCTCGGTGGTTAGCATTACTGCCTTACAGTACCAGGGTACCAGATTCCAGCCTCGGGTGACTGTCTGTGTGGTGTTTGCACATTCTCCCTGTGTCTGCGTGGGTTTCCTCCGGGTGCTCTGGTTTCCTCCCACAGTCCAAAAATGTGCAGATCAGGTGAATTGGCCATACTAAATTGCCCTTAGTGTTAGGTCAATTAGTCAGAGGGAAATGGGTCTGGGTGGGCTACTGTATGGAGGGTCAGTGTGGACTGGTTGGGCCGAAGGGTCTGCTTCCACACTGTAGGGAATCTAATCTATCTAATCTAATTACCGTTAAATTGTTAATTGAAGGGAAAACTCCAGCTGGTTCACTAATGTCCTTTATGGAAGGAAGCTGCTATCCTTTCTTGGTCTGGCTGTCATGTGATTCTGGACCCACAGCAATGTGGTTGACTCTTAACTACCTTCTGCACAGTTAGAGATGGGCAATAAATGCTGGCATAACCAGTGATATGCACATCTGGTGAATGAGTAAAAACACAAGTCTTTATTAGTACTTCCTGAGTCTCCTAAGACTTCTCGTCATCTAAAGACCATCAACATATCCTGCTATCCCTTTCATTAATGTGTTTATCTAGCTTCTCTTTGAATACATCAAGATATTCACCTACTCAATTTCCCCTGGTGGTTGTATGTAGAAAGATCGTGTCTGGATTGTTGATAGATGGTTGACAAGACCCTTATCAGTGAGCACCAGCAATCTTCATTAAATGCACAGGCTATGTAAAAGAAGAGTAAGAGGTGACATCACTGGAACCTTCCAAGCAAGGTTTTTATCACCATTTTCCATTTAGAAAATTTCCATACTTCCTTCTCCTCTCCTATTATACTCCACCTGGACTCCCAAAATCCCTGTGCTTTTCAGAGGAAGTCTGTGAGTGTTTTGAACAACATTCCAGAACATCTACGGAGTACTTTTTGAGATTACCGAAGCTCTATGCATTCTGAATTCCTAGTCATTAATGCAGAGCTCCCACAAATCTGCAGTGGAATCACAGTCAAGATTTTGGGGTCATGATCACAAGAAGCAGTTCAGACTGTGTACTAGCAGCTACATGTTCCCTACAAATCCTCAATTTTTTTAGAAGAGTGGGCATGGTCTCACTTGCCTGTCCTTGAAGCCTGATTGCTGTCTTTCAGAACCCAATTGGAAAGGAAGTACTTCTTAAAACGTCTGTGCAATCCCCTAGCATTTGGTACCTGGCTCTCAAAGGTTTCTCACTCCCTCCCCTGTCACCACCTTCACAGTCTCAGGTCTTTTATTCCCTCCACTCAACTGTGTCACCCTCCTTCCACTGTCAGACTCATACCCCAGCCATCTTCCCTGTGCCACATACAGGTCTCTCATCCCTCTCCTACCATCCCTCTCCAGTGACAGATGCCAATTGCTGCCTTCCCCATTCTTGTATCAGAGCCATACCAAACTCCCTAGTCATACAGACCTCTTCCCCCATGTCCTTGATCTCACAGGTCTAGAGTTATGGCAATTTTCAGGAAGCAGAATGGAGTCACAACAAAGTTTGGGAAGTGCAGTGCTAGCAGTTGTTACAATTTCCTCCTGGAGATCCAGGTGTGCAGCCCATCTGGCTAGTGACTTCTTTTTAATCAGATCAAGGTACTCCTGTTTCTTTGAACAATGTCATTTGGTATTTGGGCAAAGCATGATCTTGGTTGGCAAAGCATTGCTATCATGCTTTCACCTCTGGTCTCTTAGTCACCCCTGGGCTCTGTATCCAATATGGACAGGTGGTGTGCCCCTGTTCTTGACTGAAGGTGTGAATTTGATCTGTCCTGTTATATTCTTCTTCCACCATGTTTGTTCATTGTCCTGTACTATGATGGTTGCTATTGATGCATGGGAATGTGAAAGAAGTTGGGTTTGCAGCTTGTAACATATCAAAAGCAAAGTGGGCCTGAAATGATTTAGGGTGGTAGTTGTGTAGGGCAAAATTAAAATCTTAATTCTTTTCTTAGGAGCTTTTGAATGGTACTGTTGGTTTTGCCATAGATATGAGGGCAATATGGACAAATCTGCAAAGAATTCAAATACTTATTGATGAATTGTGGCCTATTGTCAGAGATAACTATGATTAGAACTCCATGTGTGGAAAATAAGATCTTCAATTAAGTTATAATTGTTTTTGAGATGAGTCAATTCAGCTTCTGGACCTCAATCCATTATGAATAATAGTCAAACAGATTAAGGAAAGTCATCCCCTTTAATTCAACTGGAACAATGCCCATGGCCTGGCTAGAAAGGAGGAAGACAACAGTTGCCCTTTGTAAGTGGTGCAGCTGGTGACCATTTCCATGAAGGAACATGAGATGCCTGGCCATTGCACAGGCTGCCCAACACTTGAAAATGTACAAATGCCTCTTGTGAATCCTTCTGAAGGATATCCAAACAGAGAGCTCGCAAGGTCATCAACCTGATCATAGACAATAAAGTCAATGACAGTACTGAGGTGATGGCACTGTGCAAACTGGTGCCACAGGGCAGGGTGACTGGGGATGTACTCTGGCCAACCGTCAAGGCTGACCATGTAAATCTCCACACATTCTTCATTATGCAACTGAAATTATGAATTTACTGAAACTTCTTCACTGTAGTGGACAAACTGGGAATGGATTATTGATGGGTATCCTTGATAAAGAGTCAACAGTCATCTGGAATTTCCCTTGCACATACTTAGAATTGATGTCATACAATATCAGCTGTAATCATAATCTCTGGATTTCTATGTTTGTGAGTTCCTTTCTGTTCAATCAAGATTAGTTTGTTGTCATTTTCAGTGTGAACTGAAAGGTCTAAGATGTCATCAGAGATATTCTTGCACATCTAAATTGCTGGAGTGCTTCTTTCAGAATGGCATCATATTGCTGTTCTGCATCAGCAAGACTTCTTGAAGTGTAGTACACTGGCAACCTGATTTTATCACGCTGAATCTGAACAAGACTGCTCCCAGATCTGAGGATGATACATCCACCACTATTGAAGATAGAAGGCCAGCTGTGCAAAGACCTTGGACAAAATGAGTATGCTTTTGACTCAGTCAAAATATTTGTGTGGATGCTCAATCCAACACCATGTCTGATCTTGTTTCAAAAGTAGTCTGAGCTATCCATTAATTTGAACTAAGTGGTGCAAGCATTTTCCCACCTAGTTGACCATTCCAATAATCTACAGTGAGTGTTAATATTCCTGGGAGGCAGGAATTTCCTGATAGTTTACATCTTCTCTGGGTCCGCAGTCATCTCTGTTGCCTGAACAACATGGCACAAAAATGTAATCATTGGCTCTGAAAATGACATTGTCATCAAATGTCAAGTCAGGAGACTTTAGCTTATTAAAGACTCTCTGCATTTTGATGGCATATTGAGATTTGGTGACTCTGTGGAGGAGAGCTTCTACCACATAGCCTATGACACCTTCTAATAACCTAATATGTTGCACATTGCCCATTGAAAATCTCAGGAGCGGAATTGATGCTAATAGGTTAGCAACTTCAACTCCTCATCAAGAGAAAGTTCCCAAGAGCCACTATTTGCATCCAGCTTAGTGAAGATTGTGCTGTTTGTAAGTTTATTTAGGCTTTCATCTACAGCCACCATTAGATACATCTTTTGTTTTATTAACATCTTCACATATGTTAAGTTGACGCAAAATGTCATGGATCTGTTCAATTTGGGAATAGGCATCATAGATGAGCACCATATGGTTGGCTGCATGACGCTGGAAAAATATCCTTTGAAGCATGACTCTAATCTCAGTTTGTACCCTGTTTGAAGTATGGAATTTTACCTGGGAGTGACGTTGGGTTGGGATCTGCCTACAGAATGATATGGTATATAGTGTTCAGTTTCCCCAGGATTCTAATAAAGAATTTTAGGAATTATCATTTAAACTCATTTGATGGTTCCTGCCTGATACTTTAAGAATGGGGTTGCGACCTACAGAGTCACTCCTGCAAAGCAAACTGGCTGGGTAACATACAATGGATAACATCCAGTGATGTTGTCTTTGTGTCTCAATGTTACCAAAAAGTTGACCTTTAATTTTAAAGCTGTTTCCTCTTGGGCCTTGAAGTTTACCATATGAAGGTTTCTAGGTAATCTTTTATATTCATTTAAAATGAACTGACTGAGCAATAAGTCCAGTCCCTGTGTTCAACTTAAAATATATGTGATGACCATTGGTCGTGGTGTTAGTGCTGCAGTTATGGCTATTGTTATCTGTAACTTCTCCGATAGGAAGCATACACTGTGCAGCTCTGTCTTTTCTTTTTGAATACAGTTTTTCCTAATGAGAAATGAGCAAATGACTGCAAGCATGATTTTCTGCAGTGTAACTGGGTCACCCAATGACCCTTTCTGCACCATAGCAAGCAGTTTGCAAAATAATTAGATTTTGATTTGCACTTTCCCATGTTCTGGCCATGGACTTCACCTTTGTTCAACTTATTTGGGATTGTCTGCAGTCAGGAAAGATCACTGCCCTTCCAAATTGAAGCCCAAGTTCTCAAGTGCTACCTCTTGTGTTGGACAACAGATTGGTCCAGTGACTGGGTTAGTCTTGAAGCCCTGTGACTATAATTGTATACTACCACTGGGTTTCTCTACAGGTACTCACTTGTCACTTGGCTACAGTTATACATGAACATATAAATCACGAACAGATGTAGGTTATTCAGCTACCTCAGGCCTACTCTGCCATTCAATAAGATCATGGCTGGTCTGATTGTAGTCTCAAATTCAACATTTCTGCCTACCCTGATAACCATTCAACCCCTTGCACATCTGGTCACTGCTTGCTTCCATAAATAGGATCATATCTGGGTTGTTGAGGATAGTCATCCATACCCTTCCAGTGAATATCAACACTCTTTATTAAGAATATACACTAAATACAGGAGATAGTTAAGGGAGGACATCTCTTACATAGTCAGATCTCACTTCCAACTTACCTGATGTTGTAATGGCACAGTTTCTCAACACATGCTCAGTAGATATCAAGAGGGCAAAGGTAATAGTTAACCCTTAACTCTACAGTCATGAATTTGACATTACAAGCACTTTCGAGGTAAGGAGGTCTTTGCTGAATTCCATATTAGATCTATTGCTGACCGTCATATATTTACTATCTGCTCTTGTCCATGTCTAGGTTACTGTGTTTTTTAATAGAGAGAGATATCCTATTTGCCATTTCCAGAGAAAATAATATTCTGCATTGTAACCATCCTGCGATAATAGAATAGAAAAGAATATTCTTTATTGTCACGTGTACTCAAATACAGATATACAGGGGTACAGTCAAAAGTTTTACAATGTCGCCACTTATGACACAGTCTTAGGTACAAGTACCTAGATACAACTCTTAGATACAAAAGAGGAATAAAAAAGAAAGGCAGTTGCATGACGATACAGCGATAAGACATAGTCAAAAGGATAATCACTACCATCGTATAAACAAATGACACATAAATATTACATTGCAGTAGCTGAGTCCAGGGGCTTCCACACGTGGTCTGATCACCCACTCCAGGCCCTAGTCCAACAAGCTTCCAGGCTCCATTCCAAGCCTCCAGTCTGCACCACCCCAGCTCTCAGCTGCTCCATTCCCCTCGGCGGCCTCCTCTCCGGGTCACCACTCCCCTCGCCAGCCTCCTCTCCGGGTCACCACTCCCCTCGCCGGCCTCCTCTCCGGGACTCCACTCCCCTCGCCGGCCTCCACTCTGGGGCTCCATTCCCCTTGCTGGTTTCTGCTCCGGGATTCTATATCCCTCGCTAGCCTCCGCTCCGGGACTCCATTCCCCCCATTGGCCTCCGCTCCGGGATTCAATTCCCATCGCTGGGCTCTGCTCTGGGTCTCGATTCCCATCGCTGGCCTCTGCTCCGAGTCTCGATTCCCCTTGCTGGTTTCCACTCCGGGATTCTATTCCCCTTGCCGGTTTCCGCTCCGGGATTCTATTCCCCTTGCCGGTTTCCGCTCCGGGATTCTATTCCCCTTGCTGGTTTCCGCTTTGGGACTCTATTCCCCTCGCTGGTTTCTGCTCTGGGATTCTATTCCCATCTCCGGCCTCAGCTCCGGGACTCGGTTCCCCTCACTGGCCTCAGCTCCGGGACTCGATTCCCCTCACTGGCCTCAGCTCTGGGTCTCCATTCCCCTCTCCGGCCTCAGCTCCGGGACTCGATTCCCCTTGCCGACCTCCGCTCCAGGTTTCCATTCCCCTTGCCGACCTCCACTCTGGGACTTGATTCCCCATAGCTCCAGATTTGTTTCCAGGGCTCACCAGCTCCTCCATTCCCCTCTGACTGAGTGGGAGTCATTTGTTGGGGAAAAAAGCAGGAAGGAGTGAAAAAGAAGAAAAAGAAAGAAGAAAAGAACAAGTGCAGCAGAGCAGCTGTGGCCATCTTGCCATCTTCCAGAATATACCAGTATACAGAATAAGCTAACTGCACTTCAAGGTAACAATAGTTACTTACAATGAATTTGTTTTCTTGGAAGAACAAAGTTAATGGTTAAAATAACAATGAAAAATGCAAAATGCTGTTTCATTTGTACGTTCAGTTGCAAAAATGAAGAGATAAATGACAACAACTAGTGCCAGATTGTACAGCAGAGAGGGAGGTCATTCAGACTAATATATTCATTGTGTCCCTCCAAAATAGCAATCTGTCTGGGATGCTTGGTGTCTTCTGTTTAGTCTCCCAATTAATGTTGCTGGAGTCCATGGAAGAACTCCTTAGTTACAGCTTGATTTTTACAAGCATTCTTTTCACATTGAGTTAGACATTCTGCTCCCTTCCACACTCACAACTCAGTTATATGACTCTCGATCACTACTACATCATTATTCTGTGCTTCTGATCTTAATCCTATCACTCTACATTATCTTATTAATCCCACTTCTCTGCTCTTTCCTCTTAGCGCTGCACTTGCTCTCTTACAAGTGTGTGCCAAATTACTTTTGAAAAGCTATTTATGAGTAGAACATAGCAGAGTAAACCATTTTTGGGATCACCTTATGAGAAACAGAACGTGGAATGAGAAGAAATAGGAAGAAGGGCAGGTCATTTGGACAATTCTAAAAGATCATGATCTTAACTCAGTTTTCTGCCTATCTCCACAATCATTGACCTCCTTGTTAATCAAACATCAGTCTGACCCAGCCTTCACTGCTGTTTGAGCAAGGTTCTCGCTGATATTTTTGACCAATTAGGAGTCTTGAAAGGCTCATATCAAGCATTTTGTTCATTGAGAGATTAAAATGCTGCACACAAGTGTGTGATTATAAATTATATGCAGAAGAGAAGATGAGTGAGGGTGCTGAATGATCTAGTTGCCAGGCTGATAGTCTATCACTTGTTTTCAACTGATTCTCACAATTAGTGATCAATATGCTTCAGGAGGAAACCCTATCTTGGTTATTTAAACTGACTTATTTCATTGCTTGAGCATATTGTCATCCTGTCTCTGTATTTGTCACGACTTACTCAAAACATGTAGAATGTGAAGAAATGAGAGCTTGATAGAAGCCGACTTAAAGCAAAACTTTACAAGAATTTCTTTGAAACAAAAACATTACCAGTGCCAAGATAAGTCGCTGCCTGGAAATATCAGTAAAAGGTAGAAAGTGGTATATTGATTTGCTACCAGATCCTGAGTGCTATATGAGCTCTCATGAGCTATGAGAAAATAAAGAACTGCATTTGCTGCAAAGACCATAACAAATAGGAACAGGGGTAGGCTATACAGCCCCTTGGTAAAACCAAGGACTGCAGATGCTGGAAAGCAGAGTCTAGATTAGAGGGATGCTGGAAAAGCACAGTAGGTCAGGCAGCATCCAAGGAGCAGGAAAATCGACATTTCGGGCAAAAGCCCTTCATCAGGAATAGAGCTATTCCTGATGAATAGATTAGGATGCTTCCTGACCTGCTGCGCTTTTCCAGCACCACTCTAATCTATACAGCCCCTTGAGCATGCTCCACCATTCACTAAGATCTTGCCTGATCCAAACATTCCTCACATCCACTTTCCTGCAGTTTCCCCTTAACCCTTGATTCCCCAACTGATCAAGGATCTATCTCAGCCTTAAATATACACAAGGTTTCTGCCCCCACAGCTCTCAGTGGCAAGGAGTTCCAAAGACTCATTAGCCTCTGAAAGAAGAAATTCCTCCTCATCTCATTCTTAAATTCAAACCCCTTAATTCTGAAACCATGCCCTTTGGTCCTAGACTCTCCTTTGAAGTGAGACATCCTCTCAGCATTTAGTCTGTCAAGCCTGTTAAGAATTCCATATGTTGTCATTCTTCTAAACTCCCATGAGTAGAGTCCCAACCTGTTTAATCTGTGCTCATTAGACAATTCCTCCATAACAAAAATCATCTGGATGAACCTTTTCTGAACTGCTTCCAATGAAACAATGCCTCTTCGTAAATAAGGGCCAACGTTCCACTGTCTTTTCTGACCACCTACTGCATCTGTGTGCTAGCTTTCTGTATTTCATTATAAAATACCCCAAATCCCTTTGTGTTGCAGCTTTGTGGTTGCTCTCCATTTAAAATGATACTTTTGTTATTTTGTCCTCCCTTACAAAAAGAACAACTTTTGCATTTCCCCATTTTTTATTCCATTTGCCAATTCTTGGCCCATTTTCGTAACCCAATAGTATCTCTCTGCAGGTCTGATTCCTGATGAAGGGCTTTTGCCCGAAACGTCGATTTCGCTGCTCGTTGGATGCTGCCTGAACTGCTGTGCTCTTCCAGCACCACTAATCCAGTATTTGGTTTTCAGCATCTGCAGTCATTGTTTTTACCTTCTCTCTGCAGGTCGTCAAAGTGAAAAAGAACTCCTTATTCCCACTTGCTGTTTTCTGCCCATAAGCCAATTCTCTATCCATGCCAATATATGACCTCCAATATGGCAAGCCCTTATCTTATTGTTGGGGATGAAATGAATTATGCTCTGGGTGACTTGCTCGTAGTGGTCCGATTTAGAGTAACAATGAAGCACACCACACAAACCTTAAGTTATTGACTGTTTATTCGTGAGCTCACAAGTTGACCTAATGGACAAGTCACACTGATGGGATACAGAAAGTTCCGTGATTATATGGGTTAAAATCATTTAACAATTAATATGGGTTAAAATCATTGGGCGGCACGGTGGCACAGTGGTTAGCACTGCTGCCTCGCAGCGCCAGAGACCCGGGTTCAATTCCCGCCTCAGGCGACTGATTGTGTGGAGTTTGCACGTTCTCCCCATGTCTGCGTGGGTTTCCTCCGGAGCACCCGTTTCCTCCCACAGTCCAAAGATGTGCAGGTCAGGTGAATTGGCCATGCTAAATTGCCCGTAGTGTTAGGTAAGGGGTAGATGTAGATCTAGATGTAGATGTAGGGGTATAGGTGGGTTGCGCTTCGGCGGGGCGGTGTGGACTTGTTGGGCCGAAGGGCCTGTTTCCACACTGTAAGTAATCTAATCTAATCTAATCTAATCTAATTAACAATCTGCTAATTGCAGTATAATGAGTAAGTAGGCATTTTTCCTAGTCAGTAGCCCCAGTCAAGTAACGTCTGGTTAGTAGCTGATAAGACAGTGTGGGTATTACAATAGATTCTTGTAAAAGCAGAACATTCCCATGCTGGGAAAGAGTTTCACTCTCATGTGTTAGTACAGCTACAAGGTCAACCACCTCAATGAGCCTGGGAACGTACACGCTTAACAAACAGACACTAATATGAGATTTAAAATGGTTTCCAGGCTTTTATTATGTTACAAGATGGCTTGGTTATACCAAATCTCCCACACTGATGATTTAATCTTCTTCGAGATACCATGTTAAACTTCTTCTGGAAGTTCAAATACAACATATCAATTGGTTCCCCTCTACCCATTGTGGTAGAGACTTTCTCAAAAAATGTAAAGAAATTATTCAGACATGATTTCCCTTTCATGAAACAATGCTGACTCTGCTTGATTAGGTTATGATTTTCTAAATGCTCTGCTATTACTTTCTTAAAAAACTGATTTCAATACTTTCCAATAAAATTTGAAATTTGAAACCAAACCCAAGTCCTTGGAGAAATTCAGCAGGTCTGGCAGCGTCTGTGATGAGAAAGCAGAGTTAATGTTTAGAATCCAGTGACCCTACTTCAGAACTCTCTCTCTCCATAGATGCTGCCAGGTATGTTGAGTTTTACCATGATGGCTTTTTTAGTTTCACATCTACATGCTTGGTGCTTTGCACATCCTGGCCTAGGCAAGCCTTGGAGTTAGATTTTGAGGTGCTACTTTTAGTAAAAACTGTACGTTTTTTATTCATGGATGGGGATGAAGGTGTTGTCAGCATTTATTGCTCATCCCTAATTTCCCAGAGGGCAATCAAGAGTAAACCACATTGCTGTGGGTCTGGAGTCACATGTAGGCCACCCCAGGTAAGGATGGGAGTTTCCTTCCCTAAAGGACGTTAGTGAACCAGATGGGTTTTTCTGACCATCGATACGGTTATTCATGGTCATCCTTAGACTCTTAATTCCAGATTTTCTTTTATTGAATTCAAATTCCAATATCTGCCGTGGCACAATTCAACCCGGGGTCCCTAGAACATTACCTGGGTCTCTGGACCATCTCCCCCATACTGCTGTAAAAGTATGTGTCAGAGCCTGATTTCTGGTTTAATTCTATCGCTGTAAAATAATGTGAGATTATTTGCTGTGATCTCATCCATACTGTGAAACGTGGTCGACCTGAACCGATAACCACATTTTTTTCTCTCTGCTTATGTTGCTCGCCCTAATGAGTACTTCCAGAATTTTCTGTGTTTATTTCAGTCATTCTTTACTGCTTACTCGTCTACTTTATTTCTTTGGCTGTAAGGCAGTTTCGAACACCCTAATGACATGGATTGCAATATAAAACAACAAGGATTATAACTGCCTGTTTTGGGCCACCTTCATAAGACAAGAATCCAGGACTGCAGAAGCAGAGACCCTTGTTACTTTGCTTCATTTCACTTCTGTTTCGTGATTCACCAGGCACTCTGTGCAGACCTCTCGATAAAGAGTTTCTCAAGACTTAAAATAGAACACACGCGAAATACTCAGTGCCCATGGAGAGTAAAAGCAGAGTTATTGTTCTGGGTCAAGAATCTTTCATTGGAATGAAAAAGTTAAAGAAGAATTTCAATGCATTGGAAGCAGTTCAGAGAAGGTTACTCATATGAGAGAATTGCTTAATGAGGCAAGACTAGACAGGCTAGGCCTTGGGGTTTAGAAGAGTCAGACGGGACTAGAGTCTACCCTTCAGTCCAACCAGTCCATACTGAACACAATCCCAAACTAAACTAGTCCCACCTACCTGCTCCTGGCCCATATCCCTCCAAACCTTTCCTATTCATGTCCTTATCCAAATGTCTTTTACATGTTGTAATTATGTCCACAACCACCATTTCCTCAGGAAGTTGATTCCACACACGACCCACCCAATGTATAAAAGAACTTGCCCTGCATGTCTTTTTTAAATCTTTCTCCCCTCACCCAAAAAATGAGCCCCCTAGCCTTGAAATCCCCTGTCCTAGGGAAAAGATACCTACATTAACCCCATGTATACACCTCATGATTTTGTAAATCCTTTTAAGGTCCCCACTCAACCTCCTCTGCTCCAGTAAAAACGTCCCAGCTTGTCCAGTCTTTCTTTATAACTCAAGCTTCCATACCTGGTAAATCTTTTCTAGATCCTCTCTAGCTTAATAATATCCTTCCTATAACTTAGCGAGCAGAACTTGAAAAATATCAGATCATGAGGAGAGTTGATGGGTTGAAAAAATGTTTTCTCTTGTGGGAGAGTGTAGAACCAAGGATCCTCTAATTTGATAGTAATGATAGCATGGCCAGGCCATGATATTGTAGACTGTGTTGGAGTTACAATGTTGCTGCTGTTGATGGCCCACAGCACATCCATGGAGTGTTGGGTTGCTAGACTTGTTTGAGGTCTGACCCATTTAGCATGGTGATATTGCTATACAACAGGATGGAGAGAATTCTCAATGTGAAGGTAGGATTTCATCTCCACAAGGAGCTGCCGTGGTCACTCTTACCAATCGTGTCATGGACAGATGTGCCTGCGGTTGGCAGATTGACTATTGGCTATTGTTTCTCTTCCAATGAATGTTGTCAGACCAATGAGTTTCTCCAGCATTTTCCATGTTAGTACTTGCAACTGTGACCATCCTTCTATGTGTTTGCTATGTCCAAGCAGCATCAAGCTCCCCCCCGACCCCCCAAATCCCATTGACTCCATTTTGCTTGGGCTCCTTGATACCAGTCAAATGTAGCCTTGATGTCAATAGCTGTCACTCTCACCTTAGCTCACCGCTGGAATTCAATAGGCCGAATTGCCTAATTCTGCTCCTGTATCTTATAGTCTAATGATCCTTCATTGGCTGCAGACACCAGTTCAGCCAGGTTATCATAAGTTTAAGTGTTTACCTAAGAAATCATCAAGAACACTAATATCATCTTGAAGAAAAAGTTGGTTCAATCTGTGGTCATCCTTTAAAGCTTAAGTTCCCATGTTATAATAGTGTGCAGAAGGCTGTTTGGCTTCAACTTGCAAAGAGGAAAGCTCCCATGACAGCAAAAGGATCAAAGCGTAAAGGAGATAAACCTCAGGAGGCAATGGAAGAGAACCCATCTCCATGAGAATACTTTCCAACAGTTATATGAGTTTATTGATTTGGAAATGTGGCATAAACATTTACAGTTCTTTCCATCTCTTTACTAAGTACATATATATATGTGTATATTGTCTGCATTTTCTTAAATTTCCCTTTCAAAGAATAACATTCCCATTCAAACCACCGGATTAAATGTGCTGATTATCTTCTGCAAGAACATTTCTTGCACATACACCAAACATCAATATGTAGCTGAAAGTAGTGCTCAGATGGAATGTTTACTATTTGATTTCATATATGTTGGTCTGTTAAACGAAATTATGTACCTCTTAATATGAATTCCTGCAGGGAGCAGCCATTTTATGGAGTGTCGTGATTGGAACCACATGGATTTCATTGACTTGCTTTGATTGGGGTTGTTAACCTAGGCCAATTAGGAAGCCCTAGCTGACAGATGTATACAGGAGATTCAGAATCTCCTTACTCCAGGGACTGACTCCAAGCTGTTGGTCACACAGATATAAAGAGTGACTTGGTGACAGGACACCGGCCTCTTTGCAGTTATCTCACTGAGATGGTTGAGCATTGTTCCATCTTAACAGAAAATTCCTGCAGATATCTATTAAGAAAGAAGCACAAAGTGTTAGGATACCATTAAATTGTAGCACATAAACAAGCTTTCTAGTCAGTGTTGGTGTTTATTCTCCATATTAGACACAGCTAATTCTATCTAACATATTAATCTATCTAACTCTATCAACATAACTTTCAATTAATTTCTTCCTCATCCATCATGTAGCTTCCTCTGAAATGTATCTGTGTCCAGATAATGAAATAGTTTGTATTATACACAAAGTAAATCCTCCAATCTGCTCTTAAACAGTATCACCAGGTATCTGGTGCTGTGTTCACAAATCTTTCTCCACATAATTTTAACATGCCAATTGAACTACAAGGAGAAGTTTGCATGATGCAGTGTCTTGGTTTAATGCTGTGCAGTCACATGGGATAGCACGTTTTCAGCAATGTGATCTCACACAACAATCTCCAAATTTCAGTCATGGCACACAAAAAAGAGGTAATAGGCAGTAATGAGGTGTAAACTGTCACAAAACTGGTCCTTTTTATATAAAAAAAACTGTTTGTTTTCTCAAGGATACTGTGTCCTTGCTTTCTTTCAGAGGGGTTGTAAAATAGCCCTGGCCTTGAATTGGCTGAAGTGTACAGAGATGAAAAGGGTATTGGGAGGCCTTCTTGCTTATATGTAAACAAATGGATTTTCAGGCCAAAGCTTTCGTGCTTTGGAAGAAACCTGTATCGTCAGTGGGGGGAGGGGTGGGGAGCAGTGTCATGGCCAGTTCTACAGCTGTGCAATGGTGTGAGTGAACAAAGGCTGCCGAAGTCAGTCAGTTGAGACTGGAACTTCTCGCTCTCCTTCTGTCCTTCTAACTTTGACCTGTAAGCTTCTGTTTCATTTTTATTGTGTCTAAGGGGTTTGTTTATTGAGATTGCCATGAATTTTCAGAACAGCATAATTAAGTCTAGTTAGGATGTGAATAAAATTTTGTCTGTTTTAAAACCTGGTGGTCAACTTAGCTAAATTACTCTGGGTAATTTTCACCGTACAAATACTGAAACAAATACCAAAGTTATAATCTGGACTGCCTACTTAAGAATGTTTCAAGTGGTCTGGCCTTATCCATATCAAAACCCACAGAGAAAAAGAGCCACAGTAAATTGTAAAATGAATCACTCCCAGACAATTTTGCATCAATCGATCAAATGAGGATTTAACATACACCTGACAAAACAATGTTTGTCAGTGGCACAAATCAAACCTATAAAAATAGCAAAAACGGTCATGAAAATACTTAAAACTAAAAACATATAATTAAAGCTACTGGGGGAAATGATCAAATTACAAATATCAATAAAGTAAAATTAAACAATCACAGGCTAAACATTTCTACACTGAGAGAGCGGTCATCCTGTGGAATTCGCTACTGTGGAGGCTGAGCGCTGAGAATGTTCAATAAGAAGATTTATAAATGTTTAGACATTTGAAGCATCAATGGGAATAAAGAGAGAGGCTGATGTATCCTCGAGATAGAGGATCAGCCATGATCATATTGATGGGTGGAGCAAGCTTGATGGACCAAATAGCTTATTTTTATTGGATTTGATTTATTATTCCTGCTTCTAGTTTATATGTTTCAATATGACTGCAGATGCTGGAAATCTGAAATTGGAATAAAAGTACTGGAAATACCCTGCAGGTCAAACAGCATTGGTGGAGAAACAGAGTTAATCCTTTATGACTTTTTATCTGAACTGGGAAAGGTTAGAAAGGTAACAGGTTTTAAGATGGCGTAATGAGGAAATGTGGAATAAGAAACAACAGGGAAGGTCAGTGACAGGATGAACAATGGGGGATACTAAATCATTAAAAATATACTCGTGAGATAAAACAAAGGGAGTGTGAGTGGGATGAGTGAAGAAATCAAGGATGGTTTCAGCGAAGGTTGTCAGTGGCAGAATAAGGAGCAGCAGCCATCTGAGAACAAAATGAAAAAATTCAAGGTTAAGACTAAAATTATACGTTGTACAAATAATGCAAACACAATTCGACAAAATTAGGAAGAGAGATATTACAAACTGAAACTGCGAAACTCAGTGTAGAGTCTAGAAGCTGTGAAGTGCTAATTGAGAATGAGGTGTTGTTCCTTCAGCTTGCATTCAGCTTCCTGCTGGGAAAGGCTGGGGACTGAGATGTCAGTACAGGAGCGAACTGGAGAATGAAAATGGCACTTGCTAGCAATGAGGGTGGAGGTGACAAGGGAGAGGACTTTTAAAAAGTTTGCTTATTGTAAAGAACAGAAGCAAAGATTTATCTTTGTATTTGAGGATCGTCTTGGAATTGTGAGCAGATTTGGCAATTGAGAAGAGGACACAGCAGGTTAACTTGGTGATGAATAGCTAAACCATTGTGCCCTGTATCCTTTCAAGTCTGTGTCTTTAACATGACACAAAGAAGCAGAGATGAGGGCTCTACCAAAAGAAACATCCATGGTTAATGAAAGAGAATAATGGTTTCAATGAGAATGAGGCCATGAAAGATCGATGTGGGTTTGAGGTTAAGCAGGGCTGCAGAAATGCCCTGCGAGTAATGAGGCAACTGGCATGAACATGGCCATTCTCTGTAACAAGGATTGTGCCGGGGTTTGGAGCTGCTACTACTGGGAGGTTCCATTTCTTTAGCCTTTCAATGAGGCCTTTTCTCTATTCATTCCAGTGAAGGGAAAAGGGCAACACCTTCAGTCCTCAAAACAAGCAACCAGAGACTAAATGGATGACCTCTTTCGGTGGGTGGGTGACCATAGATTCTCCAGTGACACAGTCATCTGCCATTGGGATTAATACAAAAAAAGAGAGGAAACAATCAGTCCATATTGATGCCTATCTTTTATGGGTAACAGCCACAACACTGGAACAATCCTTGTTAAAATCACAAATGACATCCTATGTGACTGAGAGTCAGGCAATCTAGCCTTCCTCATTCTTTCTAACCTTTTTGGATGGCATGGTGGACCAGTGGTAAGCATTACTGCCTCACAGCACCAGGGATTCAGGTTCAATTCCACCCTCAGGTGACTGTTGTGTGTGTACATTCTCCCTGTGTCTGGTTTCCTCCGGGTACTCCAGTTTCCTCTCACAATCCATAGATGTGCAGGTGAGGTAGATTGGCCATGGGAATTGCAGGGTTACAGGGATAGAGTAGAGGGATGCTCTTCAGAGGGTTTGTGTGGACTCAATGGGCTGACTGGCCTGCTTCCACACTGGGATTCTATAATTCTATGTTTGTATCCTTTGACTCAGTTGATCACACCAACCTGCTCCCAAATCTTTCTTCTGCCATCTGATTGGCTTGGTCTGCCCTCAAGCGGTTTCATTATTATGCATGCAGTCACAGCCAGACAATCACCCGCAATTTCCTCCTCCTCCATTATTACCGTCTGCAATGTTCTAAGGATAATTCTTGGTTAACAAATCGTGGCAAAGGTGCAGAATTCCCTCTGGGCAGGGGATCTCAATCTCAATCAAGTGTGGCTCGGCAGAAGCACTAATGACTGAGCTGGTCAGGTCCTAAAGGACATAGCTGCTGGATTAGACCTACAGCAGGTGGTGAGGGAAACAAGAAGATGGGAAAACATATTCAACCTCATCCTCGCCGATCTGCTGACCACAAATCATCTGTCCATGACAGTATTGGTAAGAGGGACCAACACATAGGCCCCATGAAAACCTGAGGCTTTGAGAACACTTCATATCATGTTGTGTGGCACTATCACTGTGCTAAATGGTTCAGACTTTGAACAGATCTTACAACTCAAAGCTGGGTATCCATGAGGCAGCAGAATTGTACACCAGTACAATTTGTAACTGATAAACCGAAGAACTGTGGATTTCCAGCGTTTGCAGTTCTTTGGTTTTTTGGTTATAGAAAACCAAAGAATTACAAAGATTGGAAATCCACAGTTCTTTGGTTTTTTAATGTTTAGCATCACATCTCTTCCAGGTATCTCCAACTTGAAGAAGTTCTGCTACACTCTCTGACAGGATTTCTAAAGTAATCTTGTTTCTTGTTCACCGTCAATACCTCTGAAGAAGTGTCACTGGACCTGAAACGTTGACTCTGCTTTCTCTCCACAGATGCTGCCAGACCTGCTGAGTTTTTCCAACAATCTGTAATGGCTAGGCATTTCCCCCCACTCAATCATTACCATTAATCCAGAGTTTCAAGCTTCGTTCAATGTAGAATGCAGGAGGGCATGCCAGGAGCAGCACCAGGCATACCTGAAAATGGGATGTTAACCTGGTGAAGCTACCAAACAGGACTACTTTGCATGTCAAATAGCGTAATCAGCAAGTGAGAGATAGAGCTAAGTGAAGCCACAGCTAACAGATCAGATCTAAGGTCTGTAGTCCTGCCAAATTCAATCATGAATAGTAGTGGGTAACTAAACAACTCATTAAAAGAGGAGTCTCCACAAATATTCCCATCCTCAATGATAGGGAAGCCCAGCACTTCAGTGCAAAAGGCTGAAGCATTCACAGAGCTCTTTAACCAGAAGTGCCATGTGGATGATCCATTGTGACCTCTTCTAACTGTCTCCAGCAGCACATCCTCATCTCATTATAGCCTTGGTCCAAACACGAACAAAGCAGCTGAATTTCCAAGGTGAGGTGTGAGTTATTGCCCTTGACATCAAGGTGTTTCCCAAAGGTTCCAATCAAACAGGTTGCTTTCCCCTGGATGGTGTCAAGCATCTTGAGTGTTGTTGGAGCTGCACTAATCCCGGCACATGGGGTGTATTCATCACATTCCTGCCTTATGCCTCATAGGTGGTGGATGAGCTTTGAGGAATCAAGAGGTGAGTTATTTATGACAGGATCCTAGCTTCTGACCTGCTCTTGTAGCTGCTATATTTATATGGTGAGTCTAGTTGAGTTACTGGTAAATGGTAATCCCCAGGATGTTGATAGTCCGGGATTCAGCAAGGAAAATGCCAAAGAATGTCAAGGTTAGATTGTCCGTTATTGGAGATGGTCATAGCCTTACATTTGGGTGGTGTTAATGTTACTTACTACATGTGAGCCCAAGCCTGGACATTGTCTAGATCACTGTTGTATTTGTACTTGGACTGCTTCAATATCTGAGAAGTCATGCCTTGTGCTGAACACTGTGCAATCTATGAACATCTCTATTTCTGACCTTGTGTTGGAGGGAATATCATTGATGAAGCAGCTGAAGATAGTTTACCTAGGACACTACTCTGAGGAACTCCTGCAGAGATGTCCAGGAGCTGAGTTGACTGACCTCAAACCATCACAAACATCTTCCTTATTGCTAGGTATGACTCCAACCAATAGAGGGTTTAATCCCAATTCACACTAAATCTAATTTCACTGGGTCTCCTTGATGCCACATTTGGTCAGAAACAGCCCTGATGTCAAGGAAATCATTCTCACCTCACTTCTTGAATTGAGTTCTTTTGTCCATGTTTGAATCAAGGCTATATTGAGATCAGAAGTGAGTAGCCCTGGCATAACCCCAGTTGAATGCCAGTGACAGGCTATTGCTAAGCAGGTGCTTCTTGATAGAACTGCTAATGTGACCTTCCATTAGTCTGAGTGTGACAGAACCATAGAGTTCAGATCCAATCTGTTGATTACAGGATTAGTTAGTCCAGTCTATTGCATGCTGTCTGGCATGCAAGTAGTCTTGTGTTAGAACATCAGCAGTTGACACCCTGGTGCTGCTCTCACGATGCACTTTTGCACTCTTCATTGACCCATGGTTGATCTCTTGGTCTGATGGTAATTGTAGAGTGAGGAATAGGCCAAACTCTATAATTGAACCCCAATCTGCTGCTGGTTATGGCCCACAGTGCCTCATGGATGCCCAGTTTCAAGTTAATAGTTCTGTTTGAGATCTGTCTTTTACCATGGTGGTAATGCCACAGAATACAACAGAGGGTATCCTTGATGTGAATACAGGACTTTTTCCACAAGGTGGGGGTCTCTTCTACTGATATTGTCATGGACAGACATATTTGCAACAAATAGATTGATAAGGACGAGGTCAAGTAGGTTGTTTCGCTCAGAGTATGCTGCAAACCTAGGCTAGATCTCAACCAGCTTGGTCAGTCGTGGTGCTGCCGAACCACTCTTGGTGATGGACATTGAAGTAGCCCACCCAGAATACATTCTGTGGTCTTGCCAGCCTCAGTACTTCTTCCAAGCTGCGTTCAACACAAAGGGGTGGCAGTATGGCAGAAGGGGATTTCCTTTCCTGTATTTGACCTGATGCCATGAGACATCCTGGAATCCAGAGTCAATGTTGAAGATTCCTAGGACTTCTCTATTGAGTGGTCTGTCCTGTTGGTGGCACGGGTTATACCCAAGGACAAATGTGTGTTTGGGACATTGTATGTGAACTATGATTTCAAGAGGTTGACTATATCAGGCTGTTAATTGACTAGTCTGTGCAATAGCTCTGCCAATTTTGGCACTAGCTCCGAGATATTGGTAAGGAGTAATTTACAGGGTTGACAGGGCTGCATTTACCAGTGTTGCTTCTGGTGCCTTAGCCAATTCAGGGTGTTCCATCCAGTTTTGAGGTTTTTTGATGGATATTACAACTGAGTGGCTTGCTAAGTCATTTTATGGGGCAGTTCACAGCCAACCACTTTGCTGTAGCTCTGGAGTCATACATAGGCCAGACCCAGGAAGGATAGCAGTTTTCCATTTGTAAAGAACATTAATGAACCAGTTGGGCTTCTCTGACAAGCAACAGTAGTTTCATGGTCATTATAATTCCAAATTTAATCTAAGAATGTAGTTTACTTTTTGTAGTCTTTAGTCCAGTTTCATCAGCCATGGTATCTGATCTGATGGGATTGTGATAGTTGTTCCTGTATCAAGCTCACAATTAGCAAGATGCTCATTGAAACATGTAAATGCCGTGAAATTTGAGTCATTTGAATCACTCCTTTTACTTAAAGCAGTAATTTATTCTAGGAATTCCTGAATTATCTTTTCTGATCTAATGGCTGTGGGTGTTTTTTGTGTAGTCTATTTTGAGTATTTCCACTGCTCTGAAACTGCTGTAACATTCTTTTGTCATGGTGGATATTGAGGCTCTTTTCCCCAAAATGCTGACAATGACTCTGTGCCTGTTTGTCACAGGCCTGTTTACCTTACAAAATGATTAAACACTGTTGCCCTCCAGAAGTAGGATTGTTCTTTCTCCTTGTGAGTCTTTCATGTTTCTGCTTCTAGCATATTATGAATAGATTTGTCCAGAATTAAATATTCCTTGACCTGTATGAAAAATATCAAGTTTCATCAAGAATTCGAATGGCAATTTTGTGTCTTATGAATTGAGATTTCAAAGCTTCATATTCCTATATTTCAATTAATCTGCAAAGGTCATTAATTCAATTGTTTATAGATTTGCCTGGAACCTGAACTTTTCTATTACATCTTGTTCATTTAAGAATTTTAGTTGTTGCATTCAATTGTGTATTTACTTAGTGTTTAATTTGGAGAAATTCTGTACCTTAAGAAAAGTCTTCCCTAAAGTTTCTTATCTTGTGTCCGTATGGTCCATTTAGAACTATTATTTCTCCTTCCATTTCTTCTCAGTGTGATTATTAATGGTCATTACTGTAAAGGTGACCGCACTTAGTTGCTCCTCTCACAGTCTTCACATTTCAGCTGATGACTGATCGATTGATTTCCTGTCTGTGCATAATGTGGTAACACAAAGTGGTAAATGTACTTTTCTTCAAAACCATTTTCTTCTTTTATTTGGGGTCAAATGGATTCTGTTCGCCCATTGCTGATCACCATGTCACATTCTGCTTTGGGTAGGTTGCTGCCACCACTCTTACTTTCTCTATGCTGAGCAGAGGGTTTGTTTAACAGTGGTAGAGTATAGACCATTGGGAGTCTACATAAATGAGCCACTTGTCTTACATTACAATGTAATTACTTGTATGATTGCAATAGGTACAGTTTACATTAAATTACGAGACATAGTCATTTAAGACTACCAGAATTTGTGCAGAATGCATCAGTTTCTCATGAAAACTCACTCAAATCTTCACAGCCTCTGCCCAAAGACCATGTGATATAATCAGATTAGGTGAGCATAATGCAAAATGAACAATTCTCCTTCAGAACCATTAGCTTATACAACAACTCCCACCACCAGGAACTTGCTCGGAGGTCATCACGGTTTACCTGATGACCTTCCCATGCAATGGAGGATCCTACCAAAGGAAGTGGCCATTAATGTGTTCTTTCACACAAAATTATGCAATTACCTCAAGCAGCCACCCAGTGGATGCTACTTTACAAAGTTTCCCATCACTGGTAAGATGCCAAGGCTACAGGAAGATGGCAGGCTCCTTTCCCTGTGATATCACCAGCCACCCTTCCTTCCATCCCATCCCTCAAAATGAGTGAAACACTGAGACGTGCTGAATATGGGAGAAGATGCCAGAGAAGTGAAGGGGTAGACCAAGGCACAATTTGATTGGAATAGCCACACTGCCTACATGGTTTGACAGGGCAGGTGATTGAAATTACAGCCAGGTAATAAAGGCTTGTGTTAAGACTCAAGATACCATTACTATGATCACGTTTCTGTTAAGATTACGTGCTGAGGAACACACTTCACCTGGGGTGGCTGCCGCCAAGGCGCAGTGGGGAAAGACCACTGTCTGAGGTCTTGCTGCAGAAGTTAGATGGGGATCTATTCAGTTATTGGACTCACCTGGTCCCTCGAATGTATGTAAATATTGTCTGGTTGAAGGAAGAGATGTCTTTGATTTGTTTGGATAGAACCAAACTGCAATGTTTGTTTGTTTCCTTGATATGTTACTGTACAAAACCGAACTGCACATGTGATTATGTGTGTAAATATATTTTTATGATAAAGTATATTTTTAAATTTAAAAAATGTTTCTGTTAAAACTATGATATCAACACAATAGATTAGATTAGATTACTTACAGTGTGGAAACAGGCCCTTCGGCCCAAACAAGTTCACACCGCCCTGCCAAAGCGCAACCCACCCATACCCCTACATTTACCCCTTACCTAACACTACGGGCAATTTAGCATGGCCAATTCACCTGACCTGCACATCTTTGTGACTGTGGGAGGAAACCGGAGTATCCGGAGGAAACCCACGCAGACACAGGGAGAACGTGCAAACTCCACACAGTTAGTCGCCTGAGGCGGGAATTGAACCCAGATCTCTGGCGCTGTGAGGCAACAGTGCTAACCACTGTGCCACCGTGCCACCCACAGTGATTGGAGGCAGATGTTCGCAGGTAAAGGGACGGCTGGAAAATGGGAAGCCTTCAGAAATGAGATAACAAGAATCCAGAGAAAGTATATTCCTGTCAGGGTGAAAGGGAAGGCTGGTAGGTATAGGGAATGCTGGATGACTAAAGAAATTGAGGGTTTGGTTAAGAAAAAGAAGGAAGCATACATCAGGTATAGACAGATTAGATCGAGTGAATCCTTATAAGAGTATAAGGAAAGTAGGAGTATACTTAAGAGGGAAATCAGGAGGGCAAAATGGGGCCATGAGATAGCTTTAGCAAATAGAATTAAGGAGAATCCAAAGGGTTTTTATAAATATATTAAGGACAAAAGGGTAACTAGGGAGAGAATAGGGCCCCTCAAAGATCAGCAAGGCAGCCTTTGTGTGGAGCCACAGAAAATGGGGGAGATACTAAATGAATAGTCTTCTACCTTTGAGTCAGTTTTATCAAAATGGCTAGTTCTCCCTGTATTCCATGAGATCTAACCTTGCTAATCAGTCTCCCATGGGGAACCTTGTCGAACGCCTTCCTGAAGTCCATATAGATCACATCTACTGCTCTGCCCTCATCAATCCTCTTTGTTACTTCTTCAAAAAACTCAATCAAGTTTGTGAGACATGATTTCCCATGCATAAAGCCATGTTGACTACCCCGAATCAGTCCTTGCCTTTCCACATACATGTACATCCTGTCCCTCAGGATTCCCTCCAACAACTTGCCCACCACCGAGGTCAGGCTCACCAGTCTATAGTTCCCTGGTTTGTCTTTACCACTCTTCTTAAACAGCGGCACCACGTTTGCCAACGTCCAGTCTTCCGGCACCTCCCCTGTGACTATCGATGATATAAATATCTCAGCAAGAGGCCCAGCAATCACTTCTCTAGCTTCCCACAGAGTTCTCGGGTACACCTGATTAGGTCCTGGGGATTTATCCACCTTTAACCATTTCAAGACATCCAGCACTTCGTCTTCTGTAATCTGGACATTTTGCAAGATGACACCATCTATTTCCCTACAGTATATACCTTCCATAACCAGGGAACTATAGACTGGTGAGCCTGACCTCGGTGGTAGGCAAGTTGTTGGAGGGAATCCTGAGGGACAGGATGTACATGTATGTGGAAAGGCAAGGACTGATTCGGGGTAGTCAACATGGCTTTATGCATGGGAAATCATGTCTCACAAACTTGATTGAGTTTTTTGAAGAAGTAACAAAGAGGATTGATGAGGGCAGAGCAGTAGATGTGATCTATATGGACTTCAGGAAGGCGTTCGACAAGGTTCCCCATGGGAGACTGATTAGCAAGGTTAGATCTCATGGAATACAGGGAGAACTAGCCATTTTGATACAAACTGACTCAAAGGTAGAAGACAGAGGGTGGTGGTGGAGGGTTGTTTTTCAGACTGGAGGCCTGTGACCAGTGGAGTGCCACAAGGATCAGTGCTGGGCCCTCTACTTTTTGTCATTTACATAAATGATTTGGATGCGAGAATAAGAGGTACAGTTAGTAAGTTTGCAGATGACACCAAAATTGGAGGTGTAGTGGACAGCGAAGAGGATGACTTCAAATTACAACGGGATCTGGACCAGATGAGCCAATGGGCTGAGAAGTGGCAGATGGAGTTTAATTCAGATAAATGCGAGGTGCTGCATTTTGGGAAAGCAAATCTTAGCAGGACTTATACACTTAATGGTAAGGTCCTAGGGAGTGTTGCTGAACAAAGAGACCTTGGAGTGCAGGTTCATAGCTCCTTGAAAGTGGAGTCACAGGTAGACAGGATAGTGAAGAAGGCATTTGGTATGCTTTCCTTTATTGGTCAGAGTATTGAGTACAGGAGTTGGGAGGTCATGTTTTGGCTGTACAGGGCATTGGTTAGGCCACTGTTAGAATATTGCGTGCAATTCTGGTCTCCTTTCTATTGGAAAGATGTTGTGAAACTTGAAAGGGTTCAGAAAAGATTTACAAGGATGTTGCCAGGGTTGGAAGATCTGAGCTATAGGGAGAGGCTGAACAGGCTGGGGCTGTTTTCCTTGGAGCGTCGGAGGCTGAGGGTTGACCTTATAGAGGTTTACAAAATTATGAGAGGCATGGATAGGATAAATAGACAAAGTCTTTTCCCTGGGGTCGGGGAGTCCAGAACCAGAGGGCATAGGTTTAGCGTGAGAGGGGAAAGGTATAAAAGAGACCGCAGGGGCAACTTTTTCATGCAGAGGGTGGTACGTGTATGGAATGAGTTGCCAGAGGAAGTGGTGGAGGCTGGTACAATTGTAACATTTTAGAGGCATTTGGATGGGTATATGAATAGGAAGGGTTTGGAGGGATATGGGCCGGGTGCAGGCAGGTGGCACTAGATTGGGTTGGGATATCTGGTTGGCATGGACAGATTGGACCAAAGGGTCTGTTTCCATGCTGTACATCTCTATGACTCTATGACTCTACAACCAACAATTATAACATGAGCCAAAGTTAATTAAATCAGGTCACACTGAAGAAGTGGCCAATTAGAAGCATAATACTGTACAATCATTTTTTAATGAAAGCATTCAGTTTTAATATTTTATCTAAAAAACGAAATTGCTAATGGAAGAAATATTTTTTTTTATAAGATCATTCTTGTTATTTTGGTTATGAGAATAACTGATATCTATCAGTGAGGCGAATGTGTATATTTTCCACTTTCACACAATATGAAAGTGGAAAGGAATATAATGCTGTGATAATCTTGAGGGAGTACTTTCTGCAGATGTAAACATTGGTATGATGCATTAGATATTGCTGTTGATGATTTAATGGTTAATTGGCAATAAAGTGCGAGACTATGCCCTCTTTATGCTTCGTAAAGATATTATTTTATTTCCATACTGTTTGACTAGTATGCAGTATTCTAGTTCAGTCTTGCTGTGCTCTTCAGCATTTCTCTAAAGATGCTATGATTCTTTGTAAAGTACTGTAGCAAGTGTCTCAAAGGGGTAAAATTAGATAAGGTTTGTTGTGTTATTGGCAAAGCCTATGGCTATTTGATACACCTCATCCAAGCTCACTCCTTGGAGACGAGCAGTTTTCCTTTTTCATTAAGGGAAATCAAAATTCTGGACTCCTGTCATAAAATTAGCATCGGGTTCAAAAACTCAAAATAGTGAAATTGTTGGCTCAGTAATTACATTCTGCCTCCAACATGTTTCACAAATGTGTGATACAATATATAGTGAAAGTTTTAGCAATATCCTTTCCCGTATGTCAGTGGATCATTAATTCATTCATTGGTGTTATTTTACAATACTCCTTGTAGGACACTTTCACTATTATATACACATAGCCATTCAGTTTTGACTATAGCAGAAATGAAACTCCATGCGCAATTCCATTGAATGTCTGCACATGTTAAACCAATAGTGAGCCCCGAAAAGATTATTTTGACAATTATCAGACACTGCATGAAGAGGATCATTTTTGTGACAATTATGCCAAACATTGTTACATTGCAGAAGTCGTAAAATGATCGATAATCCAATAAAATGGTTTAGAAATTAATTAATTGGGAAATTCATCTCAGTACAACCAATGCTTGGCAACTATCAACAAAGTGGCTTTCAAACAGACATCACAAAAACAGATTACCTCAATGCTGTTGATAGGAACCTTTGCTGCATCTACATTGACGGCTGAGTTTCCAATACAATGTTACCTATCAAATTAATACATTGGCTGGAAAAGATTTTTGGATAGCCTGAGAAAGTGGAATGCATTACCTCAACATAGCTTCTTTTCTTGTTTTTAACAATTTCAGTTTGGTATACATTCTTTATAAGAAAATGTTCACAACTAGTGGAGACCTAAACGCAAATGAATTTTTGTAGTGAAAAACTGCGGTAACCAGTTCTGATAAACAGATTGCGCTTTCAGATTGATTGATATAGAAAATAACTTGCAGGTACTGAGTATGCAAAGTGAAATAAGTGCCCTTTGGTTCTCTGATCACCACTAATTGCTCATTTTCACATTTGTACTTTTCAGTAATTGTTCCCACAAACATTTACACAGTTTGGTGCGCAAAATCAACCAAGTGTATGACTCAATAAAATATGTTGATGATTCACATATTTTTTGTGAGGTACAGGCCACCTGTTGGTGGTCATGCATCATTATTCCCAGGCATATCATTTACAAACTAACTTTTCTGCCATGACTATCAGAATACATAAAAATCGTTGTTCATCATTACTGATAAAGTATTATTCACTGAAAATGCAGCAAACTGCCCTGAGATAGTAAAGTCCATTGAGTCAGAAGTTAAGTGCCATTCTCAGAATTTTAACAACTCACAGGAGCTAGGAAAAGAGACAAATTCTGTTAAAATTTCAGGAAGCTATGCTGGGTTTGTTCCTGTACATCCCTTCATCCTTCTCCAAAGATAGGAGTAGGATTGGTAAGGCCACCCATTGTAAGGCACAACCAGTTTGAATAGGTAAGGGGTAATGTGGGGTCATGTTACCATGCACTTTGCAAGCAACAGATTATCCAGCATGGGGTGGCCACCAACTAACTGGAGTCACCCTCCCATGAGCAGCCTAGAGTGGCGTTCAATCAACGAGGGGGGCTCAGTCAGACAAGGCAGCATGCCCCCCCACTCCCCCACCCTCCCCATTGCTTATCCATTGCTTGCACCGGGTGTCAATCTGTTTGGCTACTGTTGGTGGTGCTGCTGCTATGCCTAGTGTGTGCCAATCTATAAATGCCAGCTTGAGGGGATAAACTATAAAACTAGAAAAGTAGGCACGTAGGAAAGAAAGGGGCAGAGTTCAAATAACCATTGCAATAACTGTTCAAGTATTCAAATACATTTTATAGCAGAAATTCGACTGATAGAGTTTACCTAATGGTATATATTCAGGTGTGCATACCTCAGCATAGTGTCTGAAAGGGTGTCCTTGATTTCTGGGGCACTCAGTAATCTTACTGAGTCATTGGGTACTAGCAAGGTACCAGGAATGGAAAAGATAAATATGTTACTTATATTTACCTTGTGCTCTGCTGCTCATAGCTTGTCCTGAAAAGGGAACACATGATCCAAAAAATTCACCTGAATTTCTTCATGAAAGAAGGTTAGATCATAGCCAACTATTGGTCTTGATTATGGAAGATTAGAGAAAGATTAGCTTCTCCATTATGAAAGAATTATGTTGACCAGTAATGACATACAGAATGTTTATAACCTGACTTCCATTACATTGGAGTGTAACATACCGCTGTCTGTGAACTTGCACTGAAATACTTCCTGTACCTTGCAGTTGGGTATTTAAGGGTTAAAGAAGGAGTCTGTAGTTTTGGGTGTAGAATAGAATTGGGAAAAATTGAGACACTGGTTCTAATATCTAACTTAAAATATTAATAAAAGCATCTGGCTACCAGAAGTTGTCTTACGAATCCATAACTTGTTGCAGTAAAAAAAATTAAGCTTGGTCTTCATTAGCATTTATTTCCTGATAGTTGCGATTTTGGTTTTCTTTTTGTTTTATTCCGTAGCTAGAGCTGTTCAGCTGCTGCTGCAGATAATTCTGAAATGGCCCTCTTTGTCAAAGGCATAGCATATTGCTTTCAGGGCTGAGCCATTTTAATAGCTTTGGGCAACATGGGATCTTCTCTTATACCGGAAAAGATCAGATAAGACCTCTCCCAGGATGCCAACTACGATGTTATTGTCAGATAAGCTCATCTCAGAGGATCCCAGCATCTGACATGATCTTAGAATCCGTATAGGGTGGAAGCAGGTCCTTCGGCCCATCGAGTCCACATCAACCCTCCAAAAAGCGTCCCACCCATACTCACGCTTGTAACCTTACATTCTCGATGGCAAACCCACCTAGTCTGCATACCCCTGGACACTGTGGGCAATTTAGCATGGCCAATCCACCTAGCCTGCACATTTTTGGGCTGTGAGAGGAAACCAGAGTACCTGGTGGAAACAAGGGAGAATGTGCAAACTCCACACAATCACCCACAGCTGGAATCAAACCTGCTTCCCTGGAGCTGTGAAGCAGCAGTGCTAACCACTAAGCCACTGTGACACCCACAGCGTCCTGGTAAAAGGTAGATGCAACTTTCAGTGAATCCATAACTTCTCTGGTTGTACCGATTAAACTTAGCATGGTCAATAACGGTGTCATGCCTCAGCCAGATGTACATGCCAAACTCCTAGATTACATATCACTGTTTTGCAGGTTTTGCATCAACAATGATACCAATGACAAATAAAACTATGCTGTTCTAGTCTTTATCAGGGATGGAAGCAAGGCCTGAGGTGGGATGGTATTGAGTAATCTGTCAGTGCCACATTATCCATGAGATGCCTGGTCTGGTCTGGTCAGCCTTGGTCAGGCTCTGGAAGGGATAAAGAGCTATCCATTTCTAAAAGTGTAACTGCATTCTGCAGTTAAGCAAACTGATGTATTGTTTTGTTCATGTTCAATTGCTAAGTGATATCTTTTCAACCTTTGTTTTTTGTTTGCCACTGCATTTTGTCCTGTACCATGAGATTGGTCGATGTTCTCCCATGATGGACTTTCAGTTGCACATTGACCGTCTGGCTGATAGGTCGGAGTATTCTCCATCCACACTGTCAACTAAACCTGACAGTGTCTTACTGCTTCTTCTTCTGGCCTTCTCTGAGTGTTCGTCTTATGCAGCTGACTGCTTTGAATGTTTCCACTGTTAATCAGAATGAGTGGGATGTTTTACCAAGTGGTCAGCTACCACTCCTACCATATTGTGATATCATACCAAGGTACGGAGAGAGGTAATCTGTCCTCATCCTGGTTCTATTACTGACTTACACTATGTAAATAAGTGAGTAGAAAAGAACATTTCATGACAGCAACATGCATCACTGACAACACATTTTTCTGTATAGCAAAACATGATTTAACATTATCCTACAAGTAACTCTTAGCTAACTTAATGAAGAAAATAAATCATGAATACTTTTACAAAGTAAATTTTCATAACTGATTAGAAGCCATTCTGAGACTGCGAGATATTGTGGCATTTCACAACATACCAAAGAAAACACAAATGTCAGACAACAAAATCCAAAAGGAAGGACCTTTGATAGGAAGGATGAACTTACTTGTGCTACTTGCAATCTGTTAAAGTAATTCGTTTTACAAGGCTTAGACTTGGGATTCAAATTGTTTCTGGCTTGCAGAGGAGGAGAACTGGTACATGTCTCTTACCGAAAACATTAATCTGACTTCAGTGTTGCAAATAAACACTGGGCAGATGAGAAGAATTTAGACATCAGTAACGGAGCTCACCTGATGTTGTAAACCACAAAATTGGTACTTGACTGGTTCATAAACGTCATCTTAATGTTGAGTTTATATTATTTCTTTTAGCTCCCTCCCACCTATTTACTGTTCTGTATAATCCAGTGCCGTTCATTTATAAGAACTTCCTGTTTATTGCTTGTAAAAAGTCCCGGTTTGTTTCCATTAGCCTAGATGTTTAGTACAAAGTAAAGCTCTGGTATAAGAAATCCCTCTCACAAAAGGAAATGAACTGTGGGAAGAAAATGGAAAAGGCAGCTTTTTAATTGTCAAGGGGAAGGGGTTTGGGTGAGGGTGGTGGGAGTTGTAGACTCAGAAAGAAGCATGTAACTGGGAACACAATGTGACCTCACCCATTTATGGATTTAACCCAGGTGGTTTGGAAGGTGAGCAGAGAACAATCCATGCAGCGGTCAGGTAAACACAATATTCAAACAGCCAATTACCCGAGAGCTTAAAGCACAGGCCTTCTAACCTGTGAGGGATAATGAGGAGGCAGCACAGTGGAGAGTCAATGCTCATTGAAATTAACAGGCTGGGGAGTTTAAATAGTGAAGTAGCAAAACCTCAGTGAAAACCTTGTGCTTGCAGGATTTGTTATGAAAGTCAGAATTCACAACTTTCAGGTGCTTCTGATTTGTTCTGAGTATTTTCTACAAACTTGGAATTGACTGAGTTTCAGGTGACCGTGCTTGTGTCAGCCTGCACCGCTGCAGGGAATCAACCACAGCAGCAGAAGCTGGGAACTTTTCTGATGAGGAGCAACAGCAGCAGCCACATCAACGAAGCCACATCTGGTGGCACAGTGGCTCAGTGGTTAGCACTACTGCTTCACAGAATCAGGGACCTGGCTTTGATCCCAGCCTTGGGTGAATGTCTGCGTGGAGTTTGCACGTTCTGCCAGTGTCTACATGGGTTTTCTCCAGGTACTCTGGTTTTTCTCTTACAGCCCAAAGATGTGCAGCTTAGGTGGATTGGCCATGCTAAATTGCCTGGGATGTGCAGGCTGGGTGGGTGGGTTACAGGGCTGGAGTGGGTCTCGGTGGGACCCTCTTTGGCTTAATGGCCTGCTTCCACACTGACAAGGATAGAGGCCACAAAGGGAAGAACCTCCAGACAGAGGAAAGGCTTCCACATCATTTCCTTTGTTTAAAAAAAATTGTTCCTGGAATGTCAATGTCACTGATTGGGCAAAGTTCTCTGGCCTATGTAATTGTCCAGAGTTAAAAGTCAACCACTGTGCTATAGGTCTGGCATCACATATAGTCCAGGCAGGAATGGCACATTTCCTCCAGTTGAGGTTTTTTGTGAACCAGATGTTTTGTTTTAATCACAATGGCTGCAAGTAAATCAGCATTTTAGCGCTGAAACTTTTTCAGTTCAATTTCAGCTTTGCTATCTGCTATAGTGAGACTGGAGCCCACTTCTGCAGAACATTTGCCTGAAGTTACAGTCGTGTGATAGAACCACTATGCCACCAGCTCCACTTCTCTTAAAAGAGCAACAATACATCGAGAGATTCAGGCTCTATGTGTTTGTATGTTCTGGCGGCCACTGGGATAAAATTAGCCACGGGGTGAGGCTTGTCAAATACAGAGGACTGATAGCTTTTCCACATTGGCAGGTTTCTCACTGGTGTAGGGGAGTCATTCATCGCATGCCATGGCCATCAAGGTGTCTTCAAATTAACCTGGACACTTCATTATTCATCAAGGATTCCAGTCTGTCTGCGCCCAGTTGGTTCGTGACCATTGGAAGTTAATGGTCTGTGCTGGTTACCTCGCAAGCTGCCATGATGCATTCATCCTGAAGCAGTCATCCAGGGCTTCCCTTTGAAGGCATCTATAGGAAACTGAAGCAGTGAGCTGGTGGTGAAAGATCCAGGGAGTGTATCAGCACATGGTCAACCCAGAACAAAACATTGGGTTGCTCAAGATGTTCTTCAGGTGTCTCAATGGAGCTGGAGGTACCTTTTAGTACTGCTCCATGACCGGTTTGTGGATTGGCTGTGGTATCTGCTGTGCCCTTCAGAATGATACACACTGCAGAGCAGTTCATGTGGAGTAGCAAGAGGAGGGAGTTGCAGAACATCGGTGTCTTCCATTCTGGAAGAGTAGGATGAGGCTGTTATGGCCATATTGTTTAGTGACCATCTAGCAATAGACTTACCATGGATGCTTAAGCTAATTTGGAGAGAGCTGACAGTGCCATCAGAAAGCCCAGACACCATTCAGTTGCATCCAACAATTTATCACTGCCACACTCCTGTCTCCTTGTATAACTAATAATGCCATTCACCTGAAAGATACTGTGATGGAAGGTATGACAAAGTAAAGGTAGGAGGATAAGGGATTCAAATCAAGTCCTTTGCTTATTTAAATAACAATAAACATAAAAGCAATTAACATTAAAATAAAATAAAGAATGATAGATGCTGGAGGTCTGGAGCAAAAACAGAAATTGCTGGGGAAACTCAGCAGAGCTGTTGGAAGTAAGAGTCAAAGGTGTGGTGCTGGAAAAGCACAGCAGGTCAGGCAGCAGCCGAGGAACAGGAGAGTCGATGTTTTGAGCATAAGCCCTTCAACAGGATGCTGCCTGACCTGCTGTGCTTTTCCAGCACCACACCTTTGAATCTAATCTCCAGCATTTGCAGTCCTCACTTACTCATCTGCTGGAAGTAAGCAGAGTTAACATTTCAAGTCTGGTGACTCTTCAGAACTGTAAGCAGCTGGGAAGAAGTGGTATTTATGCTGAAGCCAAAGTCTGAGGTGGGGGGCGGGGGGGGGGGGTGGATAGTGCGGAAGCAGCGAGGTGAGCGGACAGTTGGAGACAGAATTCAGAGAAAGAGATACAAGAGGTTTACATTAAACAAGGAGATTATGGATAGCAGGCCAGAACAGAAGTAAAGCTGAATATGTGATAATAAAAACTAGGAGTAAAAAAAAATGGGTTAACTGTGCTGAATGCAACCCACCTAATGTGATAATAGGCCTTGGAGTAAGTAGAAATGGGTGACTGTGCTAAAAGCAAACCATGTCATAACACCAGTGGGTGTGGGATGGGTAAAAGACATTGAAGAATAAAATCAGGCTCTAAAGTTATTAAACTTGATATTGAGTCCTAGAGGCTGCAATGTCCCCATAGAGATGTTGTTCTCTGAACTTGCACTGAGGTTCCTGAAACACTGCATCGGACTGAAACAGAGATGTTGGTGTGAGTACACGATGACGTGTTGAAGTGGCAGGCAACTGGAAGCTCATGGGTCATTTTTGCGGACAGAACCCAGGTGTTCTGCAAAGCAGTTGTTCAATCTATGCTTTGACTCCCCAGTGTAGAGGAGACCTCATTGTGAACAGCGAATCCAGCAGACTGGATTGAATGAAGTGCAGGGAAATCAGTCCTTCACCTGAAAGGTACGTCTGTGGCTTTGGATGGTGAGGGGTGAGGAGGGAGGAGGTAAATATGCAGGCATTACACCTTCTGTGTTTGCAGAGGAAAGTGCTGTAGGAGCATGGAGAACTGTTGGGACTGGAGAAAGAGTGGACCAGTGTGTCCTGGAGGGGAGGGCAATGTGTGTCTAGTTGTGGCAGAGATTGGAGATGATGAAAATGTTGGGTTCAATGCTTTAGGTGTGGAGGCTGGTGGGGCGGTGGGAGAGGACGGGGATGCTCTATCATTGTTGTGGGAGGGAAGGGAAGGGGTGAGGGTCAGAAGTGCAGGAGATGGGTCGGACCTGGCTAAGGAGCCTGTTGACCATGGTAAGAAAGAATCCTCAATTGAGGAAAAAGGTGGACATTTCTGTGCCCTGTGCCTCAAGGAAGGTGTCATCATCGGAACAAATGTGACGAAGATAGAGAAACTGGGAGAATGGAATGGAGTCCTTCCAGTATGTGAGCATGTTTAGCCCAGGTAACTGTGGGAGTCAGTGGCCAGTGGTGGCCAGCCTGGTGTCCGAGTACCTGGCAGTTCTGTTTGTGGATTTTGGGTAGGAATGGGCTGCATGGGGTTGGGGAACTATAAGCTGGGAGGCTGCCAAGGGAAGATCCCCAAATGAGATGAGGTCAGTGACAGCCATTTCATTAACATTGCTACCTGAACCACTCTTGTGTGACTATTGGGTCTTTTTCATTTGTTTCCAATTCCTTATGCATGCAGGAATCTGTATGACATAAACAGAGCTGGAAGAAGGCAAAAGAAATGTAGTGATGGTCATCTTCTGGGATTTGGAGCATGTGAGGCCAAAGACTTCATCAATCACATTTGTGCAGAGCCGGACTTAGTCATCAGTGCAGCGTGGTGTGGGGTGGGCTCTGCCTGGGGGTGGGGAGTTTGAGTTGAAGGGAAGAGAAGTGGAAGCACCTTGAGGAGATGTGGTGATTTTCTGTCTTCCTCTCATGGTCCACCTGCAGTTCCCTGTCACCCTGACTACGTAAGGCTAAAAGAGAAGTACAAGAGCATGTTGCACTGACGTTGCAATGCAAGAGAAAATAAAGGCTTGGGAACCACTGGAGTTAAGAAAGTCAGAAGATAGAAAAAATAGAGCAACTTGTGGGGAAAGGAAGATGGATAGGTCTAAACACAGAACTTTAATGGGATGCTATGTTTTGAGATGCATGCAGTGATAGAAGTTATTGAAATGTTTAACAAACGTGTTTCAGAGATGTGATGTCGCACATGCACATAAGTAAATATAAGTTCATTGCAGTAGCTGATAAATGAATATTACTGTTTGAAATTATTTCACTTCGAATGGTGTTATTCCTCCACTTTAAAACGTGTGGGGAACCTTTGGACTTGCAGTACAGTAAAGTTTCCAACAGGAAGACTTGGTCTCTTAATCTGCTGCATTGACCCTTACTATAGATTCAATCTCTTCTTACTAGGAATTCTTCAAAATTGCAAATACCTTGCTTCCATTGGCACGTGATGAATTCTGAAACATTTTGGTCAGTCAGAGCTGATGTCTTCTACGAATCACAGAAACGGAAATTGGAAAAGCAAAGCAGGTCAGTCAGCATCTGTGGAGAGAAATTAGTTTTAATGTTTCGGTTCCAGTGCACATTCCTCAAAACTCTCCAATGAGATGATGGTTGTGCTTGATCTTTTCATAGTTGCTTTGAAGTCAATGCTAAACTATTTCTACTGCTCTCCAGGAAGTTTTCTGATGTAACTGACTTCCAGGAAGAGCAGTTTTATTTGGGTGTCTGATATTAGGCATCCAAATGTCATATCCTGTAGTGAATAGCACCTTGATGATGGGCAAGTTGACTTGGGCAAGAACCCTTCTATTGGAGAGATTTGCATAGCCACTGCTGGTCATTCTTCCAACCAAGAGGAAATAACATTAACAGTTGCATGATGCATTATTTTTAATGATAGGTGGCACTTTCTAATTGTATTGAAATCAAAGTCTTTGTGATACTCGGTAAATAACTACAAAAAAAACACTCAATTACTGAGAAATATAATGAAAGGGACCAAATTTCTTGGCGTATACCTGGCAGAGAATCTCACTTGGACTCTCAACATTAGCTCCATAGCCAAGAAAGCCCAGAAACATCTCTACTTTCTGCGCAGACTGTGGAAAGCCCACCTCCCACCATTCCCCCATCCTCACCACATTCGACATAAGATTGATTGAGAGTACCTTAAGCTGCTGTATCACTGCCTGGTTTGGAAACTGCACCGTCTCCGATGTTAAGACCCTACAACAGATAGTGAGGACAGCTGAGAAGATCATCGGGGTCTCTCTTACCTCCATTATAGACACTTACTCCACACTGCATTCGAAAGGCTAAGAGCATTGTGGAGGACCCATCACACCCCTCACTCAAACCCTTCTCCCTCCTGCCATCTGGCAGAAGATACCAGAGCATCCAACCTTTCAGGGTCAGACTGTGCAACAGTTTCTTCCCCCCAGCAATCAGGCTCCTTAACACTGTATGATTGGACTCTTCCCCATCTGAAATTCGTTACATGACTTTGAATTGCTGAGAGAAAAATGTCTATTATTTATCATTCTTCTGTTACACTGTAACTTGCATGATTTGCACTTCTTATGCACTTTATGCTGTGTACGATTGTGTAGTTTGTCATGTCCATGTAGCACCCTCAGTCCTGGAGGAACGCTGTCTCGTTTTTGCTGTATCAGTTTTATATGGTTAAAAATGACAAATAAAAAGGTACTCTACTCTAAAAAGATTGCTTCAGTCATTCAATTTTTAATAGACTAACATTTTGCAAGTATCCACGATGTGAATGAAAATATCCTTAATGGCAATTGCATTAACCAGGCACGTGCACAGTACAGGTTAAATATGTCTGCATTCACAGAATCCTGCATATGATCCTCATGCAGTGACCAACTAGGTTGAATAACCCTTCATTTTAAGACCTTACAGGATGATTACTGGGAGACAAGGGCTACCTTCTCCAACCGTTGCTGACCACTCCATTACACGAATCCCTAACTGAGTATGTGCAGGCCATTCTTTCACCAGCGCCATCATGGAGCAGACAATAGACCACCTGAAGATGAAGTTATAATACTTGGATGGAGCACTGTTGGGGTAGACTAGTAACATGCTCTATGCTGCATAATCCTTGCATATTGAGCTTTATACAGCTGGACCAGGCAAAGAAGGGACATAATAGACACTGAGGAACTGGGTGAATGGTAGCAGTCTCCCAATGAGGAGGAGGAGAATGGTGACATTGACTGGAAAGAACATCACCTTCATCACAAAAGAGCAGCACAATATTAGCCACAACAAACATCTGTTGAGTATCAAAAGCAAATGCAGCGTTTTTATTTCCTCATACTTTGCTTTATATACTGTTTCATAAGAGTTACCATTTACCACATCTGATGCTCCCACATTCAGCAATGATGAAATGCTGTGTTCCACATTAGGGAAAGCGTACCACCTCCTCAAACAGGACTCTAATGTCACTCAGCAGAGGCTGAGTGGATGTTGTCCGCATCTGCAGAAGACAAGGGAGAAAATGTGTTTTGAAATCGAATCGAAGCTTGGACATGATAAAAATATGACAGCATGATGGAACAGTGCAGCACTTGACATTTATTATCCTTGTTTGTTATTGGGTCATGGAGTTGTCCTTGGTCATGGTCCTCTTGTGTGTAGGCATGAATTCTATATTTAAAGGGGTGAGCAGACAAATGTCAAGCTCCTTAATACTCATTGTAGTAACTCAGGAAGCCCAACTGGAAGGGAACACTGTTTATTGTAGAACACAAAGTAGAGCCACTACTTGTGACATACATAGGCTAGTCCCCAGCCCAGAACGGACAGTTCTGCAGACCCAGCCCCTGATCTGCTTTTTTTTATATTTCCTAATCAACCTTTTCAGAGATGATATTGCACACCTCTGGAGCAGTGGGACTTGAAATTGTGCCTCCTGACTCAGAAGGAGGGACACTACCACTGCATCACAAGAGCTCTGGGCCTGAATTTTTGTTTATTTAATCTATTTTTCTAATCAACCTGTTCAGAGATGTTATGATACACCCGTGGAGCAAGTGGACTTGAACTCAGGCCTCTCAGTCCAGGGCCTGGGGACACTATCGCTGTGCCACAAGAGGGCCCCTGGGCCTGCTTTATAAAGGACTCAGGAAATGATTTCTGGTTGAGTAGGCCATCACCTGTTACTGAGGGAACTCATACTCAATAAGCTTGTTGCTTTCCAGGTCTGGTTGAGGGTGTGTATAATACGAACGTGATTGTCTTTTCTATGAAGACCATTGAAGAGTCACTGAAGTGGGCTTGTCCTCATGTCTGTCAAACCAATCACAGCTGAGAGAGTTCCTGCCAGAGGAGGTCAACGTGTTTTCATTTGTTTAGCAATCTTCTCCACAGTTTTGAGCATGTATGATACCAGTCCCATTTTTTAAGGATAACTCTAAGAATCCCTGGGGAGTTGTCATCAAAATGCTTTATGTGGACTGTATTTCCGACTGGTGATTTTTGAGAACTTGAAAAACTTCAACTCTGAGGTGTTCTTGAGAAACAAAGCCCCGTTTTATGGCTTGCAACTTTTTTTTTGAGAGGGTATAATTTGACCTTGTTGACTCTGTACCCAAGGTACATTGTCATTTGCCTGGAACACACATTTTTCCCTTTTTAGGTGGATGCCATCCTCAGAAAAATGCAATAAAACCTCCTTCAAACCCTCTACATGTTCCTTTGCAATAGCTCTTGAAATTAAAACATCATCCAGCAAGACTACCACTCCATGTAGCCTTTGGTGGATGTTCTCCCTCACCCTTTGAAAGATGGCGCAAGCCAAAGATATCCCCAAAAGGCAAGCAAGGGTACTCATACAGTGGCATGCTTCCTGGAAGACACCTCAAGCTCCAGGGAGAGGTGGGTGTGGCTCATATTCTATTTGGTAAGTATGTGACTACTCACATAAGCTTTTCATATTAGTTTTCTATGAGTGGTATAGGGTATCTGTCTAAGCAGGAAGCTCTACTTACTGTCAACATAAGTTGACAACCCTTGGTTGTCAGATTTTAAAATTGGCATTACTGGTATGTCCCATTTAGCAAATTGCACTGGACATATGGTGCCAAGTTCCTCTAGATGGCTCTACTTTGGCCCTTAGGGCATGGGGCACCCTTAGGTCAGGTCTCTGGGTTTGTATAGATCTTGGCCCTGGCACTTTGTAGCTTCCTGAAACCCTCTTTAAACACTTCAAGCTACTTCCCAAAGACTTCTTATAGATCACCAGTTTCCATTTTAAAACCAGGTGGATTTTCTATAGCCAGACCCTTCCCAAAAGGTTGGTACTTGACCTTTGTACCACCATTAAGAGTCAGACTGTCTGTTGTCCATAGATATCTGGGGTTACAGTGGCCTCAGGCTTAAAGGCAAGATGTCCTATCAGAGTTTCCCAAAGGCTTACTTCTTACAATTGATAAGGCAGTACTTCAGTCTACCTCCAGTCTAGGGTGGCCATTTACCTGAAGTTTTATCTTAATTGGAACCATTTTGGGAACAGTGATGCAAGTTAGCTGTATCAGTTCTGTATCCTCAGGCTGACTTATTTGCAAAGCCCTGCCTTGTGCTGGATTTGCTCTTCGGTCTGGGCAGTATACATTTCACCAACTTTCATAGCCTGGTCTGGCGTAAACCTTGTGACCACAAATGTGGCATGGATGTCCTAATGCAGAGACTTCCCATCTGGAACCTTGGAACCTCCAATTCCAATTGGTGTCACTTGGCAACCAATGGGAACTACGAATATTCCATTCGGACTTGACTATGCAGCATGGGGGTCAGGGTTGAGGATGAGGACAGTAGCGTCGATGCACTCCTGGAGACTCCCAACCTCTTTTTGCCACATCTTAATGGGAAATAGCCGGTTCTATGGCTTTCTTGAAGTCTGGATCTGGTTCAGTCAGTAGCTTCTTTTGAGTCACATTATTATTAATCTGACAAACTAAGCAATCCTGTAACATTTCCCGAAGTGCTGATCCATATTCATAGTGTTCCGCCAATTTCCTCAGCCTTGTCAAGAATTTAGTAACTAGTTCCTCAGTTTTGTATTGTTAAGCCTGTATTGCTGCAATATAACAGATAGTTTGGGTCACAGTTGTCCAGTACTATGTTGGTCAGTTCGTCAAAACGTTCTGACTCCAGGACTGCCAGGTAGGTTAAATTCTTTATGATGTTGAAAATCGGGGTCCCACAAGTAGTCAGGAGAATGGCGTTCTGTCAGTAATCCCCTTGTATCCAGTTTGCCTGAGAAAAGTATCTCATACTTTCAGTGTGCTGGCCCAGTCTTCCAAACTCACATCATGAGGTTCCAGTTCCCCAAATAACAGCATTTTTAATATTTCCCCATCACAGTCTTACTGGGTTCATTGAAAGGCAATGCTGTCCCAGACTTTTCTTGACTCTTGTCGCTAACGTAGGAAGTCCGGCTGGAAAGGAACATCATTTGTTGAACACCAAAATAGACCCAATACTCATGGCCATCATAGGCTAGTCTCAGGCCTGTCCAGACAGTTCTCCAGATCCATCCCTGCATCTGCTATTTTTTGAAGGAGCCACTGAAGCTTGAAGCAATGACCAATTAGGAGGACCCAACACTTCCCTTGTCTATTTAATGGAGATATTCCTAATCAACCTGTTCCAAAGTGTCTGGAGTAGGTGGGACTTGAATCTTGGCTTCCTGGGTCAGAGGTCAGGACACTACCCAGGCACTGTAAGAGCTCTCTGGGTCTACTTTAACACATGTAAGGCAGAATTTTCACAGATTCTGCAAAGCAATTTTATCTGACATTTGGAGCTTTTTGATACTTAGGTAGTGTGACACACCTCTGGAGCAGCTGGGACTTGAACCAAGGTCTTCTGGCTCGGAGGTAAGGACACTACCACTGTGCCACAAGTGTGCCAACAGAATTGGCTCATTTTTCTATACTAGGTCTGTCTTTTTAAAATCCAGAGATGCTCTTACACACAACCAGACAGTTTTCCCACCACCAAATCACCATGTCATTTTTTTCCAGCTACTGACCACCACCAGCAAATCACCATGTCATTTTTTTCCAGCTACTGACCACCACCACCAAATCACCATGTCATTTTTTTCCAGCTACTGACCACCACCACCAAATCACCATGTCATTTTTTTCCAGCTACTGACCACCACCAGCAAATCACCTGTGCACTGACTCTGCTTTCTCTTTTCTTTTCTTCTTGTATCCTGAAGTGATACCACTCACAACCTCACGGCTTTCCCACCATCAAATCACCACTAGTAAACCACCGATGTGGCCAAATGCCTATTACGGGCAATGCAAACCATCAAGAATGAGGGAGGGGTAGGGAGAACAGAAGGGGCTAAATCAAAATGGAGTCAGAGAGTGAACTGGGTCTGCATAATAAAGGATACTGGTGGTGAGTTCCAGCTGTATAGGACATTGCCTACAATCAAAGGGACTCAAACTCAATGAACACCACAGGAGATTCATTAGTGATTCCCCCTGGACCTTGTAAGGGTTATCACACCCATTTTGGTCCTCTCTGCCCCTATATGGGCCTTTTTCTCCAGCAATGAGATAAAGGGAAAGCTTGAGTGAGAGAATGAAAGTGGCTTGCACAGATGTTAGTGTTGGTGTAGGTGGAGGAAAGGTGGTGAAGTGTCCCAAGTGAATGAATTGGAAGCAGAAGGACAGGAAGGACTCGCAGTCTGGGAAGACAAGGTAAGTAAGAGTGGTTGAGGAACAGTGGGACTTATGGACCATCGGTCCCACTGGGTGCAGTGGCAGCAGTGGAGCGAGTGTAACAGAGAAAAGTGATGGCACTCAACAGTGCGGAGCACAGAAGGTCATCAAATTTCCATGCGGCATTACTGAGTGTTCCTCCACACCATGGACACACACTGACCCAGGAGGCAGCCTTGGACCAGGCTGTCAGGATTAGTTTTGTGATCTCCTCTGGCAGTCCTGAGGAGAGAGGATAGCCCCTTTCCAACACTTATGGGCATTTCAACTTCACTTACCCACAATCTCCCTTAGCCCTTAATTCCTTGTGACATCAAGAATTTATCAATCTCTGCCTTGAAGACAATTTAGCGTCCCGGCCTCCACTGCACTCTGTGGCAATGAATTCCAAGGCCCACCACTCTCTGGCTGAAGAAATGTCTCCGCATTTCTGTTCTGAATTTACCCCCTCTAATTCTAAGGCTGTGTCCACGGGTCCTAGTCTCCTCACCTAACGGAAACAATTTCGTAGCATCCACCCTTTCCAAGCCATGTATTATCTCGTAAGTTTCTATTAGATCTCCCCTTCTAAACTCCAATGAATACAATCCCAAGATCCCCAGTCGTTCCTCGTATGTTAGGCCTACCATTCCAGGGATCATCCGTGTGAATCTCTGCGGGACATGCTCCAGTGCCAGTATGTCCTTCCTGAGGTGTGGGGACTAAAACTGGACACTGTACTCCAAATGGGGCCTAACCAGAGCTTTATAAAGTCTCAGTAGCACAACAGTGCTTTTATATTCCAACCCTCTTGAGATAAATGACAATATTGCATTCGCTTTCTTAATCACGGACTCAACCTACATGTTTACCTTTAGAGAATCCTCGACTAGCACTCCCAGATCCCTTTGTACTTTGGCTTTATGAATTTTCTCATCGTTTAGAAAGTAGTCCATACTTGTATTCTTTTTTCCCAAAGTGCAAGACCTCGCATTTGCTCACATTGAATTCCATCAGCCATTTCCTGGACCACTCTCCCAAAATGTCTAGATCCTTCTGCAGCCTCCCCACTTCCCCAGTACTACCTGCCTGTCCACCTAACTTTGTATCATTGGCAAACTTCGCTAGAATGCCCCCAGTCCCTTCATCCAGATCATTATATATAACGTGAACAGCTGCGGCCCCAACACTGAACCCTGCAGGACACTGCGGCCATTCCAAAAAAGAACCTTTTATCCCAACTCTCTGCCTTCTGTCAGACAGCCAATCCTCAATCCATGCCAGTAGCTCACCTCGAACACCATGGGCCCTCACCTTGCTCAGCAGCCTCCCATATGGCACCTTATCAAAGGTCTTTCGGAAGTCTAGATAGACCACATCCACTGGGTTTCCCTGGTCTAACCTACTTGTCACCTCTTCAAAGAATTCCAACAGGTTTGTCAGGCATGTCCTCCCCTTACTAAATCCATGTTGACTTGTTCTAATCCGACCCTGCTCTTCCAAGAATTTAGGAACATCATCCTTAATGATGGATTCTAGAATTTTACCAACAACCGAGGTTAGGCTAATTGGCCTATAATTTTCCATCTTTTGTCTTGATCCTTTCTTGAACAAGAGGGTTACAACAGCGATCTTCCAATCATCTAGGACATCCGGGAATGAAGAGCTTATGCTTGAAACATTAATTCTCCTATTCCTCGGATGCTGCCTGACCGGCTGTGCTTTTACAGCGTCCCACCCTCCGACTCTAGTCTCCAGCGTCTGCAGTCCTCACTTTCTCCTAGCTAAGATAGCTGCTAATTTCCCTTTGTCAGATATCTCTGGGACAATTCTTCTGGAGAGGGCTTGATGGCTGGCAGTGTTTGTTTTAAACATGATGCAGGTGTCAGGAAACTGGAGGGTCTTGGCAGTAGCAGGTATTTCTGTCACTGATGAGAACAAGATAATGCAAGAGCAGCAGCCTGGTAATCTGATGCATGGTGGCACAGTGGCACAGTGGTTATCACTGCTGCCTCACAGCGCCAGAAACCCGGGTTCAATTCCTGCCTCAGGTGACTGACTGTGTGGAGTTTGCACATTCTCCCTGTGTCTGTGTGGGTTTCCTCTGGGTGCTCCGGTTTCCTCCCACAGTCCAAAAATATGCAGGTCAGGTGAATTGGCCAAGTTAAATTGCCTGTAGTGTTAGGTGAAGGGGTAAATGTAGGGAGGTGGGTTGCGCTTCGGCGGGTGGGTGTGGACTTGTTGGGCTGAAGGGCCTGTTTCCACACTGTAAGTATCTAATGAAGTGAGCTTCATAAATTGTGTGAGAAAACTCGCTGGAGCTCTCTGAGAGAAACCCTCCAAAAAAACGAATTGACACCCAGCCAAAGTTTGGGAAAATATTGCCCTAACATAACCAACACGGGCTGGTGACTTTTACAATTTGCTGTAAGCAGTGGACTCGAAGAGGAAACAATGCAGCCCCTCCAAACTCGGTCATAATAGAGGCCGGTTACATAAGTGGCAGGTTACGTATTCTATATTGGAACTATATCGTATACCAAACCGGAAAAGGCACAGAGGCATAGACCCAAAACAAGTAATTAATCATCTGGGTCAAAATAAATGCATCTGTTTAAAACAAGAACTGACCTGTAGTAGATGCCTGAAGTAAAAAAAGGTAAAGTCGTCACAATCTTATCAGACTATAGGGTTATTAGAGAGATTACTGGTGCTGAAGGTCACCACACCACAGCTGAAGGGAGAGGTTGAAAGACAGAATCATTCATGGTGAACTCAGCCAGTGTGAGAGCCTTAATATTACTTCATATTGCAAACCAGCCATCTAGCCAGTGGAGCTAACCAACCCCTGGAGAAGTGAACATTGCAATGTGGAACACTAGTTTTTCCTTCCAAGTGTCTATTCATGATTGGTACTGCACTGTCATAAACCTCCCCTCCCTTCCTAATCACCTTCACTTCTTCAAACATGTCGGTGCCTGAGGATCACAGCCACTGATCTCATTTAACTGAGGCTCAAACCGCAGTAATGGGTGTCCCTCTGGCTTACAGCTAATTAGGGCAGAGAATATTCTGACACATCACAGAGTGAAATGTTAGAATTTAGTTTTAGTGAAGCATGTTCTCAATATGGCCAAGGCAATCTTAAATTATTTTGTACTTATTCAATTTCCTGATTTCTTTCACTTGATGAAATTATTAGAAGGATGACATTTGATGTTCAGCTGGTGATTTGTCTGGCATTTCAATAAAGGGAAGCTAGTGTTTTACAAGATTAAGCAACAACTGTAGTCTTTTGTACCCAAGTCTAGAACTACAATATGACTCTGTAAAGTGTATCTCATGGGTGTTATTCTTGAACTAATCAATGCTGTAATTACTTAAAAATATTCCCTATATCATTGACATAAATTAGTTAAAATCTGAATTTCATTTTGTAACTAAGAGGTTTTAACAGAGTATCTTCACATTTTTCAAACAGTAGTTTTAATGACAGCCATAAAGAATAACTGTGCATTTAGATATCGCTGTGGCTCAGGAGTATTTGTAATAATGCTGAATGGCTAATAATTATCTTGTATATGTGGACTAGTTTGCAAACTGGCTCCACTCATAACCACTAATATCCTGTTTCAACATTCAGAAGCAAGATTAAAATCACAAGAGAAAAAGAAACTTGTTTTATATCAAGCTTGATTTATAGTTTGCAATCAACATTGCAATCTCTCACACGTGCCTATGTTTACAAGCATGGTGTGACAGGTATGAAGTTGCCAGTTCCACTCAGTCATGGAGCGCCGCACAAGGCCAAACATTAACGTCAGAACTTTCTTAAAATGTGAATGTGAAGAATTACTGTATAAACCAAAACTTTTAAAAAAGAGGAAAAGAAGACAGAAATGATGAGTGGTCCCTTTAGATAACCTTTTCTATGATTCATAAAACCTTTAGAATGGAGGTTTTATGGTAGGTTTGATTCAATCAAGTTACTTCTTTACGATATAGCATATCTGTCAATCAAAGGTAATGCAGACATATCAAAGTATTGTCCAACATTCCAGAAAGTGTCTCGACTGTGATCAACAGAATCGGCTTATCAAATTCTAGATCACCATTATATTGCAAAGTGGAGACCAAACATATTCTTTTGGAGAAATATCAGTCTGAATCAACTATTCCTTTATTTTGTTCAGCTCCTCAATTGCTAAAGCTGCTTCCTAAATCACTGCTGAAGATTTGCTGCTCAAAAATACATTGTGTGGACTTATGTTAAAATACTTTCCAACAGTTTTCACTTCAACCAATTGAATTGTATGAATCTCTTAAATGTTGATCCAAAGTCGTGCTATTGCAAACCTAATGGTGCATCTTAGTTTGATTTGAAATGTACAAGAATTATTGGCAATGCAATGTTTCTCAATATAAGACAAGACAGAGATAGAATTCTATCATTACTAAAAAGTATTCTGAAACAGTGTGCATTCATCTAGGAACAGTGATGCTGAACAAATAGTCAATAATTTTGGGATGGTAAAGTTCTCATCTTTATTATCATATAAACCAAACTTTGTAACATTAACTAAACTGAAGGGAAAAGTTTGCAGAGAACACAAAAACAGGACTCAAGGCATGGCAAAAAATTGTTTAGGAAGCAAAACATTAATTGTACTGAAGAAATAATTAGCAGTAAAAGTTGTAAAATTAGCTTGACAGAAAAAGGAATACAGACTGAAATAAAACAAGATTCTGCCATTAAATTTCACAATGATTAACATACATCAGGGGTCAATGGAAAATTCAAACTGCCGGGAAGGTTAAGTGACATTTAGAAATTTGACAGTAACCTCAAATAATACATAACCGACAGGAAATTTCAATAGGAAGTTAAAAAACCATAGTGGTCACAAAGGAAATATATAAAGAAAGAATCAAGGTAAGAACGCTATAAGCTTTAGTGCGCATAAACTTAGGGTTGTGCAAACTAGACAGAAACCATGAAGTGTGTCACTGTCATATTATACACAGTGATTAGCATTCAGTGTTGCTACTGCAGACATGAACAGTCGGGTGATAATTGCTTTAGCCATGCTGTGTTCCCTGCTCACCTCAAAGAACTCAGAAGCTCATATCGGAAGATAAGGACTTATTTTGTAAGTATGAAAATAAAATGCATTGTAAAGAATATTTAAATTGTTATAAGTTATATTACAATTTATAAAATGCACTAGAGTCAGTTCCCTACTGATTGTTCTGTGACAAAGAATTATTAGAATTTACTTTCAGAGGAATATTAAATAGTATTTCAAGGCTGCTCAGAAAGCTATATTAATTATATTAAAGCAGTATAAATCAGTTAAATTATTTTGACATCAAATGTTTGTATAATGGAGAACATGCAATGTATTTGATTGAGATAATACTACATATGAAAAAAACCGTGTAGATTTGTCAAATTTTATTTTATTTTATAATACTTGATCTGCAAAATATGGTTTTAGATCATTTCAGATAATTCGAGGGACGTGGGTGACAATATATTAAAATTGTTTGCAGTAACTCAGAGGAAACAAGATGATTCAGAAAAGGCATCAAATTAGACAGAGTATCAGGGTGAACTATTATGAGACTGGATACCAATAACTAAATGAGTCTTTATTGTAATAAGTCTAGGTCAGTCTGTTATTGGAAATTGATTTAGTTCTAACTGATTTGTAGCATTCGTTCATGGGAAACCATTCTGCATTTCGTAAATTTATTTGTTTTTTTTAATAGCAAAGGAAAGATGACAATTTGCACATAACTTTACTGGGAGGCAGACTTCACCATGGATTCAAGGTGAGTAAATCTTAACATAAGTTGATTGGCATATTAGCTATAATATCTTGGTATGCAGAGATCTCATTGGTGGAGTTCCACAACAGAGAAATCAACGTGTCATTCATCCTTAAGTCTGGGGGTTCTGTGCTTTGATAATGATAGTGATGTTGAGGGAGTGCTTGTAAAACATATGCAAAAAGAGGTTAATCATCGTTATTGGTTCATTTCAGTGCATTGATTTATCATATCAAGGTTTGAGTCAGACAGAATGTTACGGTTTGTGCATGAACAATTTGAAAATAAACAGCATGTGCAGAACATGGAAGCCCAGAGGTTAAGAATCAAATGGGCTGATATGAAACATCAATTGCATAACTAAATTGCAATCCACAATACAGATCAGGTGCCAGTCAAAAATCAGTCAGTCATTTAGTTTTCACTAACAAAGATTTCAAGATGTACTTAATGATATGTGCATGCATGTATTTTTTTAATTGTAACCTAAAATAGAATGATGCTTCTAATATGCCAACAATAGTACCGGAGTCCATTCAAGATTACACTTTACCCAGGGAAGGTAAATAAACCAGATTTCAGTGAACCAAGTATTTATATTACCTTCGGAATAAGTTATCCACCTATTAGTTCTATCAGCTAGTGTATAGTGGAACAGTGGGGTATGAAATTACTAATTTTAAAATTAGGTCAAAAAAAGGAAAATGAAACCATTTTTTGAGACAAAAAAATGCCCTGCTGTTATGTGAGTTCTACTTAGGGTCAAAAGCTCTCTAAAGTGAGGAATGAGTTAATGCATCATTTCGAAATTAGGATATATTGTGGAAGTATTACAACTTTGTGACAAAATTGTCATTTCCTATTTGTGAAATGCCTGTTTGCAAGGGTATAATGGTGACATCTTGAAATGTTTAGGGACGTGAAGGATGTCAGTTTTTGAAGGAAATGCTGAATTTTTACCTCAGGGATGTAATCCCAGCCGCCAAGACCCATCAACAAGTAATCAATAATAACATCAGTAAGATTGGGAACATCCTGTCTGAGCTGAAGGAGAATGTTCAAAATTGTGTAAGTACTAGATTTATCATTAATTGCTTTTGCTTTTAAATAACAGGGGTTTCAGTGTTAGCCTTTAAAGTATTTGTTTTGGTTAAGATATAAAAGCAAATTATCAGAGAATGAGGGGAGAAATTGATAGGTATTGTACTAGTTTCCAAGTCTAAAATAGATATACAAATTTTCAGACTGGAAAATAATACATTCAATTTGTTTCACTGATATACCCATCACTGTTTCACATGTCTACTGCACCTTAAAGCAGTGTTGCCTACTTCAGTGAAACAAAGAAGAATCTTGCAGCTGTTTCAATGTCCTTCTGTGATATTTGTAGAAAGCTAAGTGACAAACCACACTTTTGATGCCAGGTACCTTTTGTCCTGTCATAAATAACACAACCTGTTTCCAACTTGCTGTTTTTGACTGCAATCTGAGTCTGTTTGCTGTCAGAGAATATTAGCAAAGCTTCCACAATACAACTAAATTCCTTCCCCAATCCAACTAAAGTATTTCCTAATACAAAATAACAGTGGAAGAATAAAGATATGCGTTTAGCCACTTTACAATTTTTGCTGTGCATTTGCTCTGTCAACTTCCCGACTGATACATAAGAGCAGACTTTCATGTTCATCTTGCAACTCATAGATTGGCTGAGTTGCTCAATTGTAAAGAGTGCTCAATTTGCACTGATGGATTATCCAAGTACCAGGTCTACCCATCATCACCTACATTTTGTTGTGACTCATTCTCGGGTTCTTTCAATCTCTTCTCAATTAAAACCTGTGAGTCCAATGCCTATTTACTAAATCTCATATAATAGACTGACACCTCTCTGTAAGAATGAGGATGCATTTCTATCAAAACTGCCAACAATCTAAATGAGACATGATGTTGAGACCTTATAATTTAAAAGATCTACAATGCCATCTGAAAATGAACACAATGTTCTACTGTTGGCTTGACCAATGTCTGTCAACACTGTCAAAAGCAGATTATGACCATTCACTCAGTTCCTGTTAATGGGATCTTGATGTTTGCATTTGTCTATATAACAGTGACTGCACTCTGGATCATTTTGGACTATCCTGAGAGGGCAAAAATTCCTTTTATTCTTATTCCTCTCTGAGCTAGTTGCTGATCTCTGAAGAATTCCTCTAATATACTCATTAGAATATCTAATTAACAACAGAGTCGACAAGTTCCTGACTTGTATAGCTTGATTTGTCACTTTTTAATAGAAGACTGGGCAAAATATTTATGTTTGTTGAGATAAAACATGTTCAAAATGAATTCAGTTAGTGGATACATATGATGTCACCATAGTGATTTGCATCATGATCTGTGTGAACTCTCCCAGTTCTCTACTGATCAGACAGTGAGAACAGGAAGGGAGATCATCACATTATCTTTGTTTTGCTGAACAATCCTTGATGCATCTTTTGAAACAAGACAGTGAATGCTTTAGTAATGAACCAGACCTCAAGTCACAAATCTCCACACACAGCTTCCCGCTGCACAAAGTTCCTTGCAGTAATTTAAAGTAGAAATTGGCAATGTAAAAAATCAGGCTCTCAACTAAGATATACTTTTTGTATAAAATTGTAGCTGTGCTGCATTATGTTGCAAACTAAATATCAAATGTGCACACTTTGAGTGATAACAAAAACATTTCTAAAACAATAACTAGTATGTTTTGAAAATGACGTTTATGTTCAGTTTGCAACCGGGAAATAGAACATACAAACAGGAGCAAAGAATAGGCCATTTTACCCTTCAGTCCTGATGGTCTGATTATGATTTTAGTTCCACTTTCCTATGTGATCCTCATAAACCCCAATTCATCTGTAGATCAAAAACCTGTCCTTCTCAGTCTGCAATGTCTTAGCTTCTGTCTAAGATTGAGAATTCCAAAGAAATTCTTCCACATTTACATCATGAATGGAAAACTCCTTATTTCAAAGCAAAGGCCTCTCGTCTTAATCTCCCACAAGAGGGGAAACATTCACCCAGTCATCCTCCCCTTCATTCCTCTAAATCCAGAGGAGCACAGCCCAACTTGTTCAGTAATTAACCCTCATTGAACTGCCTCCAGTTAACTCTGATTTATTGCTGAACTTTCAATCTGTGAGGATGACTTTTAAAAAGGGTTTGTGCTGTCTCGTTTGAATTAATTTTCAGAAAGAGAGGCTTTAATTCACCTCTGGTATCTTCAAGTCAATGTGTCTAACTCTCCCAAGCATTATGGTTCACAAATGAAACATGAAGTCCAAACTTTGCAGCAATTCAGAATGAAACAAAAGCAGACGTTAAATGAATATACCACCAATGTTGCTGCGAAAACCGTTAACCAGATAACCAGGCAACTAGAACCCACTTGCAAAAGCCTATGTGAAAATAAAGAATGCAAATTTTCAGTGGGACAGCACCAGCTGCAAATTGAGGACTTTAAATGTAGCAAAAAAGCGCTGACCTAGTTGTTTTGTTAACTGTAACTCATGTGATTCTATCTGAGCAAATGTCCTAATGGCAATCAACTTTTCTGTAGTATTGGATAAATTCATGTTTAGTTGTGGGCTCTTGTACCTTTCAATAATATTTCACAACAAGCTTTTGATGTCTGAACATGAGCATTCATTATTTTCTTTGACTCGTGGGGTGATTCAGCAATAAATAACAACAGTACATTTAGTCAGTCTGTGAGGTGGGGCAAAAGTTAGCAGCTGCTGCTTCCCTTTCAGTGTCACTTGACACTAATGCACAGAATGGGATTTTTTTTGCTTTCAGAATGTGTCCACACCCATCCTGAGCAGTTGGCTGCAATCATAAAAAAATATTATTTTATCTACAACAATCTCTGAGGCTAAGGTGTTGCAGTGTAAGTCCCGAGTCAGGGCCTGAGTTAACTCTCTCAGGCTGCCATCCTGTTTGGCACCACTTAGGTACACATGTAAAGTGAAACTGATTGACAACAACAAGAATTGTTATGTAAATGAAGCCTATCTTATGTATTTTATTTTGATCACATAAATCTGACCAGGAATGCAGAAGCTTCCTGTACTGTGTAACGCATGTTGTCATGTCCTGAAACATGAATAAAGTACCCTCTAATTGCATTGTTTTTATCAATGCCTACAACTGTTATAATTGGATCATTTTCTGTGTGATGTCCTTTGTAGGTTTTCAAACTAAGTATATCCAGTTAATATTCTCACTGCTTACATTCTTCATATTATATTACATTAGTTCAGACTTGAAATGGATTTCCAGCATCCACAGTTCATTGGTATTTTTTGCTTATATTTTATATTGGACTGTATATACTATCCCACTATGGGACAATCAGTTATTGAATAAACTTATGTATTGTTGACTTTCAGCATAAGTTCTTCAACTGTGACCTGTGCAACTGCAGACCTAGCCCATACATTGAGAAAATCTATAAACTATATGAGACGGTAAGAAAATTTTATGTACTAAAATCATGGAAAAGCTGGTTGTAACTAATTTTCATTGTCTAATGCTGTTTATTGTGCTTACCAGTTGCAGGATAAAGGTGTGTACAAAGCCATAGGAGAACTCAACATCTTTTTTGACTGGCTTCAGAAATACATAACAATGAAAATGAACTGAAAAGCAGCAGAACTGACTTGGATGAACCAACACTTCCTGAGTTAACAAAGTCACTAGTATTTAAAGAGATACTTATATTTAGACTTGGCGGTTTCAGAATTTCTTTTAATTCACTAAATCATTGAGAAATTGTGATGTTCTATGCTCCCAACATTTGCTGTCACTTCTTAAAGTGAAAATAATGGTCATATAGTTCTCCCAGCATTTAGTCTATTTGAGACAATGGGTTGGTTATGCCACTCTGTAACCAGCTGCTAGAATTTCAAAGAAATGAAGTTTCATCGTGTGCCTACCAATTTGTCCTGTTTTCTCTTGCAAACATTTTAGTTCTATGCTCAGTTGACTCTTAATTGATTTATCAGTGACTAATTTTAAAAAACCCTGTTGCTGAAAGTCCACAATAATCCAACAGATTCTTAGCAGTGTCTAAAAATATTTCCCTTCACTGCATAATATTAAAATTCATCCTGAGACTGCCCACTCTAAATGTAAATTTTATATGAATGAATTTCATTCAATTATTCTTTTTTAATTCAATGATTAAAAAAACTACAAACAATATTTTCTCTATATTTATAGAGAGAGTTATTTTGATGTAATTAGTGATTTTATTTTTAACAAGATTTTCAGGAGTGACAAGTAGATCTGAAACCAACTATTTCTGTTAGTGTATATAATTTACGAGGTGTTCTTTTCCTACAGTTTGATACATAGCTTAAATATTTTAAATAGAATAGATTTGTACTATTTATGAGAATGTAATATGGAGCTTTAATTACTTTAATTTCAAGTTATCTTCATAAATCCATCTATTACTGTATCAGTAATTATATAACATCCAGTTCAAAGAAGTTTGCAGCATTAGACACAGCCAAATTTAATTCAACTATTTATTGACATTGTATGAATACTAATAGTGTTCAAATGAATGTGCACTTGTGTGTACTTTATTATAAGTTATGCTATATTGTCTCCAGTAACTGATTGCAGTATTAGAAGCTATCCTTTGGGCTAGCTTAAAATATAAACCTCTTGTGTGTACCACATACTTAAAGCCTGACAGCTTTATCCCCCAGGATGTTGTCAGCGTAGGTAAAACCTCCCTCTTGAACAGAAATGGATATTATTTTACCTCATCTCTTTCCCACTCATCTCCCCCATGTAAGTGGATGAGTTTGGAATGAGTTAATACCTTATCTTGTGGTATATTAACAATTCGAAGAGAAGAAGCAAAAATTCATCTCGCGTATCAGCATGGAACAGACCATATTGTGATATTTGCACACGATGGTCAGTTCCATTGCAGGACACATTCCATGGCCAACACAATAAGGTCAGTTTTGATTCACCGCCTGAGATAAGTTTCTATCCCAGGATTTTTTTGTTTGGTGCAAAACATATTTTTGGTTCATAACAGTATCAGGAATGAATCTGCACACTAGGTCTGACATCACTGTCATACATTTATACATTTGTATGATAGAAGAAACTTCAACAGAAGAGGGAAGAGTAGGAAAAAAAATCATTTTCTACCTAAACTAAATCATTAATTACTTTCATTTGATTTGTTCCAGTGATATTGAAAAAGGTACAGAAATCAGTTGTCAGGAATACAATCTCTGTAAATGTTGGTATAATTTGTATGTGCATTGTTAACAAGCCTACCTCAAGATTATTGTGAGCTGAGACAGTGACTTTGGAGTTCATGAATTAAAAAACTAACCTCAGCATTCTATGTTTTACAGTAAAATGTAGCATTTGTGTTGACCCTTTGAGTTACTCACTTTCTTCGAAAATTTTCTGAACAAGTTGTTTCTGAAATATATCAACTGATGAATGTTGTGAAAACTGAATTTGAGAAAAATGTAAGATTCTGGTATTTTCTATATCAAGTTAAAAATACTTCACATAGTTTAGAGAAATGCTCCCATAATATTCAAAGGGTTTAAACATTGATCATTCCAGCTTATCAAATATACTGATGCACTCTATTTACCTCGTTATGTATCATATGAATTGTAATGTACTTGTTTGTTCTACTTGAATAAACACCATTTAATGCTTTTTTACATTTCATGTCTCTTTGTTTATTTGCTTTTATCTTTGATGTAATATACAATGCAAAGCAACAGAATAATACATTGCAGAATATCTATGATAAGCTAAATGATGACAAAATATCATATAGGTATTGCACCAAAGTTTAAAATAAATAGCTTGCTGTTTCATAGTCCTGCTCCATCCTCAGTATATCATGAAGAACTCTCAGCCAATGGTGTAGGGTAATCAAACAATCAATAAAGCAAGGTCCAACACAAAGGCAGTGAAATAACTGGCAAGTTTGTGTTACTGAAGAACCAGATGTTAGCTTATAGACCTACCCCAAATAATGCAGTGGAAATTTTTACATCCGTCTAAACAGGCAGGAGGAAGCTTAGGTCAGCATCTCATCCAAAAGATAGCAATGCCAACAATTCTTCCATATCATAATTAAATTGTCAGCAGAGATGATGTATTTTAAGCCATGGACTGGGTGCTGATATAAATGCTACTCAAAGTTATTTTAATAGAGGCTTTTTAAAATATTAAGGCACCAGATGACGAATTATCTATGTCTTCTTTGATCTTATTCCAATCAAATATATATGTATGCAAACTATAACTTTCAAATGCAGTATCAGTCCAAAACACTCACAAGTATATTCCAGGAACATTACAGTCATACTAATAAGTAGAAGAACTTCATTGAGATGCTTCCACTGAGATTTAGTTGGTAACTCTTTCACCTTTGAGTCACAAGTCTATGGGTTCTAGCACAATACTAAAGGAGTGTTGCATTGCTGGAGATGCCTTTATTTTTGGACAAGACTTAGAACTGTGGCCAGTCTTCTCTCTGAGATGGGTGTGAAAGATCTCATGGTGTTTTTTTCAAAGAAGAGAAGACAGGTTATCCCTGATGTCCAGGCCAATATTCAACCTTCAAACCACATCACAAAAACAGAGTATCTGGTTATTATTGCATTGTTGTGTGTGGGAGCTTGCTGTACACAAATCAGAGCCGCATTTCCTACATACAAGTGACTAAAATTGAAAAGTACTCTTTAGTTCCACAGCCTTTCTTCTCCCTTTATAAATCACTTGCATGAAAACCAGCTTGGTAATGGAAAAGAGTGATAAGAAAACAATCATTTTAACTCCCTACTCAATAGCAGTCTATGTGTTTATACTGCAAGAAATGTTGTATTTCAAGAACAAAAACAGAAATTGCTGAAAAAGCTCAGCAGGTCTGGCAGCATCTGTGAAGAGAGATCAGAGTTAACATTTCAGGTCTAGTGACCCTTCTTCGGTTTTTATGTTTGTACTTCAAGAAGTAACTTAACACCACTGTATGCAAGGCAATTAGGGAGCAATAAATATATGCCTTGCCTCGGCCTTCCCACATCCCCAGGAAGAATAATCAACAATATAAGAAAGAGAGAATTCTTCTCATTTGGAAGATACCTAGGTAGTAGCAATAGTTCATAATGATTGCAGCATTCTCTATGAGGAATGCAAAAGATAATCCTGTGAAAACAGTAATGGTCTCAAATGTAATGCATTATCCCATAAGGTCTTCACTGGATGCCCTTCATGATTTTTTGTGTCATGGCTGAATATAAATTACATGCGAAAAGAGGCGGACAAGTACCGAGAATAATCTGGAAAGAAACGATAAAGACATCAAACAAAATCATCAGTTTCAGTTCATTCTCTCAAAGTATGAATATGCCACTAAATCAGGGGAAATTATATTATCATTTAAAAATTTATAAATTAGAATCCTTGTCAAAACTTGGATCAGAAATCTATAGCAGTTTTTCAAAGGATCAGCAAAAAAACCTAGAAAACAGACTTGAATGTTAAACCCCACAGGCTACAGAGTCTCAGTGATTAAGTTAGTTTGGCTAGTTGGGTGATGGAAGTGGGTACTATAATTGGCCATATGTTCCATCCCTCGTCTCAGGCCAAAGGGAGGTCATTGACAAAAGATTCCACTACTTCAACCTTTGCAGAATATTGACATGAATGGAGTGGAGGTCTGAAGGTGAGTCAGCCATCACCTTCTTGATCATTGAGGACCTGCAATCTTTTATTGTCTAGCATTTGTTCTGCCTTTACTGATGCAACCCTCAGTTGATCAGTCCTCATGAAATAGGCTGGTGTGGTTTCAGGCTTGGGTTCTAGCTTTCACTACAGAGAGATTTCTGCCTTAGAATATACTGTCTCCACTCTGTGTTGCATCTAGGACTCTGCTTTAGTTAACAGTGACATTTACCTTACTTTTAGGAGCTTCCAAACAACTGTTTTATTTGCATACTATTATACATAATTCTGATCATTGTAATATAGTTTTCTAGCACTGGTTATTCCATCCTCTCTTTTCAGAGTTCCAGAGAGGAAGAACAATCTAAAAAGAGGATAAGCCAACTATGGTTGATCAGAGAAGTCAAGAATAGCAAAACAAAGAAACCTATAATGTGGCAAAGATTAATAGTAATCCAGAGAATTGGGAAAGTTTTAAATAAAGCCAACAAAAGATGGCCAAAAAAAGGGACAAAATATACTTTGAGGTAAAGTTGCAAGCAATATCAAGATGGTCAGCAACAGCTACGTATCAAAAAAGTAACAGAGAATTCAAAGTGAACATAGGCCCCTGAGAGAACAAGGGAAATAATAATAAAGAAGCAGGAAGTGGCAGATGTTATGAAGATGTGAGAGTACTCTACCTTTAAGAGGGTGAAAAGCTAGCAAACTACCTGACAGCACCAAGTGTCCTGCACAAGGTAACAATGTAACATTGGGTTGAAAGCTAGGGTAGCTGGTTGCCTGGAGACAAAAACAGATTCAAATTAGACTAATCAGTTTAAATTATACCCCCAAAACTTATCAAATTCCAATCAAGTTTAAATTTAGTATATTGACAATTTTAAAAACCAATGACACAATCCGATGTTTTGGGGGTATAAGACCAAGGAAAATTGAACGATTGGGAGGAGAACTGCCACTCCACCAGCATGTAGAGACTGCCCTAAAAATAGATCTCTTAAAGGTACCTTTATTAATCAGTAACCTGTGAACCAAAACCCCCAAGAAGAAGAAAAGAAGATAGGAATACGGAGAAGAATAGAAAGCTGCCTGGTTTTGAGATAAGAAGTTTTGTTTTGTAAATCTTAATTGGGAATTTTAATCAGACCAGTATTGTAGAGGGGAAAGTAAAAGATAGGTTAGAAGAAGAAGTTGTAAATAGTTGTTAATTAATTATTCGCTGTTATACTTTAAGAAATAAAGTTGTTAATTTTAACTTTAAATAGTTCTTAGCCTCTCAACTTTTCACAGATTACTCACAGGATAAATCTTTTCTATGTTGCTGATTTAAATTAAGCAGGAGGGTTTATCTCATATTGTAAGAGTTTGCGGGCTTGTTGCTGGGATTTGAACTGGTTTAGATAGATTTGAATGGATTTGGGAGTATGAAAAATCCCAGCAAATTTAAACACTTGCAGGTTAGTGTCCTAGATCTGTAAATAAAATGTAGGTGAGGCAATTTGTTTAATTTTGGTGACTTGTGGTTGATTAAATTAAAAGTGAGAGAAATGTCTCTTCAAATTCTAAAGAGGTTCTGGGGTTTGAAGACAATTCTCAAATTGGCCAAGAAAGTTTAGAAGGAAAGAAAAAAGCCCATACTTTTAGAATTAGCAAATAAGTTGGATTTGGGTTTAACCAAGGACAAAAGTAATGCTGAAATTGTAAGGGAGTTACTTAAATATTTAGCTGTATCAGAGAAGCAGACATGTGCAATAGAGGTGCAAAAACTTAAATTACAATTGAAGAAAATGGAGTTAGAAGATAAACAAAGGGAAAGAGAAAGAAACAGAGAAAAAAGAGAGAGGAAATAGAAAGAGTGAAGGCTCTTGGCTGAGCAAAGAGAGAGAGAAGAAAGAGAGAGACAAAAAGAGAGAGAAATCGAACTTGAGAAGTTGCGAATTAGTCAGCAAAGTCAAGTTAACAGGATGGAAATTGAAAGAGAAGGTAGTGATATATACAAATATATCAAAAGTCTGCCACATTTTGATGAAAAAGATGTGGAAGCCTTCTTTATCTCATTTGAAAAATTGGCTAGGCAGATGGAGTGGTCCAAGGATTTATGGGGAATTCTAGTTCATACTAAATTGGTAGGCAGAGCTAGTGATGTATTTGCCGTACTGTCAGATGAGATTATGAAGAGGTTAAACAGGGTATTTTAAGTGCTTATGAATTGGTACCAGAAGCATATAGACAGTGGTTCAGAAACACAAAGAAGGAGCCAGGTCAGAATTATGTTGAGTTCGAAAGAATTAAACATAGTCATTTTGATTGATGGGTGTGTGCTTTGAAAATAGATAGGACCTTTGATGCTCAACGAGAGATTATACTGCTGGAGGAGTTTACAAACTCACTTTCAGAGATCGTAAGAATTCAAGTGGAGGAACAGAAAGTTCAGAAAGTGAGAAGAGCAGCAGAATTAGCAGATGAGGACATGTTGGTGCATGAGACAGGCTTTCAGCCAGAATTCCATCTTGTGAGGGCTGGAAGTTGGGAGAAAAGGAGTTCCTACACTACAAAACCAAGAGTAGAGAACACTGGCAACACTTTACCACATGTTAAACAAGCCCAAGAGGGTGAAAAGGAGGTGAAAAGCCTCAGGTGTTTTCAATGAAATTAATTCAGACACAGGAAATTACAGTGCCGGTGGTTTCAGAAGGGCACTGGGAAAAGGTGTTTTTACTGCCAGAAGGTGAGACATGAAAAGGCACAGTGCTGGTCATTAAAGAAAGGCATTGTGGGAAAAGATGTGCTAAAAGAAGGTAAACCTGTAGCATTACTGAAGGTAGTAAAGGAGATCTCAAAAAGACCCGAGGAGCTACAGGAGAATGCACAGTCTAGGGAGGGGCATTGGTAATAATTTAGTACCTGATCTCTACAAAGAATTTGCCTGTGTGGGTAAAGTTTAGTCAGAAAGAATAGGGGGAGAAGGACAAGAAGTTATAATTTTGAGAGATACAGGATCTAACCAGTCGCTGATAATAAGAGAATATGAACTCTTTCTGATCTGTTAACTGAGATTGTGGCAATTTGTGGGATAAATGGACAGAAATTTAGCATTCCCCTATATAAGATCAGGTTGGAGTGCCAACTCAAGACTGGGGATGTTACAGTGGGAGTGATTGACAGAGTGTCAGTTCCAGGAATTCAGGTTGTTCTTGGGAATGATTTGGCAGGATCCAAGTTGGAGAAGCCCAAGGATGACCAAGACACTGAGAAGTTAAAACAGAAATATCCTGGTATTTTCCCAGACTGTGTGGTAACCAGATCCCACTATCATAAGTCACAGCACAAAGCGACAAGTAAAAGAAAGATGAAGGTGTTGAGGTTCCGTTAGTGGACAGCCTGTTTGATGTAATGGTGCAAGAGAAACCTGAACAGGCAAAGGATCAGACAGAAGTGTTTAGTCCTGAAAGGTTAAGGGATTTGCAACAGCAAGACAAGATGATAAAAGATATATATGTGAATGCGTATTTTGAAAAGGAGGCTGAGAATATTCTGGAGGGTTGTTATCTGAAAGATAGAATCCTAAGGCAGAAATGGAAACCATGGCAGGTTAGTGCAGAGGAGAAATGGGCCAATGTGCACCAGATTGTGTTGCCAGTAGCATACAGACAGGAAGTGTTACAGGTAAGACATGAACTACCTGTCGTAGGTTACCTAGGGGTATGAAAGACTCAGGCTAATGTACAAAAACATTTTTATTGGACAGAAACACACAAGGATGTGGTTAACTTTTGCCGTACTGTCAAACATGCCAAATGGTAGGTAAGCCACAGGCAATAATAAAACCAGCACATTTGTTGCCAATTCCCACATTTGAAGAAGCTTTCACATGGGTCTAATTGATTGTGTAGGACCTCCCAAGAATTAAAAGTTGGAGCCAGTCCTTGTAAAACCATAATGGATGTGTCTACCAGATTTCCGGGGGCAATTCCATTACGGAGTATCAAGGCAAAAATGGTGGTAGAGGAGTTAGTAGTTTTCTTTACATGATATGGCCTACCCAGAGAGATTCAGTCGGACCAAGGGTCAAATTTTGCTGCTAGGCTATTTATGGAGATTATGAATAGCTAAGGTATATAGCACTTTAAGTCCAATGCTCATCATCCCAAATCCCAGGGAGCTTTAGAAAAGTGGCATCAGCCCTTGAAGACCATGTTGAGAGCATATTGTCAGCATCATCAAAATGATTAGGATAAAGGTATCCCATTCGTATTGTTTGCCATTAGAGATGCCCAAATGATTCTACTCAGTTTAGTGCCTTCGAGTTAATTTCGGGCATGAAGTGAAAGACCCTTTGAAATGAATTAAAGAAAAATTGACAGGACCAAAGTCAGAGATCTCACACTTAGATTATGTATTGGAGGTGAGGAAGAGATTGAATAGAGTAGGTGAGTTAGCTAAACAGCACCTAAAGAGGGCACAGTATAGAATGCAGCAGGAGGCAGATAAAAGCTCTGAGACGCGGACATTTTCCCAAGGGGATGACATGTTAGTACTGTTACCAGTGATAGGAGATTCAGGTTTAGTGGTCCCTATCAAATTGAGAGAAAGTTGATTCAGGTGAACTATTTAGTAAAGATGCTAGATAGAAAAAAGGTATCGGGTATGTAATGTGAACATGTTGAAACTGTATTATGCTAGAGACTTAGGGAATAGTGCTTCAATAAAACAATACCCCTATCAGCCTTTCAAAGTCAGACAGGTCCAGATGGAGGTGGGGGCCATGCTTGATGAGACATCATCAAACCAAGCCGAGCGGGTGGAGTTCACCGGTCATCTTAGTTCCCAAACAGATGGGACACAACGATTCAGTGTGGATTATCGAAGGTCAACGTTGTTACAAAATCAGACTCCTATCCAATTCCATTGGAGGACTGTATTAAGAAAGTCAGACAAGCCAGTTACATCACCAAGTTGGATGTGATGCGTGGTTACTGGCAGGTACCTTTATCAGAGACAGTGAAAGAAATTTCTGCGTTTGTAACCCCAAATGGGCTATACTGTGTGTATATATATAAAACATTAAATAAATATAAATCTCATCTAAACTTTATCTGTTAAATCCTTGAAACGCATCTATGATTACATTCTTACAACCTACAACATGCATGATTGTTAAATTAAAAGTCTATAACATAAGACTCCAATGAAATAGCCTCATATTCTTGTCTTTAAAATGCTCTACATTACATCAGTATAAAGTGATGCCCTTTGAAATGAAGAACGCACTCGCCACATTCCAAAGACTCATGAACAGAGTTGTGGCTGGGTTAACAAACTGTGCAGTCTATCTGGACGATGTAGTAATCTTTAGTAAGTTCTGGAAAGATCACATGGTACAGTTGGCAGAGCTCTTTGAACAACTACGAGAAGCAAAACTAGGAATAAACTTTAATGAAACTGAATTCGTGAAAGCAGAGACGACATTCTTCGGATAAAGCATTGGTCATGGAAGATTGACCCCATGGAACGCAAAGACGAAGGCAATCGAGGAATTTCCATGACCAGCCTTGAAGAAAGAAGTGCTTCAATTCTTAGGACTCAGCGGATTCTAATGAAAGTTTGTTCCAAAAGTTTGGTGGACCGAACAATGCCAGGAAGCATTCGACCAGTTGAAATCAATATTAACCACCAAACCAGTTTTAGCTACACCAACCTTTTCAAACCTTTTAAAGTCACCATCGGTGCTAGTGACATAGCAGTTGGAGCTGTACTCCTCCAGGAAGGTGAGGATGGGATTGAACTGCCAGTTGGTTACTTTTTGAAGAAACGCAACATTCACAGGAGGAAATAGTCCTCAATTTAAAAAGAGCTATTGAATGTGGTACTGGCTTTATGACTTTTTAATGCTTATATCATGAAAAATGGGTCAGAGATGGTTGTGTACATGGATCACAATCCACTTACATTCTTAGAGCACTTTAAAGACAAGAATATGAGACTATTTCATTGGAGCCTTATGTTACAGACTTTTAATTTAATAATCATGCATGTTGTAGGTTGTAAGAATGTAATCATAGATGCATTTCAGGGATTTAACAGATAAAGTTTAGATGAGATTTATATTTATTTAATGTTTTATATATATATATACACACAGGTATATAGGAAGAAGTTATGGTGAACTTATATTAAAGTTATATGTATATTAGGGTAATGTGTTTAAAAATAGAAAAAAACGGAGAAGCCATCTTTTCATTATGATGGTTATTTTTTTTCTTAAGGGGGAAGGTGTTATAAAGATGTGGGTGCACTATACCTTTAAGAGAGTTAGAAGCTAGCTAAACTACCTGACACCACCAAGTGTTCTGAATAAGGTAACAATGTAACACTAGGTCAAAAGCTCAGGTAGCTAATTGCCTGAAGATAAAACAGATTTGAATTAGGCCAATCAGTTTAAATTATACACCCAAGAATACCAAATTCAAATCAAGTTTTAATTTAGTATATTGACAATCTTAAAAGCCAATGACAGTGCTTTTGGGGTATAAGACCGGGGAAAATTGAACAGTTGGGAGGAGAACTGCCACTCCACCAGCATGTAAAGACTGCCCAAAAAATAGCTCTCTTAAATGTACCTTTATCAATCAGTAACCTGAGAAGCAGAATTCCCAAGAAGAAAGGAAGACAGGAATACAGAGAAGAACCAAAAGCTGCCTGGTTTTGAGATAAGAAGTTTGGTTTTGTAAATCTTAATTGGGAATTTTCTTTGAATCAGTATTGTAGAGGGGAAAGTAAAAATAGGTTAGAGGAAGGAGCTATAAATAGTTGTTAGTTAATTCTTCTCTGTTATACTTTAAGAATAAAGTAGTTAATTTTTACTTTAAATAGTTCTTGGCCTCTCAAATTTTCACAGATTACTGCACAGGATAAATCTTTTCTCTGTGTTGCTGGTTTAAATTAAGCAGGAAGGTTTACCCCGTATCATAACACAGAGGAGTTCAATATATACTTCTTTGCATTAGTATTCATTGTAGAAGGTACTAATAGCATTCCAAAATACTAAATAATCAAAGTTGAAAGGAGAGTTTTGATAAAACTACACAAAACACTGGTTAGACCACAGTTCAATTACAATGAACAGTTTTAAGCTCTTTACCTGATTAAAGATATTCTGGCATTGGAGGCAGTCAGAGAGTGATCATTCAACTGATACCATATATGGAGAAGTCCTGTCATTAGAAACCTCTGGAGCAGGTGGGACTTGAACCTAAACCTTCTGGCTCAGAGGTAAGGATACTATCATTGTACCACAAGAGCCCTAATACACCTCTTCCAAAACTCCAATGATCACTACTTGCTCTCAATCAACCCTGGAAATACTCTGGTTGACCATTAAGGGACCTGCATGTCCAACACTGACAATGCAGATGTCAATCTTACATAATAAGGCCATAACTCTATCAGAGTTAGGATGTGAAGCTGCTGGTGTCGGACTGGAGTGGACAAGGCTGGAAGTTACACAACACCAGTTTACGTCCAACAGGTTTATTCGAAATCACAAGCATTCTGAGGGCTGCCGTTTCATCAGATGACTTTATCTGACGAAGGGGCAGCACTCCAAAAGCTTGTAAAAGTATCAGAGATAGGAATAGGAGTAGGCCATTCAGCCCCTCAAGCCTGCTCCACCATTCAATAGAATCAAGGCTGATCTGACACTCCTCACATCAATTTTTCTACTAACCCTTACTTTCCCTTCCCCTTCTAGATAACCATTTTAGTCAGAAAGACTGTAATGTTTAACTTCTTAACCTTGTTTTCTTTATTTTTCTTTTGTACATTCGTATCTAAGAGGGTGCTGCAAGTGGCGACTTGTAGACCTTTCACTGTACTCATTGAGTAAACCTAAGCCCAACACAATACATCACCATATCACGAACATTTGCAATCTCAATATACTGCAGTCTACGCCATCACATGAACTCTGGTTGGCTGAAAGAAAGGTTACGAAGCAAAGAGTAAACATGGGACTGCAATTTAGAAACATGTTAAAGTCTGAGGAAAAGAAAAGGAGCAACAGAAATGAATAATTTAACAAATAGAAACCTATAATGCTGACTTAAACTTTAGAATGTGTGTTTTCTGTTTCCCTAATAGTGATACTCCTGAACTGATCAGAAGACAATATAGCAAACCAGTTTACTATAACTGGAAATCTGGTGGGTGACAAGCAGTTCCACTGTCTGCTACTTTAGTGAAAGTCCTGATAATCTTAGTTATTAGTTTATTGTTTTAATTAAAGAAAATGAGAAATCGTGTGAATGCATTAATCTGCTTGCTATTAATATCTACTGTGAATACAATCCCACAGCACAGACATTATCGGAAATGAAAAATGGTGTGGATACTAACTAATATTCTGGAATAAAACAGAGTATGTTGCAGAAATTCAGCAGGTCTGACAGTATCTGCTGAGAGAGAAACAGAGCTAATGGTTCGAGTTCAGTTCAACTCTCCTTTGAAACTCAAAAGTTAAGATCAAAACCTAACTGGAAACAAACATGAGTTTGGGAATGGTGTAAAACAGACAATGAATCAAGGAATTGTAGAATAGTGTAACACAAAAGTGCATTCAGGTTCTCAGATATGTACAGGCTGTTTTGAAAAGCAATCCAATTTGGCACATTTTCCTACTCAATCCCTATTACTCTACAATTTTCACTTCTTTAAGTACTTAAATATCACCATTCCATTTTACTTTTAACATTACTTCCATTGACTGTACTGAAGGTGAAAACTGGGAGATATATAAGATAAGCTGCCAACTTGACTTTTAGCTGTGTCACAGTATATTATAAAGTCATGATGTATGTGAGACTGCAATGATGCGACCAGGACCTAACACAGTAATTAATACATTGGTGCTCTACTTCGGATCTATTAATTTCCATCGCGCGTAAAAGTGGTTAAATAAAGAGACACTACATCATTTAAAATTAATGTTCTTTTCTAAAGCCATCGTGTGTTTTTTAAATTATAATCAGTCACTTTCCCCTTTGTGGTCATTTGTGTCTTTAATGCAGTCACTTATACTCAAAGAAAATATTTTCCCAGCGTATAATGCATCTTATTCACACCAGCTGCCTTTTACCCACTAATGGTTCATTTATATTTGAAACCAACACTGAAGCAAAAGGCAAACTGCACCTCAAATTACATCAAGGAAATATACAAATGCAGTGGTGAGCGACTGATACTCATGATGACATGTATCATGACTTGAACAAAACAGTTACTCTTGAAACCAATGAAGTGAGTTTTAAGTGCTATAGATCGAAACTCCTTTCCCCCAAACTAAAAGTTCTTCTTTGAAATAAAAACTAATTCACAATAGTGTGCTTAAAGTAAACGATGGAGGAGGCTTAGTTGTGGTCACTTTGTTCTACCCTTGTACTCATGCACCTTACCATAGTTGCATCAAGCAAAAGCAAAAGGGATCTTTATAACAGTTTTTTTTTAAACCATGAAATCAAAGTCAAAGATTAAGAATCTGTATATTTATTGAAGCAGAAATTGAGGCAGAAAAGTATCATTTGATTTAGAGGGAAAGGCAATGTTGACAGGGTGAGATGGAGTGGGAAGAAGTTTTGTGTGATTATAAACACTCTTATGGAACAAATGGCATGTTCCTGTGTTATAATATTAAAGTCAATAATTCTGAAAAATAAACATTATTATTCTATCTTCAAAGATCTACACAATTTGCAGCAAGTTCAATCTCACATTGTGGACATACAGCAGGTTTCACAAATACAGATTGCTTGTGTGGTAATGACCAATGCTGGACACATCAGAAGAAAAAGATCCCACTTTGAGAGTGTCAGTATGGGAGCAAGAAGGTTGACAACCATGCTGTTGCATTTACATGGAATTAACTATATTATACCAAAAGGGATTAAAGCAACCAGAGAAGACAAATAGTATTTTTCCCAGAATCTGGGGGTTTCAGCATTACTGATATTGCCATTCCTAATAGGTATAACTATATCAACATGTAGAAACTCAGTATATTCAAGTAACCTTCCAGAAAATTGTTTCTTTCTCTTACTATGTGTCCCTAGGCAAGGGTCTTCACTTTGATATGGCTTAGGACCAGATATCCCAAAACGAATACATTCGCTCGTGAAGTAAAACGAAATGGCTTTCCTTCTTTTCTCAACCCTCTCCCTTGGTCTATCACTACAAGACTAATTCAGAAAAAAAATCTCTTCTAGACTTCACAACTATGGGAAACATCTTACCTACATCTATCTTGTCTACTTTTTAAGCATCTTGAAAATTTCAATGAGAGCTCCTTTCAATCTTCAAGTCCCTAAAAGTCCAGTTTGCCCAATCTCTCTTTGGTGAACCTTCGTTGTACTATCTCTCTGGCAATAATATCTTTCCTGAGATAACGAGACTAAAAGTTCACACAGTACTCCAGCTGTGGCCTAACTAAACTTCTATACAATTGAAGCAAGAATTCACCATGCTTATACTCAAAACCTCTTCAAATCAGGGCTATCATTCCATTACCCTTCCAAATAGCTTGCTGCACTCACATGTCAGTCTTCTCTGAGATGTTGACAAGGGTACCCAAGTCCTTTTTTACATCTAGACTTTCCAATCTCTTAACTTCAAGAAATACTCTGCACATCTATGTTTTTCCTTATATTCATTCACAGGTGTGGGCCTCACTGGCCAGGCTAGCATTTACTACCCACCCCTAATTTCCCAGAGGGCAATTAAGTATCAACCACATTGCTGTGAGTTTGAATCACTTGTAGGCCAGACCAGGTAATGATGGCAATTTTCTTATCTAAAGAACATTAGTGAAACAGATATGTTTTTCCAACAATTAACAACGGTTTCATGGTTACCATTAGTCTTCTAATTCCAAATAGAGTCAAATGGCATGGAGACAGTCCTTTTGGTCCAACTCATTGAATTCAAATTCCACTATTTGCCATGGCAAGATCCAAGCCCAAATCCACAAAACATTACCTGGGTCTCGGGATTAATAGTCTAGTGATAATACTATTAGGCCATCACCTCACCTTACCAAAATCACCTTCTTACAAGAGTGGATAATATCATATTTTTCAAATTATATTCCATCTGACATATTCTTGCCCAATCTCAAAGGCTGTCCAAATTCTTCTGGAAATGTTTTACATCATCCTCAAACAAACATTCCAGCTTTGCTTTATATCATCTGCAAATTTGGAAATGTGGCACTTGGTTCCTCTGTCCAATCATTGATATATGTTACAAACTGCAGGGGCCTTGGTACCGATCCTATAGTACCCCATTAGATGTAGCCTGTCAATATGAGAATGACCTATTTATTCCTACTCTCTGTTTTCTGTCTGTTAGCCAAATTTTAATCCATGCCAATAAATTACTTCATATCCTATGTGCTTTCATTTTGCTGAACAACCTTCTGTGGGAGACTTTATCAAAAGCTTTCTGAAAATCTAACTATACTACATCCATCAACTCCTTGTTATCCTCTAAATTTTGTTAGTAACATCTTCAAAAATTCTATTAAGTTTATCAAGCCTGATTTTCCATTTGTACATTAATGTTGACCACACACAATCAATTCATTTTTGTCAATGTATCGATTTATCCATCTTTTATGATGCATTTGAGCATTATCCATCCCACTGATGTAAGGCTGACACACCTGTAGTTTCCAGTTGTTCCCTTGCTCCTTTCTTAGAGTGCAGTGTCATTTGCTAGCTTCCAGTCCCTGAGGAACTATTTTTTTCTTTCACAAGTTTTCGAAATGGTATACTGATAGGCAAGCACAATAGATGCAGGGGAACACTACATTCCATGTCTGATAGTCACAATTACCTCTATGCCTGAACTCCTCTTTATATGTTATCTACATAATCTTAGGCTCCACAGATACACAACAGTGATGCCAGCTGCTGCTCAAATTCCCAAACCCAAAGTTCAAGCCTGTGCAGATGACGACACTTCCTGCAGATGTGCTTGTCTGGGACACTTGGTATGTCCATAATTTCACGCAGACTGCAGGACTTATACTCCACTCGGCCCTGTTAACTTGCTATCTTGTAGCTCTTAGAGTGATTGAGTCATAGAGATGTACAGCACAAAAACAGACTCTTCAGTCCAACCCATCCATGCCAACCAGATATCCTAAATTAACCTCTTCCCACTTGCCAGCACTTGGCCCAGAACCATCTAAACCCTTCATATACCCATCCAGATGCCTTTTAAATGTTGTAATTGCACCAACCTCAATCATTTCCTCTGGCAGCTCATTCCATACACGTACCATACTCTGCATCAAAAAGTTGCCCCTTAGGTCCCTTTTAAATCTTTCACCTCTCACCCTAAACCTATGCCCTCTAGTTCTGGACTCCTCCACCCCAGGGAAAAGACTTTGTCTATTTATCCTATCCATGCCTCTCATGATTTTATAAACCTCCATAACATCACCCTCAGCCTCTGACACTCCGACGTTCTTATTACCTGTTCTTTATATTTAGCCATTTTCCTCCTTTTGTCATTAATTGAGAATTAATTTCATTTCATTTAACATGTGAAGTCTCACGAAAACATATCATAACCCTGGACTATTTAGAAGTATATTGAATTTTTAAATGTGGATTACACTGAAACCCGAGAGGAATCATGAAATGTCACACACATGAAGAATATCAAAGGAATTTCAGACAGAAACATTTCAAAGGGAAAAAGATGCTATTTGAAAAAAAAACTGGAATTTGGTGTCCTACAGCTAGTATCCCAGACGGCAGACATGATATATTTTCATGGCTGCCTGGGAGATTTTCAAGTACTCCAGGGCCACATCACAGGCTCTTGAGGAGTCACTCTCAAAACTATACAGTCTCACATGGCGATTCCCACCTTCAGTTCTGAAAACCTCTTCATGATTAATTTCAAGTCCATCATACTTGGTGCCTGTAAAATAAGACAATCAATGTAACCTTATTAGGGGGCAGACAAAGGAAAGCTGGCCCTGGACCCCATTCATAGGGACACCCGTGGCAGTGTGCAATGAGCATTTGATTTTAGGGTCTGCAGGTTCTATTCTAGCACATCCTGTCATGTGGGTGATAGGTTCAGCTGGGTCATGCTCAGGTTACATACAAGTTCCTGAAATCTCTTGTGCAAGAAATTTGAGCCATGATCTGATTGATACTCAGTGGGCAGAACATACTGGGTGAAGAATTGGGTCAATTCCACCATCAAGGTTTTGGTGTATATGTTTCTTGTGGGAATAGCCACGAGACAGTATGCAGCCACATTCATACATGGTCACTAAATTTATATCCTCAGCCACCTTTTGGCATGTCAGTCTTGTTTCTAAAACAGCACTTTATATTTAAAAATTGAATATATCCATCAACAATGTGGGATAATTGTCCATTTTCATGCCACTTCTAGCTTATGTGTGATCTCTGAAATACTACAGTGGAGTTACGCACACTGAGTTTCCAGTGCTAATCTGTTCAATTCTAACTTTTTTCTTTGCATTATGTTTGAGCATTTGTTACCCTGTTTTCATGGCTTCAGCTGTCTATTATACACTCAGTCTTTCTACGATGACCTTTGTCCCTGGACTAGTAAGGTAAGAAATTTATAATTTCTGTAAAATATCTCAGTAATCTTTAATTGCAGCTCAGCACTGTCCCCATGACTTGTCCTACCTGCCTATCTTCTTTTCCATCTATCCACCCTCCCCCCCCGACCTAACACCTTCATCCCCTCCCCCACTCACCTATTGCACACTATGCTGCTTTCTCCCCACCCCCACCCTCCTCTCACTTATCTCTCCACCCTTAAGGCTCTCTACCTGTATTCCTGATGAAGGGCTTTTGCCCGAAACGTCGATTTTACTGCTCCTCCGATGCTGCCTGAACCGCTATGCTCTTCCAGCACCACTAATCCGGAATCTGGTTTCCAGCATCTGAAGTCATTGTTTTTACCTAATCTTTAATTGTTGTTAAGCATGTTTGGAAATGAGATTTAAAGAGTTTGCATCAATTGTAAAAGGATCTTGCTTTGAACTTGAAGCATTGGTTCACATGACTTCTTCATCCAATCCTTGATTTAGAGGCAGTACCGCCAGGAAGAAAGATAGGATATAAAAGCTGTCTGGCTAGACGTGGATAAGAAACATAAAGCAGCTGCTGCTACAAGGAAGATAGGATTTTCTTGAGGCACTGTGTGAGCTGGCAAAAGAATGTCTAAAAGCTGGAAAGCTGTCTGAATGCCTTGGAGAGACTAAATGATTGGAAGTTTCCCATTAACTGTAATACTATAATCTGGAGTGTTATTGGCTGGTTAGTTGAAAAGGAGCTCTGGAAAGGTACACTATCAGGACTGTTGTGACCTGAGCTATAGAGTCATACAGCATGGAAACAGGCCCTTTGTTCCAACTCGTTTAGGCTTCCCAAACTAAACTAGTCCCATTTGTCTGCTTTAGGTCGATATGCTGCTAAACCCTCCCTATTCATGTGTCTGTACAAATGCATTTTAAATGTTATAATTGAGCCTGCCTTTACCACTTCCTCTGGCAGTTCATTCTACACAGGAATCACCCTCTGTATGAAAGAAATGGTCCTCAGGTCCCTTTTAAATCTTTCCCATCTCACTTTAAACCTATGCCCTCTCATTTTGGGACTCCACTACCCTACCTTGGCCATTCATCTTATCCATACCTCTCATGATTTTATAAACCTCTATAAGGTCACCCCTCAACCGTCTACACTGCAAGGGAAAATAGTCCCAACTTCTCCTAATAATTCAAACCCTCCAAGGTGGGTGAGTGAAATAAGGCTTGCTGATGATAATTGATCTTGACAAATTGTGAGGTGATAGAAAGCTGCTGTCTCCCAATCTACCCTACCTGAGAAAGAACTGTATTGTGCACTGTGCAGCTACTGCTGCCACATGTCGATGGGGAGTGACACAGATATTTGTGGCTGCCTAAGATGCATATCAATTTTTGTATCAAATATTTTAATATCAAACATTTTAGTTCCTGGTTGGCTCACTAATTCTAACAACTTGGATGGAATATTGTTGGGGTGAAAAGCTTATGCAATTTCATTCATTTCTACATTCTAGCTAATAGGCAAGTGAATAATTCAAAGCAAAGATTACACTGACAATTTTTCTTCTTATTTCTCACTATTTTATTCAACAAAAGTCAATGCTATTACCAGCTGTTGTTTATGTAGCAGAACCAAATGCAGGCTTTCAGACTGTGGTGAAAAGGTACTTTTTTTTGTATTTGTGGAATTTTTTAACTTGTGTATTTTGTTTTGTTAGAAACACCACGGAAAGAATGAACAAACTAAAGGCCAAAGGCAAAATCTGTCATGTTTCTAATATTAAGAAAATTTTGTTGATTCTTCTTTATCTGGCAATTTCTCACTGTTAACCTTATCTAAAACCTTGGTGAAGTTGTATAAAGTTTTGTTTTTCTGCAATGTTCCCTGAAGTTTTGGCAAACTTACAATGGGAGATTTGAGAAACCCTGGAAACTTCAACCACTTCAAACATTATATTTTCATCCATTGACAATTGCTAGTTGAAATAGCCTTATTTGCAATGAAATTTAAAACCTGCCCTTTTTGAAACCAGTGACCAGGGCAGTTCTTACAACTCCAGGTTTGTTGAAGTGAATTTTTTTAATGCTTTATTGTCCCTTATTTAGCTGTTTTGCAAAAAAACTACTAGCTAAATAAAAACAAGCTCTTCAACAAGCATTGCCTACATCACTAAAGTCCTTGAGAAGATGTTCAGGTCTACTGGACTGCTGGCCTAAGGCTGGCCTAGGGTTCAGCAGTACTATGAGTGACACTCACACTCATATCCAATATTGTCAGACTCTGAAAATGAACAGCATCGATTTCCCAACTGTCTGTAGCTGATTCATGTGATTCAGCATATGGCAATATCAACATTTTAGAGAAGATTGCTTAAGAGAGTAAATTTCATCTACCTAAACAATATGTTATCCACAGTGACAATAAATGGCTGAGCATAATTGTTGTATTCTTAATTAGTTTACTCTACTAGAACAATTGAACACAATTTTCAGACATATCAAATAGTCTTCTGAACACTTCTGCAATGTAAAAGCTCTTGAGGTATTGCACATGATTGCCAAACTCCTTAGAAAACATTAGGCAACACTAAGTGTGACATTAGCTGAGAACAAGACAGTTGAGTTTCCTACTACACTCAACGACGTATGGCTGAATTTCCTGAGTGTTTGGTCCTCAATGTAATTTGGGAGCCGATTTCTTAATGTGAAGAACTTTTATTTCCTTATGAGGGAGTGTTTTCAGCCAAGGATATGAAGTATGAAGGTCATTCTGAAATAACGGGGAAATAACTGCAGTCTGCAGCTTTAAAATAATCTATGTATTATTCACACATGCATCCAAAATTGATAAACAAATACCATGCATGTATATACCTATCCATCACCCCGCGGTCCATGTGCTTAAATGGCCCTTCATAATCAAACTCCACAAGGAAGGGCATTAAATTCCACCCCATGTCTCCACTCACAGGGCTGTCTGGACTTTGACAGGAATGCTGCCTCTGAGTCAAAACTCTCTCTTTTGATCTGAATTAAAGAGGTCAAACCCTGTATATCTGTCTGTAATCTTAGAAATATCAGCATGGAATGAAACAACTAGCACTTTAGTGACTTTTCATTGTTTCATTTTTAACAACTGTCTGCACAATGTATAATTTTACAATTTGCATTTTTGTTGTATTCTCTTTGCTTTCGCACCCCACACTGAGACGATTTATGAGCAAAACTGGTTCCAGTACTCGCTGACCAAGCATGCAAGAAATCATGCAAAGTCAGTCAGGGAGTCAGAGCTTTGGTTTTATTTCTCTTCTTTCCAGAGTACACCTGAATATGGCTTTGCAAGCTGATTCTTGGACAGAGGCTTGTAGATCATTCTGACATTGTGCCAGGCACTTTATAAATGCATTTTCTTTCTTTTTGTTAAAATAGCAAATGCACAATATCATAATATTTTAAACAAGGCTGCATTATCACCTGCTATATTTTCTGGTAGCTGAAATAGAGAATATTCTGGCCTGTCCCCGTCTGTTACTATCACGCTATACCTAACTTTTCATAACTTTTAGAAACCAGAAATTTCATATGCATTTTCTAATTTGACTAAAAGCAATTTTGACACATTAAAAAATATGTACAGGGATTTTTCTCTACAGGTTATTTTGAGACATTTTCCATTCTCAAAGTGTGATCATTCACCAAAGTGGATAATCATTTAAACTATTCAAATTCTTAACTCCAAAGACTCAGACAAAGTTATATAACTAACCACTAAATTTGTCCTTTCTGACTCACCACACCTACGCCAACACAAGTGAGGAAATGTCTGGTGAGTTAATGTTCATAAAATTTATGCTATTTACATAATTCTGCAAGCTTAATTTATGACATTAAATCAGTTTGTTTTTGCAGTATTAGGGTTTTCTTAAATCTTTTAGAAAGCTATTGTATTTATGTAACTGCATCAAGTCACAGTTGCTTCCTTTGTTCAAGATGAAAGGAACTTTCTTGTTGTCATTCTATCAGATGTAGAATACTCACAGGAAATAGGAATGCACAATCAGGAACTGTGGAATTCCCTCTTCACCCTTTAAATGAGAACAACGTCATCATTCGTGTGTGACAAAGAAATATTCAAGTTAGTCATGAGAGCGTAAACAAAATACACTAGTGCATTTATCCTGTTTGGGGAAATCTAGTATGAAGTCAAACATTGAAAGTTCACTCTTACCTATAAAGGTGATAGTTATAATTTTTTTAATTATCACTCATGGGACATAGGTATCACTGGCAGGCCAGCATTTATCGCCCTTGCCTAGTTGCCCTTGAGTGGGTCATAGTCAGCTTCTTGAACCGGACAGTCCATGTGCTGCAAGTTTTTTTTTAGATTAGATTACTTACAGTGTGGAAACAGGCCCTTCGGCCCAACAAGTCCACACTGCCCCGCCGAAGCGCAACCCACCCATACCCCTACATCTACCCCTTACCTAACACTATGGGCAATTTAGCATGGCCAATTCACCTGACCTGCACATCTTTGGACTGTGGGAGGAAACCGGAGCACCCGGAGGAAACCCACGCAGACACGGGGAGAATGTGCAAACTCCACACAGACAGTCGCCTGAGGTGGGAATTGAACCCAGGTCTCTGGCGCTGTGAGGCAGCAGTGCTAACCACTGTGCCACCGTGCCGCCCGCTGTGCCACCGTGCCGCCCTGTTGGCCCACAATGCCCTGAGAGAGGGAATTCCAAGATTTTGATACTGAAGGAATGGCGATATATTTCCAAATAAAGATGGTGAGTGGCTTGGAAGGGAACTTGTGGATGGTGTTATTCCCATTATTCTGCTGCCATTGTCCTTCGAGATGAAAGTGGTCATGGGTTTGGAAGGTGCTATATAAGGATCTTTGATGAATTTCAGCAGAGCATCTCAAAGATAGTACATACTGTTGTTACTGGGTGTCAGTGATGGAGGGAGTGGATGCTTGTGGATGTGGTGCCAAACAAGTGGGCTATTTTGTCCTTGATGGTGTCAAGCTTCTTGACTGTTGTTGAATTACACTCATCCAGGCAAGTGGGGAGTATTCCATCCCATTCCTGACTTGCGCCTCATGGAGTATATTTTCCTACATATGTCATGTTAACTCTTTACATACTCTCGCCCTCTAGATTTACAACAAAACTAAAGCAGCACTAGTGTTTTAAATTTCCTGGCATTTTTCAGACACTACACTAAAATCTATAACTCTTAATTAATGAATTATGGAGGTGACGTGATTAGGATGTTGCATATATCATAAAAATATTAAAAGCTGTTTACCAAACCTAATAATTGTTATGCCAGGGTATAAATCCACCTAATTGAGTAAGTAGAAGATGGGAGATGGTGACACAGTGGTAATATCATTGGACTAGTATCCCAGAGACTCAGACTAATGTTCTGGGGATATGGGTTCACATTAATAAAATCTGGGATATGAAGCTGTTTAGTAATGATGATCATGAAACTACTATGGATTGATGTAAATTCTCATTTGGTTCACTAATGCTCTTTCAGCTGACTCCAGACCCATGACAATATTGCAGCCCTCTGATATGCCTTGGCAAGACAGTCCATCCAAGGGTCAATTAACATTGGGCAAAAATGCTGATCTTTCCATTGACTCCCACGTTCCATGAGAGAAGAAGAAAATAAATCATACTGCAAATTTCTCAAATAGCTTACAACAAGTGTCCTGGCCAGGTGAGGAAGTCTGATTTGTCTCCCCTCTTTCCAACCACCATCTTGATTGATTGCAACAAATATATTTACTTACTTTCTTCACATTCAGGTAACACAACATGGATATAGTCAAAATGAAGAAAATTACAAGGTTTTCTTGAGTAGAGAACAAGGTATTTTATTAAGTATTAAGACTGAGAAAAGAAATTATAAAACATCACTTTTTTAATAAATTCATTCAGGAAATGTAGGTATTCTCACTGTGCCAGCATTTATTGCCCATCCCTAGATATCCCTGAGAATATGGTGCAGAGTTACCTTCTTGAACCACTGCAATCCATTTGCTATAGATACATCCACAAAGATGTTAGGGAGGGAGGATCAGGGTTATGAACTAGCAACATTGAAGGAACGGCAAGATATTTCCAAGTCAGGATGGTGTATGGCTTGGAGGAGAATGTGTAAGTGGTAGTGTTCCAACTATCTTGCTATCCTTGTCCTTCTGGATGGTTGTGTTTGTGGGTTTGGTGAATTCATGCAGTGAATCCAACATATTGTTTATACAGCTGCTACTGAATATCAGAGGTGGACAGAGTAAATGTGTGTAGACATGGTGCTAACCAAGCTTTGCCTTGTTGTTGACCTTCTTGAGTGTTGTTGGAGCTGCACTCACACAGCCAAGTGAGGAATATCTATCACACTCCTGACCTGTGCCTTGTAGATGGTGGACAGGCTTTGGGGAGTCAGGAGATGAGTTATTTATTGCGGTTGACTGCTTTTAAAGCCACAGTATTTTGTGGCAAGTCCAGTTCAGTTCCGGGGAACAGTATTCCTCAGGATGTTAATCAACCACTCATAAAAGTACAGATACACAGCCTGAAGAGGACAAGGTTGCTAGTGCAGACAGGAAGAATCAAGGTTAAGGTTTAACTGTCCTAAGGGTCTTTCAAGTGGCAGATTTTTTAAAACCTGAGACCACAATTGTTTAAAATGTAACTGGGATCCTCAGGTATACCAAAGTTTGTAAATATTCTTGAGGTGTTGGTGAATGGCCAACTCTCACTGGGCATAATCTTCAGAAGTTGAGACAAATAGAAAGGGGAAGAGTCATCCAGTCCTCTTTATTACAAGTTTTTTTTCTTTCTCCGTTCTGCTGGTCTAATGTAGCTACTGAAATATGGTTCATTGTATATTGTCAAGTGGGCACTATTGTCCTCCCAGGCTAAACATTTGCAGTGTGTGCAGTCCAATATGTGCCAGTTGTCACACAGATGTGAATTAAGCAGAATGCATGAAATTTTTGACAAGGACTCCATTGACTTGTTTTAAGGAACTAAGAACCATTCTGAGGGAGGGTCATTTGACCCAAAACAGCAACTCTGATTTCTCTCCACAGATGCTGCTGGACCTACTGAGTTTTTCCAGCAATTTCTTTTTTAAATTCTGATTTCCATCCTTCTTTTGGTTCTTGTAATCTATGCTTCTGTCAATAAAGCTGAGAACACTGTTTTATTTACTATGCTATCCACCTATCCTGCTGCCTTCAATGATTTATGCACATATACGCCCACCTCCCACTGCTCCTGCACCCTTTCAGAATTATACCCTGTATTTTATACCATCATTCAATGCTCTTCTGACCAAAGTGCATCACCTCACAGTTCTTGCCTTCCTATCCACCCACTCCACCAACTTGTCTTTTTGGAGTTGCACACTATCCTCCTCACAGCTTACAGTTCTTCTAAGTTTTGAGCACCTGCTAGCTTGGACCTAAGACCTGCATATTAATGTATAAAGCAAGGGTCCTAATACTGACCCTTGGGGATCTCCACTACAAATGTTCCTCCAGGCCAAAAAATATCCTTTGACCATTACTTTATTTTCTATCACTCAACCAATTTAGTATCTATGTTTTCACTATCTGTTTTATAACATAATCTACAACATTCCTCACATGCGTGTCTTGAGGCAACGTATCAAATGCCTTCTGGAAATCCATGCCGTAACCATTAACCTCACCAAACACTTTAGTTACTTCTTCAAAAACACCAACCAACTCGTTTTAGAAAACCATGCTGACTATTCCTAAACCATCCATCTTTTTCCACGTGACAACTGATTCTATCCCAAATAATTGCTTCCAAACATTTCCTCACCATTGGAGTTAAACTAACCGGTCTGTCATTGCCAGGATTAGCCTTACAAACCTTTTTGAATAAGGCCATGATCTTGGCAATTCTCCAGTCTCCTGAGAGCTCCCCACAGTTCCAGGAAGACTGAAATAGCATTTCTAATGCCTCTGCAATTTCTACTCTCACTTCCCTCAAAGACCTTGGATGCATTTCATCTGGTCCTAGTGCCTTACTAAAGTTAAGTGACAACAATCTACCTATTCTGCCTTCTTAATTAATATCCATCCTAGTGACAGGGTTTTTTTCATTTGTCATCATGGCCTGGCCAGAATCGTCCATTTATTAAGAGACAGATGCAAAGTATTTATCTCAGCCATACTCCCTGCCTCCGTGTGTAAATCCCCTTTTTGGTCTTTGATCTGTCCTACTCCTCCTTTAACCACTCTCTTATTGTTTGTATGTCTATAGAAGACTTTGGGATTTCCCTTTATGTTTGCTGCGCGTCTTTTCTCATTGTTTCTCTTTGTTTTTCTTACTTGCTCTTTCAACTCCCCATTAAAGCTTTAATATTCTTGTTGATTCTCAATTGTATTTTCTGCTTTATACATGTCATAAACACATCTTTTCTTTGTTATATTGATTTCCACCTCCTTTGCCATTGAGGGAACTCTGGTTTTGTTTGCATTAGAGGCAATATACCTCAATTACATTCAAAGCTTCTGCTCCTTGAAGGTGACCAATTGTTTAATTATTAATCTATCCACCAATCTCTTATTCCAATCAATCCTGCTCAACACTGTTCTAGCCCCACTGAAGTCAACTCTCCACCAATTGATTTTTCTTGCTCTGGATTATTGCACGTCATCCTCTACCATCTTTCCGAACCTGTGATACGATGATCACTGTCTCCTAAACGTTCCCCATTGACTGATATAGCCCACCTCATTTCCAAGGATCAGGTCCAAAAGTGCATTCTTCATTGTTGGATTGGACTCATACTTCCGTAGGGAACTCCCCAACACAATGTAGTAATACTTACCTTCTTGCCCCTCACTACCAGGATCCCAGACTATATTTAGATAATTGAAGTCCCCTATTACAACTGCACTATAATGATGGATTTCTTCATAACTTCCCTGCAGATTTGTTCTACTACATCCTTTCCACTAATCAGTGGTCTGTAGTCCACACCAAGCAATGTAACTGAGCCTTTTTATTTGTAGCCAAATTGACTCTATCTTTGAACCCTCTGACACATCCTCCTTCTCCAACTCTGCAACGCCTTCCTTACCCAACGCTGTTGTTTCTCCTCAGTTCCTGGATTTTGTAGCTTTCCTGAAAAACATATACCCAGAAATACTTAGCATCCAGTCTTGCCCTTCCTTGATCTAGTTCTCCAACACTGCTACAACATCATAATCCCACATTGCAATCTGTGTCTGTAACTCAGCAACCTTATTCGTTATACTCCATGGATTAGGGTACATGCACGTTCACTTTGTTTTGGATTTGCTTTCTCCCTGATTCCAGTTTCACCTATTATCAATGCTAGTGCCAGATATATCCTTAAGTATTTTATGAGCCATGTCATTCACCTCTAATATTCTGTCTTGGTGCCCACTCCCCTGTCAAATTAGATTAAAGCTTTCTTAATGGCACTGGCAAAACAGCACAAAAGGACCTCAATCTCAGTTCATTTAGGTGCAAGTCATCCAGCTTGTATCGGCTCCAAGCGCCCCAGAGCCTGTGCTAGTGTCCCAGGTATCTAAAACCTCCTTTCTGGATCATCTTTCCAGGTATGCATTCACTTCCCTGCTATTTCTGTATTTGCTTGCATGTGGCACTGGTAGTAATCCAGAGATTACTACATTTTGTTTCTGTTAGTCAAAGACCAAGAGTAAACTGCTAGTCGGGGGGTAATTGACCAGGTTGGATTTGTTCCGGCTTCTTGTGTTCAGGACATACCTGGGCAATTACCCACATTGTTTAGTTAAGGGCAGTGTGGAAGCTGTATTGGAACAATTTGGGACAGAGCAGGTTTTGGAAAACAAGTCTTCAGTACCATTGCCAGAATGTTGCCAGGGCCCACAGTGTTTGAGTATCCAATGTCTTCAGACATTTCTTGAAATCATTTGCACTGAATCAAGCTGATTGAAGGCTGATATCTATGACGCTACAGACCTTAAGAGGATGGCAAGATGGATTATCCACTCGGCATTATGGAAGTGGTCATGTGGGGGATGTCATGATGTGACACATTGGGGTTGAACAGAGTTCTGCTGCTCTGCCGATGACCCACAGTGCCTCATGGATGCCCAGCTTTGAATTGGTATGTTTATTTGAAGTCTATCCCATTTAGCACAGTACTAGTGCCTGAAAACATGAGCTATGCTCAATGTCAGTAACTGTGCAGTGGTTACACTTACTGATACTAGTCCAGAGATCATGTGGGTTCAGTCCATTCCATAGGCAGGTACTGTGGAAGGAGATGTGGCTGTGGTAGTGAGTCTGCTTCAGGACATGGCTGAAGAGCTTCAGGGCAGAGGAGACGACTTAGTGGGTGCAGTGAGAGAGAAACTCACTGGGATCCTTGTAGAGGGAGGAGGATAACTTCTTCAATGTCGGCATCCTTGGAAGAGGTTTTGCAATAAGGTTATAATCAGCTGGGAGAAAGTGAGGACTGCAGATGCTGGAGATCAGTACTGCAAAGTGTGGTGCTGGAAAAGCACAGCCAGTCAGGCAGCATCCGAGGAGCAGGAGAGTCGACATTTCAAACATGGGTTTTTCATCAGGAAATTCAAAACATCGACTCTCCTGCTCCCTGGATGCTGCCTGACTGGCTGTGCTTTTCCAGCACCACACTTTTCGACTCTGATCTCCAGCATCTGCAGTCCTCAATTTCTCCACACTTACTGATAGTGTCAAGGATAGATACAGAACTAATACTATCACATAATGATCAGCATGACAGTAACAGGATTGGATTAGCACAGCAAATCCATAATGAACTATAGTGTTTAAATTGCATCTATTTAACTATCAAATATTGACATAAAGATCAGAGTCCCTATTATTGATCTACTCAGAGATTTGTGAAAACAATATTGCCAATGCCAGATCAATGGAAACATTAAGCTTTTCATAAAATTAGTGATAACTTGGAAAATGAATAGGGCAAGGTTATGTTTTCACAATAAGACATTGCATTATTTTTAGGTATAAAAAACAACTGACACTGGAAGAAAGTTAGACTGATAGGCCTGGGGAAAGTCCTGACCACATTTACAGATATTACAGGTAGACCCAATTAAAACTTCAGCTTTTCCAGTCAGTTGTTTGCCAACTTCATGACACTAATCTTGATCCATTCCTTCTGAACATCACTCAATTAGCCACACAAGCAAAATGTCTAACTCACAAACAATTTTAACAGGATGAAGTGGCTGCTCAGTGTTCTAACTCATCAAATAGATCAATTGTTGCAAATTTGTTTGGACCATTTTAAATGCTTCAGAGGTGACTTGAAGATGTTCAGCACTTAACTGCATTCCAGCTTTCCAAGCCAGTGATTATAATAAACCATTCAGTCCCTCTGATCGTATGTCAACTTGGCTCAATTGGTGGAATTCTAGTCTCTGAATCCCAAGGTTTTGAGGCAGGTCTTAAATCCAGAGCTGGAGTACAAAACTAAGGCTGACACTATGGTATAATGCTGAGGAAATGTTATATCATTGAAGGTGCTGGCTTTAGGATGAGCCATTAAACTGAAACATTGACTGCCTGCTAAAATGAACGTATGAAAGCCAATAATGAAATAGCAGGGAAGTTGAGATGTATTCAACATTTACCTTCCAATTAACATGACAAAACAGATTAATTGATCATTATCACATTTCTGCTTGTGTGTGCAAATTGGCGATCATATGTCTTGTATTGTAATTTTGATTAAACAGCAGAAGTGCTTCTTTGGTTGTAACACACTTTAAGGTGATTGGTGGCTGTGAAAAGACCTGAAAATGCAAGTTTTTTTTTGTTCTTTTCTCCATTAGGATTACCCTTCAATCCTGTGAAAGACCAGGATGCAGTCTTAAGTTAGCGGTGTTGTATCATTGTAAAGTTCATAGTTTCCCAACACCCTGTACCAGCTATCTTTGGGTTGACATGAAAACCTTCAAGATTCTTTGTCACAACATATGTTACATTCAGTGAGAAAACTAAAGATATAGTTATAAAAACGTGATTCTTCTGAATGTGGGTTAGTTGCAGATTGGTGACAGGATTTCAGCATTTTTTAATATCACTGTGGCTAACATCCATATCTCTGTTATTTATAATAAATGAACCATTCTCATCTCAGCTCCATATAAGCTTGGCTGTGCATCTTACTCAGTAGAAAGTGAGAACTGCAGATGCTGGAGACCAGAGTTGAAAAATGTGGTGCTGGAAAAATACAGCACACCAGGCAGCATCCGAGAAGCAGGAGAATCGACGTTTCGGGCATAAGCCCTTCTTCAAGAATGTACATCTTACTCATTTGACTTCCTGGATTTCATACTTTATTGTCCTGCTGGATTTTCACCAATGAAATCAGAGTACCATTTGGAATATGAATTGCCAATTCAGTTCAGTTTCTGAAACCTCCTCCACCATTCAAATAGCTCATGGGTCTGCACCCTGGCTTCACTTTTAGAATTAGAATTAGAATCCCTACAGTGTGGAAACAAGCCATTCGGCACAAGAAGTCCACACCGACCCGCCAAAGAGTAACCCACCCAGGCCCATTCCCCTAGCCTATATTTATCCCAAACTAATGTATCTAACCTACACATCTTTGGATTGTGGGAAGAAACCAGAGCACCCGGAGGAAACCCCTGCAGACACGGGGAGAACCTGCAACTCCACACTGACAGTCGCCCACGGCTGGAATCAAATCCGGGTCCCTGGCGCTGTGAGGCAGTAGTGCTAACCACTGAGCCACCGTGCCGTCCCAATTTGCTGCTTCAATCCAGATCCTGTTATTCTGAACAAACGAAAACCTATCTACTTACCTCAGCCTGAATTCATGGTGATTGAAATCATGGTAAACCATCATGTACTTAAATAGAAAATACAAAGAAGGCAAAAAATAGCAGAGAAAATGAAACAAAAAGTGACAATGAAACACAAGAAAAAAGAAAGAAAACATGAAACAGAAGCAAGGATTCAAAAATGTAATTAATTAAATGTGTGTGCTAAAATATAGAGAGGATTATAAAGGGATTCAATTTAACAACTGAAAGGATTAATGAGGCCATATTCTCCTTGGAATGGAAGGGTTGAATGTTTTGTGGAGTCAAAAGACCCCATTTTTGACAGATCCAGCTTTTGCAGGAGAGGCACGATTCACCCAGGAGGGAAACCTAAACTTACCAGTCTCGTACCAACTTTGCAGTAAGGCCAGTCAGACTCTAATTCAGCTGTCGCAGGCACCTTCCAGTCCTTTACTAAGGAGGTTAATACAGGGCACTTCGAAAATCACCATGTGAGCAGGCAGAGCCAACATACCTTCATGAAGGGAAATTATACTTAATTATTTTGTTCACAATATTTGGTCAAGTAGCATTCACAGTGAATAAAGATGAACTGGTAGATGTGGTGCACATGGATTTCAAAAAGGCATTTAATAAGATGACATATCTCTTTTGTTGTATGGTTTTATGCCCAGACCTAGATTTTTGGTTCAAGACAGACTGATTGATTGACAGGATGACAAGGTAAAGAACTGAAAGAAGTGTGGACGCTGTAAATCAGAAACAAAAACAGAAGCTGATGGAAAGGTTTAGCAGGTCTGGCAGCATCTGTGGAGAGAAATCAGAGTTAACGTTTCAGTTCCAGTGACCCTTCCTCAGAATTCACCTCTTTGTAACTCCACCCATATTGTGTTATTTATGCACAAGAGGTATTTCCGTGACATCATTGTAAGGTTACTCCAAGATTCTAAAGCCCTTCCATAACAACAAATTTAGTACACAATAAAAGCGCTTATGCTGTAGGGGTTAATATGTTAGCATGGATAAAGGATTGGTTAGCCAACAGAAAGCTGACAGTTAAGACAAATGGATCTTTATCAGTTTGGTAAACTGTAACTAGTGGAGCGGCAAAGAAGACTAATGAAGGCAGAGCAGTAGACATTGTCTATATGGGCTTCAGTAAGACATGCAACAAGGTTCTGCGTGGTAGATTGGTTAGCAAAGTTAGCTCACATGGAATCCAGGGAAAGCTATCCAAATTGTCTCAAAATTGGCTTGAAGGTAGGAAAGAGAGGGTTGTGATGGAGGATTGTTTTTAGAACCGGAGGCCTGAAACCAGTGGAGTGCCACAAGGATTGGTGCTATGTCCACTGCTTTCTGTCATTTATATAAATGATTTGGATGCGAGTATAGGAGATATTTTCAGTAAGTTTGCAGATGACACCAAAATTGGTGGTGCAGTGGGTAGTGAAGAAGGTTATCTCAGAGTACAATGGGACCTTGATCAGATGGATCAACGGGCTGAGGACTGGCAGATGGAATTTAATTTAAATAAATGTGAAATATTGCATTTTGGTAAGGCAGTTCAGGGCAGAACTTATACAGGATTCCTGAAGAAGGGCTTATGCCTGAAACGTCGATTCTCTTGCTCCTCGGATGCTGCCTGTCCTGCTGTGTTTTTCCAGCACCACATTTTTCAACTCTGGTCTCCAGCATCTGCAATCCTCACTTTCTCCTAGAACTTATACAGTTAATGGTAGGGGCTTGGAGAGTGTTGCTAAACAAAAAGATTTAGGGCTGCAGATGCAAAGTTCTTTGAAAGTGGAGTCACAGGTAGACAGGGTGGTGAAGACAACATTTGGCATGCTTGCCTTTATTGATCAGTGAATTGAGTAGAGAAGTTAGGATGTCACCTTGACAGTAACCTGTGATGCAGAAATTCCTAACAAGGAGACACAGTTACTGATGGAAAAGGTATTTTTAAGAGAGATTTTTTTTCAAACAGTCTGTTACATGCTAGGACTTGGCAGTTCTCCTCTCAACTGTTCAACTCCCCCCCCCCAGTATTAAACCCCCAGAGCATCGGATTGTGTCATTGGCTTTTAAGATTGTCAATATACTCAATTCAAACTTGATTGGAAATTGGTATATTTTTTGAGGTACAATTTAAACCAATTAACTGAATTTGAATTTGTTTTTGACTCCATGCAACAAACTAATTGAGTTGCTCAACCCAGTGTTACATTATTGCCTTAATGAGAACATTTGGTGTTGTGTCCAGTAGTTCTGCTGCTTTTAACTCTCTTAAAAGTACACTCACATCTTCATTACAATATATGGTCTGTTTAAGTATCATGATCAGAAATTTCTTAAAGCATAAGAAGATAAAGTTAAAAAAACTTTACAGCGTTGCTTTGATTGACAGGCCATCTAGTGTAGTTTTTTTTAAAAATTACACATGATTAGCATTGCTGCCTTACAGTGCCAAGGATGTTAGTTCAATTCCAGCCTCTGATAACTATCTGTGTGGAGTTTTCATATTCTCCCTGTGTCTGTGTGGGTTTCCAAAAGGTGCTCTGGTTTCCTGCCACAGTCCACAGTTGTGTAGGTTAGGTAGATTGACCAGGCTAAATTGCCCTATAGTGTCCAATGATATGTAGTTTAGGTTGATTAGCCATGGTAAATGCAGTGATACAGGGATAGGGTGGGGGATGGGTCTGGGTCAGATGGCACTTTGGTGAGTCAGTGCAGACTCAATAGGCCAAGCAGCTCTATCTACACTGTAGGAATTCTATGATCATGCGATTTTAGGTTTTTTGTTGACATTTTCCCAAGTGTTATTATTATATCCTTATGAAGTCTCGGCTGAATTTCAAAAGATACAATCAACACAACAGGGTGTTCTGAGTTCACAGTTTGATTGATAGCTTAAAGAGGGTATTAAAGAATTAAATTATATTTGATCTAGGATCTAATTAAAATTTGTCTTCTTTATTTACGATATTAATCATTTAAAAATATTTAAAAGTATCGCATGATGTTTATGAATGGGAGTCTTAATCAATATCAAGTATATATGAATGGGACTGCAAGTTTGTTATTTATTTTTCATCTCCACATAACTTCTGAGGCCTATTCATGATGGACATTGGCTTAGTGCCTATAGTGATGCCAGGGGATATACGCCAGGGGAATGAATTGACATGAAAATGGTAAGGGAAGGTGAAGGAGGATGGAAATTGAGGAGCTGTCTAAGAATTGAGGGCTAGAAAGCCTATTAGCTTCTAAACCAACAGGAACAAAGTTCCAGAGAACAGCCTGCATGGACACTTATTCACCCCCTGACCACTGAGGATTGTTCACATTTGAGAGTTCCCAAATCATTTTGTCCTTGCCTCCTTGGAGAGAAAATTAATTCTGACTGGGCCATTTAACTTGCTGATTTGAGTTTCTCAAATCAGAAGTCCAGCACATTGTGTCTAAAACAGATAGAAGAGTCGAGGGAAGTTTTATATTTCTGGGATATAGGCATATCTGTTAAGTGTAGCATTATTACACATGCCTATTTTCCCTTGAGAGAAATTTGAGCTGCCTTCTTAAAACAGTATTGTTCATGGGTTGTAGATGGGCCTATGATGCTGATCAGTATGGAAGGAATGTCAGAATATTAATGTAGGAACAGGAGTCATCATTTTGCCTATTTAGCCTGCTTTACTTTTCAATTTTGTCAAGAGGAAACATTTACCTCAACTCCATTTTTGCATGAAATCTCCCTATTCTTTGATGTCATTAGTTTCCGAAAATTAAAGATCACATATCATTTTTAAAAATTCTTGAGAATATAGGCTCAGTTTTCTCAATCTCTCCTTATAAAACAACACTGTCATCCCAGCAATTAGTCTGGTGAACCTGTAACCTCCTCTGGATTATTGTGTTGTACAAGAGGCAAAGCATTAATGCTTCTTCAATTGTCTTTTCCAAATCTATAGCCTCTACTACTTAGAAGGACAAGGGCAATAGAAGAAGGGGAAACCACTACAAGTTAGAAGTGTCACAAAGCTAGTCCCTTTTTTTGCTAAAAGCTGTTCCTTCGCTCAAGGAGACTCTATACTTGATTGTTTTAAAGAGGGGTAATAAATTGGACAGGGCTCTGATCAGTCTTGTTTGGTACAGAGATGAAAAGGATTTTGAGAGGCCTTTTGTTTACATGAAAACAGATAAGACTTCAGGCCATAGTGGTCACGTTTTAAAAGTGACCTATATAAAGAAAGGGGAGTGGTCAGCTCTCTAGCTGTACTGAGCAGTTTTAGTTCAGTCTTGAACTGGTTATAAGTTCAACAGGGAGCTGTGTGGAAACTCTTTCTCTCTGTTTTCTGCCCTTCAACTTCAACCTGTAAGCATGTGTTCCATTTCTACTGATTTTTAAAGGGGGGTTGCTGATTGGGACTGTTGTGTATATTCAGAACAGCATAATTAAGTCTAGTTTGATAGGTTGAGTTCTGTTGGGGCTCTTTATTCTGTTCTTCGTGTTTCATTGTGTAATTTTGTGAATAAATTTTTGTCTGTTCTAAGATCTAGTAGTCAACCTAACTAACTTAATCCGGGTAACTTTCACTGTACACTTACCAAAACAAATTGCAAAGTTATGTTCTGAGCTGCCTGGTTAAAAATGTTTTGAATGGTTTGGCTTAGTCCATAACAAACTGGGGCTCTTTGTGGATTTTAAACTCTCTGCTAAAGTGAGTGGTAGGTGCTAGTGTCTTTATTTCAGGTGTTGGTTTGGTTGGATGGACAAAACTTGGGATAGTAAGGGCTCTTTCAGTCACCAAACCTTTTCTGGATGTGAATGCAGTGACTTTGGAAAGTTTGCAAAAGGTGAATAAGACCAAGTTGCAAGAATTAACAGAGAAGCTAGAATTGGAACTGTCTGCTTCTGTGAGGAGAGATCATTATAGCATTTAAACTTGCTGGAGAAACCAACAAAATCTATAGAGATGGCAAGAATTCAATTGCAAATGAAGCAGCTTGAGTTAGAGGTGAGAGATGAGGAAAGGGCAGCAGAAATTAAACAGTTTGAGTTACTATTAAAAGCAGAGGAGAGGGAAAAAGCGAGAACAGCAGAAGAGAGTGAAAAGGAGAGAGCAGTGAAAGAAAAAGAGAGAGTGTTTGCATTTCAAAAACTGATACTTAAAAAGGAAAGTCAGCTTCAAAGGCAGGAGTTACAGGCTGAGGGTAAGCTTAGTGAGGAAGAGAGTGAGGAGGAGCAAGTCCTTGTAGACAGAAGCCTAGTGAGAAACTGTTTAAGTATGTTCAAGCATTGCCTAAATTTGATGAGAAGGATGTAGAAGCCTTTTTCATCTCATTTGAAAAGGTGGCTAAACAAATGCAGTGGCTAGTGGCAACGTGGGTTTTGTTGATCTGAACAAAACTTGCAGCCAGGGCTAGTGAGGTATTTGCATCACTATGAGAGGAGGTATTTGGGGAGTATGAGAAGGTGATAAAAGCCATTTTAAGTGTGTATGAGCTTGTACCAGAAGCCTATAGACAACATTTCAGGAATCTAAGGAGGGACTCAGGTCAAACCTATATTGTGTTTGAAAGGATCAACAGAGTAATTTAAATAGCTGGATAAGAGCTTTAAAGATTGAGCAAATCTATGATGCCCAAACAGAGATCATTATTTTGGAGGAATTCAAAAAGTCACTGCCTGAAGTAATGCAAACTCATGTAGAAGAGCAGAGAGTTAAAACAGCCAGGTTAGCAGCTGAAGTGGCTGATAATTATGAGCTGGTCCATAAAACATGGTTTGGCTTCCAGAGTCAATTTCAGTCCATCAGGGATAGAAATTGGGGCAGGGAGAAATCCTCACGTGGAAAGGGGAAGGTAGATCTCAGTGAAAATCACAAGGATAACTTACCACAGGTTAAAAAAGAAACCCTTGAGGGGGACAAAGAAGTTAAAAAGTTCTGGTGTTTTCATTGTAATAAAGTGGGCCACACAAAATCAGAGCTAGGAGAAAGCCAGATGTAGGAAAACCAGACAAGTCTGTAAGTTTTGTTGGACTAGTAACAAAAAGCACAAGGGAAGTTAGACAACTGCCTCAGACTGTAGAAGATGATCAGAGGTTGATTAAGGAGAAAGTGCCAGATCTGCTTAAAAAATATACATGCAAGGGTTAAGTTTATTCACATAGGCCAGGAGTAGTGAGTAAGAAGGTTACAATATTAAGGGACACAGGATCCTCTCAGGCTGTAATGCTGAAGGATGAGGAGATATGCACTCCTGAGGGACTATTGCCAGAGTAGGTACTGGTAACAGGATTCATGGTGAGACAAAAAGTGCTCAATTATGTTAACTGAGGCTAGAGAGTCCAGAGAAGAGTAGAGAATTTGTGGTAGAAGTACTGGACAAATTCTCAGCTCCAGGAATACAATTTGTCCTTGCAAATGATATAGCTGATTCACCGGTAGGCGTGCTGCCTACCCTAGGTGAAAAGCCAGTGGAGACACAGGCAACTGAAGACATGGAGAATGTTTATCCAGGAATTTTCCTTGATTGTGTGATCACAAGATCACAGAGGCACAAGTTGCTGCAAGAGAGGTCAAAAGGCACGGATAAGAAAGCTGATGTAGTGTTATCTGAAACTTATTTTGATCAGATATGTGGAACAGAGAAGGAGCAAATAGGTAAACATGCAAGCATTTTTAGCTCTGCTAAGCTTATTGAATTACAGCAGAAAGATGAGGAGTTAAAACAGTTATATCAAAAGGCATTCAGAGAGACAGAAAGTGAATGCATTCTTGTGTGTTATTTCTTAACAAATGATGCCTCAATGAGGAAATGGAGACCATAACACATTCAAGCAGATGACAAATGGACAGAACTTCATCAATTTGTTTTGCCAGTAGGGTATAGAAAGGATGTGCTGTGAGTGGCACATGAGCTACCACTTGGAGGTAATTTAGTGGTGAGGAAAGCACAGGCTAAAATACAAAGACATTTTTCCTGGCCTGGAAAACACAAAGATGTAGTTGAATTTTGCCAGACATGTCACACATGTCAGCTAATCATAGGCAGTAATAAAACCACAACTTTAATACCTATTCCAGCATTTGAGGAACCTTCCACAAGAGTCTAGATTGACTGCATCAGTCCCTTAACTCAAATAAAAAGTGGGAATAAATATTTATTAACAATAATGGATGTGCCAACTAGATTTCCAGAGACAATCCGATTAAGCTATATCACAGCTAAAAGAGTTGTAGAAGAATTACTTAATTTTTTTTACTGGATTTGGACTACGGATAGAGATCCAGTCAGATCAAGGATCAAACTTCACAACCAAACTATTCAAGGAGGTTATGGATAACTTGGGAATAAAGCAATTCAAATCTACTGCGTACCATCTGGAATCACAGGGAGCACTAGAGAGATGGCATCAAACACTAAAGACCATGCTGAGGGCTTATGGTCAGGATTATCTAGATGGTTGTGATAAGGGAGTACCGTTTGTACTTTTTGCAGTCAGAGATGCACTGAATGAATTGACCAAGTTCAGTCCATTTGAATAAAGTTTTGGGCATGAAGTAAGAGAACCGTTAAAATTGATTAAAGAGAAATTAATAAGTCAGAATTCAGAGACCACCCATTTGGACAATGTGTCAAATTTTAGAGAACGATTAAATAGAGCTGGAGAGTTAGCTAGACAGCATTTAAAAGTATCACAGCATACAATGAAACAGGAAGCGGATAAGAAATCAGCAATTCACAATTTTACAATTGGGGATAAAGTATTGGTATTACTTCCAGTAACAGGTGCGCCTTTAAAAGCAAGGTTTAGAGGACCCTATCAAATTGAGAAGGGTAGGTCGTGCCTCACAAACCTTATTTGAGAAGGTGACCAAACAGGTAGATGAGAGTAAACCAGTTGATGTGGCATATATGGATTTCAGCAAAGTGTTCAATAAGGGTCCCCACAGTAGGCTATTGTACAAAATGTGGAGGAATGGGATTGTGGGAGATATATCAGTTTGGATCAGTAATTGGCTTGCTGAAAGAAGACAGAGGATGGTAGTTGATGGGAAATGTTCATCCTGGAGTCCAGTTACCAGTGGTGTATTGCAAGGGTCGGTGTTGGTTCTACTGCTGTTCGTCATTTTTATAAACGACTTGGATGAGGGCATAGAAGGGTGGGTTAGTAAATTTGCAGATGACACTAAGGTCGGTGGAGTTGTGGATAGTGACAAAGGATGTTGTAGGTTACAGAGAGACATAGATAAGCTGCAGAGCTGGGCTGAGAGGTGGCAAATGGAGTTTAATGTGGACAAGTGTGAGGTAATTCACTTTGGTCGGAGAACCGGAATGCAAAGTACTGGGCTAATGGTATGATTCTTTGTAATGTAAATGAGCAGAGAGATCTCGGTGTCCAGGTACACAGATCATTGAAAGTTGCCATCCAGGTTGACAGGGTTGTTAAGAAGGCATACTCTTATTAATAGAGGGATCGAGTTCCAGAATCATGAGGTTATGCTGCAGCTGTACAAAACTCTGGTGCGGCCGCACTTGGAGTATTGTGTACAGTTCTGGTCACCGCATTATAGGAAGGATGTGGAAGCTTTGGAAAGGGTGCAGAGGAGATTTACTAGGATGTTGTTTTAGGAGGAAAGGCTGAGGGACTTGAGGCTGTTTTCGTTAGAGAGAAGAAGGTTGAGAGGTGACCTAATAGAGACATATAAGATAATCAGAGGGTCAGATAGGGTGGACAGGGAGAGCCTTTTTCCAAGTATGGTGACGGCAAGCCTGAGGGGGCATAGCTTTAAATTGAGGGGTGATAGATATAGGACAGATGTCAGAGGTAGTTTCTTTACTCAGAGAGTAGTAAGGGCATGGAATGCTTTGCCTGCAACAGTAGTAGATTCGCCAACTTTAAGTACATTTAAGTTGTCATTGGACAAGCATATGGACATACATGCAATAGTGTAGGTTAAATGGGCTTCAGATTAGTATTACAGGTCGGTGCAACATCGAGGGCCGAAGGGTCTGTACTGCGCTGTAATGTTCTAGAACATAGAACATAGAACAATACAGCACAGAACAGGCCCTTTGGCCCACGATGTTGTGCCAAACATTTGTCCTAGCTTAAGCACCTGTCCATGTACCTATCCAATTGCCGCTTAAAGGTCACCAATGATTCTGACTCTGCCACTCCCACAGGCAGCGCTTTCCATGCCCCCACCACTCTCTGGATAAAGAACCTACCCCTGACATTCCCCCCTATACCTTCCACCCTTCACCTTAAATTTATGTCCCCTTGTAACACTCTGTTGTACCTGGGGAAAAAGTCTCTGACTGTCTACTCTATCTATTCCCCTGATCACCTTATAAACCTCTATCAAGTCACCCCTCATCCTTCGCCGTTCCAATGAGAAAAGGCCTAGCACTCTCAACCTATCCTTGTACGACCTATTCTCCATTCCAGGCAACATCCTGGTAAATCTCCTCTGCACTCTCCCCAAAGCTTCCACATCTTTCCTAAAGTGAGGCAACCAGAGCTGCACACAGTACTCCAAATGTGTCCTTACCAAGGTCCTGTACAGCTGCAACATCACCTCACGACTCTTGAATTCAATCCCCCTGCTAATGAACGCTAATACACCATAGGCCTTCTTACAAGCTCTATCCACCTGAGTGGCAACTTTCAAAGTGCTATGAACATAGACCCTGAGATCCCTCTGCTCCTCCACCTTACTAAGAACCCTACCGTTAACCCGGTATTCTGCATTCTTATTTGTCCTTCCAAAATGGACAACCTCACACTTGACAGGGTTGGACTTCTATGTTCTATGTAAATTGAGTAAGGTGAACTACTTGATAAGGACCCCAGACAGGAAGAAGTCTCACAGAGTGTGTCATGTGTATATGTTGAAAAGGTATTTTGATAGGGAAGGAAAGCAAGAGGAGAAGGTGTTAATGATTACAGCACAGCAGGAAGAACCAAGTTCAGAGGATTCTGAATTGGACATTCTCAAATCAAACTGGACAATGAGGAAATTGTCAAAAATTGGGATAAATTATTGAGTTACCTTCCACAAGAAAATTGAAATGACCTGAAAGAGTTATTACTATCACATGAGGAGAGATGTGGAAATAAACTGGGAAATACTAACCTAATTGTGCATGATGTAGATGAAGGAGATGCTGTTCCAATTAAGCAACATCCTTTTAGGCATAACCCTCTAAAGTTGGCACAGGTTCCGAAGGAGTTAGAGCACATGCTCCAAGATGGCATAATTGAAGTGAGTGAGTTACAGTGACTGGAACTCACCCATAGTCATGGTGCCAAAGCCAGATGGCACCCAATGGTTATGTGTAAACTATCGCAAAGTCAACGACATTACAAAGACTGGTGCCTATCCAATTCCATGGTGGACTAGGTTGAAAAAGTGTGACAAGCAACTTACATTTCTAATTTGGACTTGCTCAGAGGCTACTGGCAAATACCTCTGTCAGAAAGAGCAAAGGCAATTTCAGCTTTCGTAACACCAAATGGACTATATCAGTTCAAAGTCATATCATTTGGTATGAAAACACTCCAGCCACATTTCAGAGACTGACTAATAAGGTCATTGCCAGATTACCCAATTGTGTGGTGTATATTGATGATCTGGTGATTTTTAGTCATTCATGGAAGGAACGTTTACAGCATTTATCGGACTTGTTCAATCGACTTCGGAAGGCAGGCTTGGTGGTAAACCTAGCTAGAAGTGAATTTGCCAAAGCCCAAGTCACCTTCCTGGGCCATGTTATTAGACCCACAGGATGTGAAAATGAAACCAATTGGGGAACTTCCCACACCATTGACAAAAAAAGCTGTACTACGGTTGCTGGGGTTGAGTGGATTTTACCAAAGGTTTGTGCCGAACTTTAGCAGTATGGCAGCTCCACTCATCGAATTGTTAAAACAGGGCAAGGAGTTTCAGTGGACAGAGGACTGTTAAAAGGCATTTGACAGCCAAAATAACGTGTTAACCACTGCCCCAGTTTTGGCCACACCAGATTACACAAAACCTTTCAAAGTGGCTATTGATGCCAGTGTTGTGGGTGTCAGTGCGGTGCTCCTGCAGGAGGATGACAAAGGGATAGAAAGACCCATTGTGTTTTTTCCAGGACATTGAATGTTCATCAATAGAAATATTCAACAGTGGAGAAAGAGCCTTTATGCTTGGCGTTGGCATTACAACATTTCAGTATTTATATTACCAGCCTTGCATCTGAGACAATTGTGTACACAGATCACAACCCATTGACATTTGTGGAAAAACTTAAGGATAAAAATGCCAGACTGTTTAGATGGAGCTTGTTGCTGAAGTCATTCAATTTGACAATTGTGCATATGGCAGGTCGCGAAAACGTGATTGCTGATGCGTTATCAAGACTCGAATGAGATACGGATGCATTCGGTGGTGGGTATACCGCAGACTGGATTTGCATGTGATTGTGCATGTTTGTATGTTTATAGTTAGTATAGTGTATATGTGTGATTAGACTACTAACCGAGTTTTGAAGGGTTAAAAATGAAGCCATCTTTGGTATTGATGGTTTTTTTTGGAGGGGGTTGCAGAATGTGTCACAAAGCTAGTCCCTTTTCTTTCTAGATGCTGTTCCTTGGCTCAAGGAGACTCTGTCCTTGTTTTTATTTTCGGGGGGCAGAGCTCTGATCAGTCTGGTTTGGCACAGAGATGAAAAGGAATTTGAGGGGCATTTTGTTTACGTGTAAACAGATGAGACTTCAGGCCAAAGTGGTCATGCTTTAGAAGTGACTTGTATAAAGAAAGAGGAGTGTTCAACTCCCGACCTGAGCTGAGCAGTTGTTTTCAGTCTTGAACTGGTTGGAAGTTCAACAGGGAGTTGTATGGAACTCTCTCTCTCTCTTTTCTGCCCTTCAACTTCAACCTGTAAGCATGTGTTCATTTATACTAGTTTTTAAAGGGAGCTTGCTTATTGGGACTGTTGTGTGTATTCGGAACAGCATAATTAAGTCTAGTTGGATTGGCTGAGTTCTGTAGGGGTTCTTGATTCTGTTCTTTGTATTTCATTGTGTAATTTTATGAATAAACTTTTGTCTGCTTTAAAGTCTAGTAGTCAACTTAGCTAATTTAATCCGGGTAATTTTCACTGTACACTTACTGAAACAAATTGCAAAGTTATGATCTGAACTGCCTGTTTATGAATGTTTTGAGGTTGTCTGACTTAGTCAATTCCTGCCTCAGGCGACTCTCTGTGTGGAGTTTGCACGTTCTCCCTGTGTCTGCGTGGGTTTCCTCCGGTTTCCTCCCACAATCCAAAAATGTGCAGGTTAGGTGAATTGACCATGCTAAATTGTCCGTAGTGTTAGGTGAAGGGGTAAATGTAGGAGAATGGGTCTGGGTGGGTTACGCTTCGGCGGGTCAGTGTGGACTTGTTGGGCCGAAGGGCCTGTTTCCACACTGTAAGTAATCTAAACAGAAGTTTTCCTCCAACTAACACATCATCATCTTAATTTGGTAATGGATAACCATTCTTTCATTATCAAGCTGGTCAGTAGGAGCTGCCTTCTTGAAGCAACTGAGAAAACCCAAAGAAGATCAGAGCTTGTTAGGATGTCAAGGGAATGTTATCAATTTTCCTGCCTCTGCCGATCCCCTGTTCCGTCCCACCTGTACTGACACTAGCTTTAGGTTATTTGATAGGTCTTTCATACAATCTTGAGTGTTTTTGTAAAGTAATCATTAATCACAAACCAAGCAAATGAGCTCTCAGTTACTGCTGCTGAAATCTAATAAACTTTAGTTATCGAGGAGACACAATATATCAGGGTGAGTTTTAAACTATCACAGCACTACATGATGGCAAACTGTACCTGAGATGCATGACCATGCAGTAACCTATAGACTAAACTTCTGTAGAACAAGTGGGTGAGATTTTCCACAAGACACAATAACAACTTGCTTTTTACCTGAAACTTTCCTTATCTGGAATTCATTGTTTCATAATTACTAGTTGATCTGAAACTTGGGGTGGTGGTGGTGTCAGACTGCCTACTGAGTGCATAAAGAAACTTGGGGTAAGGTGGCACATTAAATGTCTACCAAATCAAAGGAAAGATTATTAGACAGCCAACAAGTAATCAACTCTAGGAAACACTTCTAAACAAAACAATCTCTGCTAATTGATACAGCATCTTTTCAGAATAGTTAATTAATACATTCTAATGCTTTTGATGTACATCCTAGAGAATGACATAGAACAAATCTAGTGCAAATAAAAACCTCAAGCAAGGCAGGGAGACCAAAATTAGTCACTTTTTTTTAGCCAAAATGGATGTGTCTCCCTGATTCAATGAAACAAATCAGTATTTATTTTTCGGATGTTTGATATTCAGTTCCAGTACATTTTTATGTAATGGGGCACAAGTCAGTTTTCTGGAAGGGGTTGTATACTTATAGTCTCTAAAAGAAAAAGATAGCTATTCACCTCAGTTCTAATGGTTGCACATTGTGATAATTGCTTTGCCTGTAATTCTGCAGTGGCTTTTTAGACTTTATTTACTTATTCATAAAGTGTGATTGACAAAGCCAGCATTTATTGCTTATGGTTCATTGTCCTTGAGAACAATTTTCTTAAATACAACTGCAGAGCTTGTTAGGGCATTTTGAAGGCAACTAAGAGTCAACCAAATTCTTATGGTTTTGGTATCCAAGATTGGATAAGCAAATATGTAGCTGTAAAATAAAAGACTGGTTAAGCACAGTAATTTCTTTCCCTTAAGAATATGCATGTAATAAAATGGATTTTCATTCATTACATGGTCCTCATTTTGACATTAACATTTCATTCCAGATATATTTAATTACAACAATTTCTCCAGAGGCTAAAATGCGATTTGAGCCCATGATGCTGGATGTTTTGTATAGAACTTCTAGCTTACCAGCCCACTAACATAACCACTATGCCACTCTGCAGCCACTTGAAGATCACAGTATGACCATTTATGTTATTTCCCAAGGATTTCCAATGTTACAACAGGAAAACAGCAGTGCTCTATAGGTAGCTTCCCCAAATGGGTGCTGAGTGTAAGATTAAATTGAGGGGTTAGGGATAGAAATGAAGCTCAATTTTCTTTTTCTAAATATCAGTCTGACCTCAATCTTGCACAAAGGAACGACAGGAGCACAACCAAGGTGAAGAACACGACCAAAGAAACTAACCTGAATTGAAGCTTCTTGTTAAAAAATGCAGTACCGTGGAAAATTGCAACGGTAAGCCAACTTACAACAAAAGCAGCAGACTGCACAGCAAGGGTAACTGTGCAAAAAAGAGAAAGAGGTCAAAGCACAAGGTTAAACTTAGATGTTTGAAATGCTAACATACCTTATTACAATGTTAAAAGTTCAAGTATTTTAGTAACTTCAGACTTTAAAAGAAAACTTTTCATACATCAGGAATGACACTGCCAGTAAGTTTTGTTCTGAGGTTCCTGAGTGCTTATGTGTTTATCTGCGATTGTGTGTTATGCACCGTTATGAATGACAGGAGAGAGCTGATATAGCAAAATTGCTCATCAACCCCTCAAAGAAACCTCAGACAGTTCTGTTCTTGGTCAGGTATAAACTAATGTTATCATTAAATGAGTTTTCATCAGAACTACTGAACAGGGCTCTGCCTTATAAGTGACTGGGACATGACTTGTCCATTCAGGTACTTTTCCTGAAGGATGTGGTTAGTGATCAGAGCAACCTCATGCAACAATGAATCTTCAAAAATAAAGACAAGTCCCAATGCACATATAATGATAAAAGATCTTGTGTAGATCTTCCATTGACTCAGAAACCACCATGCCTTTCCAATCGTTTACATGAAACAAACAACAGAGCAGCCTTTTTCTAGAAACTTACTTCAAATGACAGCTGCCAGATAGTACAATACAGGAACCAAAGGCAAGAATGTCTCAGAGTTCTTTAGATTGAATTTGCATGTTATCCCAACAATCTAAACATAATTTCATTGGCTCAAAGGGAACAAAAATTGGTATTTGCTTATTCCCAGGATATATAAGCATGGCCCTAACTTCTAAGTGTGAAATCCCAGTCTCATTCTGAACATCAACAATCAATTTCATAAAGTGCAATAATCGTCATATTAGTTATGAGAAAACACACTGTGGTTCAAACCTTAACATCAACTATGTCAGAATAGGTTTCTTTATTTGCTGTCACCGTGTAGGCGAGGTTTAGCAGATCAGCTAAACAGTAAACATCTTACCTGTTCAGAGCTTGGGTTTCAAATGTCCCACATGTATCTGAACTAGGTGTCACTTCCTGCCAGCTCCAAACACATAACATGGCTTGTAACTTCTGTAGGCAAACAGTGTACTTGGGTTTATCTTCATACAATATATTTCATTAAGCTTTTGTTCAACTGTATCAAGTATGTTGCACTTTCTTCCTTCATTATCAACCAGCCTGTAATTTATAAGGGTTCCAGATGAAGAGTCACTGGACTTGAAACATTAATTCTGTTTTGCTGTCCTCAGATGTTGCCAGGCCTGCTGAGCTTCTCTAGCACTTCCTGTTTTTATTTCAGATTTCCATCATCTGAAGACTTTTGCATTTATTTGTGTAATTTGTAAGGATTCAGAACCTCAAGAATGTGCGAGAAATTAGGTCCCACCATTCAATCAGTTGCATTCATCAGCAAATCCCTTGACTGCTGTCACCACAACAAAAGAGACTTTTACCTGGTTTCTTCAACAAACTCAAAAATGCCTTGTTTTGGAGAAATAAGTAGCGATATCTTGAAAAATGCTCATATTACAGAAGAGGCAGTGCTGTAAGTCTTAAAACATATTAAAGGTAGATATGGCTTTGTGCTTGGGAAAATGGTGTCTCACTAATTTCATTGAGTTTTTTTGAAGAGGTGACAAAGAATATTGATGAAAGCAGAGCAGTAGACATTGTCTATATGGACTTCAGCAAGGCATTCAATAAGGTTCCACACGGTTAGTAAAGTTAGATCACATGGAATCCAGGGGAAGCTAGCCAAATTGACACAAAATTGGCTTGAGGGTAGGAGAGGGAGGGTTATTTTTCAGACTAGAGGCCTACTGCTTTTCATCATTTTCATAAATTATTTGGATGTGAATATGTGGTATGGTTACTAAGTTTGCAGATGATGCCAAAATTGGTAGCGTAGTGGACAGTGACGTTTATCACAGAGTACAACAAATCAGACATAACAATTTCTGGAATTTTCTCAAGTACCATCAGATGGGCCAATGAATGGCAGATGGAGTTTAATTTATGTAAATGTGATATGTTGCATTTTGGTAAGGCAAACCAGGGCAGCACTTATGCAGTTAATGGTGGTGTTCCAGGGAGAGTTGTTGAACAAAGAGACCTAGGGGTGCAGGTACTTGAAAATTGAGTCACAGGTAGACAGGTCGGTGAAGGGGCATTTGGTATGCTTACCTTCAGTGGTCATTACATTGAGTACAGGAGTTGTGATATCATTTTGTGACTGTACATGATATTGGTTAGGCCACTTTTAGAATACTGCGTTCAATTCTGGTCTCCCTGCTATGGGAAAGATGTTGTGCAACTTGAAAGATTTAGAAAAGTTCAGAAAAGATTTACAAGGATGTTGCTTGGATTGGAGAGTTTTAGTTATCAGGAGAGGCTGGATTGGCTGGGAATGTGTTCCTAGGAGTGTTGGAGGCATAGGGGTGACCCTATGGAGGTTTATAAATCATGATTGACATTGTTAGGATGAATAGCGACAAGTCTTTTTCCCAGAGTAGGGGAGTCCAGAACAAGAGGCCATAGGTTTACATTGAGAAGAGAAAGATTTACAAGGGACCTGAAGGGCAACTTTTTCAAGCAGAGGGTGGTGCGTATATGGAAAGAGCTGTTAGAGGACGTGGTGGAGGCTGGTACAATTGCAACATTTAAAAGACATCTGAATAGGAACGGTTTAGAGTTATATGGGACAAATGCTAGCAATTGGGACCAGATCAATTTAGGATATCTGGTTGGAATAGAAGAGTTGAACCGAAGGGTCTGTTTCCATGCTGTACATCTCTACAACTCTATTAAGGACAAACTTATTCTTTAAACAAGTGGCTGAGATACAGTGCAGATTTAAACTAGTTCCCCTTAATGCTAACACACATGTACATTCATACACACAGAACAAGTTGGCACAGCTTTAGGATTATATTGGATGGGAAAGAATAGGAAAAAAAGTAACAATGTCCCTCTTGGTTTAAGGGTTCAAATGCAGAAAGTAAAATTGATTAACTTCGCACTGTCCCTTTGACTTCCTTTTGATTGGATCTGATTGCTGTCAGTTGCAGAGCCGTGAAAGACCCTCAATTCGATGGAAGATCAGTTAGATCCAGGTCCTTGGATTGAGTTAACAGTTCATTAATCAGAGTCTATGAAATCAGACATAACAATTTCTGGAATTTTCTCAAGTACCATCAAATACTTCACTGAAGTATCTCTTCAATTGATTTTCTTTAAGATTATATTTGAATCATCGAATGAGTAAGAGCGAGAAAGAGAGAGAGAGATCGTATTCATTTTTTGCAAGTCATTCCACTCTCACGTCTGTGGAAAAACAGAAACCAAAAGTTCAGAGCCTATTATAAAGCATTAGGCCCCTTTTAACACTCAGTCTGCTCAGCAAGTAATGATAAGCCATCAAGTATTCTCTCATCTGACATTTACAAGCAGTTTTCCCAAAACTACTTAGAATTTGCAAAGAGCAGACAATCCCCAATTCATTTGACCTTTCAGTTCCAAAAGATCACAATCCAGAAATTGTCCAAATCTTCCATATTCCAATTCTCATAATCCACAAAATGCAAGTGTTCCCAACAGAGTGTGCCATTTTTAATAATGTAGTTAAATCAGACATTTCTATCCTCCATAGCTTTTGTGAATGAGAATTTCATTATGCAATGGAATTAGTTGGTTCCCTCTGTAGTGTTTCTACCTGCCCCAAATTATAGACGTTGGGAATTCAAAGCATATGAAAAGTTAGAGAGAAGACAGACTAGTCCATCAAGTCTGTCCCAATTGTGGTACCATTCAACAATGTGACTCCCAGTGCATCTTACCATTTAAATAGACGTATTATGTCCTGGAAAACAATAAATAAAGAAAGAAAACTCTGCCCCTACATAGAAGGAGTAAAGTCAGATAAATCAATTTTTCCTCAAAATTAATCCAAGGAAATGCCAGGAGATCACAGCAATGGTAACATACATTAGAAAGTTGGGGACACTGATAGAGTTCTAAACTATCAGAGATCCTGCCTTTCAGAAGAGACATCAGCCATCTCAGGAAAATACAAAAAAATCCATGGGACTATTTTTGTCCTTGGTTTTTTGGTCGAAATTTATCCGTCAACTGATATCACAAAACAAGTCATCTGATCATTATCATAATGATGTGTATACAATGCGGTTGTTGCGTTTGCTACAACAGTGACAAAATTTTAAAGATACTTTATTGAGTGTTAAATGTTGTGGGATTTCCTGGAGTCAAATAAAGCACTATAGGTATATGAATACAAGTTTTCCTTCTTACCTAAAATCCCACCGATAGCCAACAGCGCAATTGTTCACAATAGGAACTTGTTCAGCTTCAAGTTAATTAACACTCACAGCACAAGGTCTATCCATGTGAAAACAACAGCATTTTATCAAGATTAACAGTTGTCAAATAAAAATTTTACAGAGGCCTAAATGACATAAGCTATTTTGCAAAATTGAGCAAGAAGTCAGATAGAGATCTATCTCAATATTAGGAACAATTTACTCAATTTTTTAACCAGGTCCCAGGCATTGAGGCAAGTTTGTTACTAGGCAGTGATGAGTTACCTGTTAAAGGAGGGGGGAGGGAATGATTGCTTTTTAAATGACTATATTCAATGTACATCTTGCTTCATTAACTTGCAGCTTCCTATAGTGATATCCACTGTGAGCTAGACACTCAACATGGAACTGAGAACAGCTCCTGAGCACCTCTTGCTGCAAAGGAACTCCATGTTGGACACCAGGCATCAACATCTCAGAGCACGCTCCGTATGCACTGGCCACATTCACCTGATGTCCCCATAAAAAGGCATTTATCATGTGCTAAATTCCAAGAACCCTCACAGCACATCTCCGCTCCACCTGGGGTACACTTCTGCACTTCAATGCTGCACCTTGGAGTGAAATGGCTTATATAATTATAACAATGCAGTAAAGATGCTGTGTGCTCAGGGACACACACCCAGCTCATGGACTGGATATTTATCACCCTCCCTGGATAGATTTCTAAGAACAAGGCTGCATCTCTAGGCTTGCTCTCTTAGTGCTTGCTCACTTTAAACTTACCTGCATGCTCACAGCATCCCTGCCTTGTCGTTTTGACCCTTGCCTCTCAATCAGAAATACCAGGCTCATGGTATTGCTATCTTGCCTTACTACATGTAGTGTAGACATAAAAATCAGAAAGCTTTGTCATGGCTTTCAGCTGTCTTCACTCAAGTAAAAGGTGATGGTCTTAGGACAGGGGGCTTGGGTCACAGTAAGTCAAGGACAGTTTCCCATACCAGTCCAGGTGCACAGTCAATCAGCCACAGAGTGGTCAGGATCAGATGCACCTCTCATAAGGGATGAGTAGCTGAATGTCAGGCAACCCACACCCCTGACTTGACTCTCTCTGCCTTTTTGAGCTGTTTTTCCTCTGTAATGAAAGTGAGGCAGGTACAAAGGCGAACGAAAATAGGTGGAACATATCTGATACACATTTAGCCATGAGCGACTGAGCAGAGAATGCAGAGTGTACACAGGCTGTTGGGAGATTGGGGTGGGTAACAGTGACTGGGGTAAGGTGTTGCGGGCAAAAATGAGAGTGGTAGAGCATGAGCATTGGTGGAAGGTGGCTACAGTAGCAGAGATGGAGTGAGTGTAAGATATCAGAGAGAAGATGATGGCACTTATGCTGGCAGAGTGGTGAAGGTCATTGATTTTCTTCCTACATTTGTGGACATTTCTCAGGATAGCTGAGACTGCAATGACCTGAGTGGCAGCTTCAGACCGCGCTGGCACGGGCTGCTGTCTTGGCCTCCATTTGTGTTCCTGAGGATGTCCTGTATGTGTACCACACCATCCAGTAGGAGCTCCATGTTTCCCTTGTCTGTCACATCAACAATAAATATCGAGAACTGCACAGGGCAGAATTGGACTGACTGTGCTTGTCCAGGTGCATGACAGCTTTTTAAAGGTGGTGTCTATGCAGAGGATGCCAGTCCCTTCCACAATATCTAGTGAGTGGCAAGTCATTCTGGGTACACCAAATGGTAGCATAGGACTAGAATGGTACGAGATGTGTGGCATGGGATGGGTAGGTAATTATTGAGGCGAGTTTGGCAAAATACAGCAAGAAAACTTACTACGTTTCCAGAGAAGCTTTTCATGAAATTCAGCAAAATTGTCACAACCAAAAAGAAAATATTCAATATAGGGTTGCCATTATATCTAGATCAAATTGTTATCATTCTCTTCATTTGGATGCAATCATAGAGTCATAGAGTTGTGCAGCACGGAAACAGACCCTTCGGTCCTTCTTGCCCACGCTAACCTAAATTAACATCGTCCCATTTGCCAGCAGTTGGCCCATATCCATCTAAACTCTTCTTCCTATTCATAAATCCATCCAGATGCCTTTTAAATGTTGCATTGTACCAGCCTCCACCACTTCTTCTGGTAGCTCATTCCATACACGTACTACCCTCTGCGTGAAAATGTTGCCCTTAGGTCGCTTTTATATCTTTCCCCTCTCACCCTAAACCTATGCCCTCTAGTTCTAGATCCCCCACCCTAGGGGAAAGACCTTGTCTATTTACCCTGTTCATGCCCCTCATGATTTCATAAACTTCTATATGGTCACCCATCAGCCTCTAATGCTCCAGGGAAAACAGCCTTAGCCTATTCAGCCTCTCCCTACAGCTCAAACCCTCTAACCCTGGCAACATTCTTGTAAATCTTTTCTGAACCCTTTCAATTTTTACAACATCCTTCCGATAGGAGGGAGACCAGAATTGCACACAATATTCCAAGAGTGGCCTAACCAATGTCCTGTACAGCCGCAACATGACCTCTCAACTCCTGTACTCAATGCTCTGACCAATAAAGGAAAGCATATCAAATGCCTTCTTCACTATTCTATCTACCTGTGACTGCACATGGGAGGAACTGTGAACCTGCACTCCAAAGTCTCTGCTCAGCAAGACTCCCTAGGACCTTTCCATTAAGTCCTGCCTTGATTTGCCTTTCCAAAATGCAGCACCTCACATTTATCTAAATTAAACTCCATCCGCCACTCCTCAGCCCATTGGCCCATCTGATCAAGATCCAGTTGTGCTCTGAGATAACCTTGTTTGCTGTCCACTACACCTCCAGTTTTGGTGTCATCTGCAAACTTGTGAACTGTGCCTCTTATGTTCACATCCAAACCATTGACATAAATGACAAAAAGCAGTGGACCCAGTATCAATCTTTGGGGCACATCACTGGTCACAGGCCTCCAGTCTGAAAAGCATTTCTCCACCACCACCCTCTGTCTTTTACCTTTGAGCCAGTTCTGTATCCAAATGGCTAGTTCTCCCTGTATTCCATGAGATCTAACCTTGCCAATCAGTCTACCATGAGGAACATTGTCAAATGCCTCACTGAAGTTTATATAGATCACGACCACCACACTGCCCTCAAATATCCTCTTTGTTACTTCTCCTTACAACTCAGTCAAATAAGTGAAACACGATTTCCCACTCACAAAGCCATGTTGATTAGCCCGAATCAGTCCTTGACTTTCCAAATACATATAAATCCTGTCCCTCACGATTCCCTTCAACAATTTCCCCACCGCCGATGTCAGGCTCACTGGCTTATATTTCCCTGGCTTTTCATTACCACCTTTCTTAAATAGTGGCACCACGTTAATCAAACTCCAGTCTGCCGGCAGCTCACCTGTGACTATCGATGATACAAATATCTCAGCAAGGGGCCCAGCAATCACTTCCCTAGCTTCCCACAGAGTTCTAGAGTGCAGCTGATCAGGTTCTGGGGATTTATCCACCTTAATGCGTTTTATGACATCGAGCACCTCCCCCTCTGCAATATGGATATTATTTAAGATACCACCATCTATTTCCCCACATTCTATATATTCCATGAGCTTCTCCACAGTAAACTCTGATGCAAAATACTCATTTAGTATCTCTCTTATCTCCTACAGTTCTACATGTAGGCTGCCTTTTGATCTTTGAGGGGCCCTATTCTCTCCCTAGCTACCCTTTTGTTCTTAATGTATTTATGAAATCCCTTTGGATTCCCCTTAACCCTATTTGCCAAAGGTATCTCATGTCCCCTTTTTGCCCTCCTGGTTTCCCTCCTAAGTAGACTCCTATTGCCTTTATACTCTTTTAAGGATTCACTTGATCTCTGCTGTCTATACCTGACATATGCTTCCTTTGTTTTCTTGACCAGATCCTCAATTTCTCTTGTCATCCAGCATTCCCTACACCTACCAGCCTTGCCTTCCAGCCTAACATGAATGTACTGTCTCGGAACTCTTGTTATCTCATTTTTGAAGGCTTCCCATTTTCCAGCTGTCTCTTTACCTGCGAACATCCACCCTCAATCAACTTTTGAAAGTTCTTGCCTAATACCATCAAAATTGGCCTTCCTCCAATAGTGGAATAATTGTACAGTAATTCCCGAATTGGTTATGTTTAGTTCTGTGGAGTTTTGTGAAAGATCAAAAATTGATTTGGCTCATTTAATCTTATATGCTCAGTATGCTAAGGATAGTGTCCTCATTGTGGAAACTAAATTTACTGATTTAAAATAACACCTCACCCATCACCACATCTTTACTGAATGACATAGGCCTTGCATTTTCTTGTATCTAATGATCATATATTTCACAAGGTACCACTGAAAGTCATTTTATTGTTACTTTATTCATAATACAAGATTCCATTCTTTGGTTCTAAAATCTCTAGTACTTACAAAGTTGTTCCTCAAGTCCAAGTAAACCCTCATAAGCATGAATATTTTTACATATTTTCATATATGAGTGATTCATGATCATTTTGATCTACATTGAACCTCTCTCTCAAGTATGACATCACAGACTCGAATGACATCGAGGAACGTGGGCATGATCCGAGGCAGGAACTGGATACATTTTAAACCCAGAGATTTGAAGATAAAAGTGACCATCTGAACAACCATTGTATGATGGTTTGAGAGTGATGTGTCTTGCGGAATACGCATGAGTGTTATACATTATCAGCTGGGTAGAATTCATTGAATGGTAAATTCCCCAAATTCACCAACATTTCACTATTGCTGTGATCAGTTACTGTCATTCATAAATATTTGCCCTTAGCGTCATTCTGGAAATAATAGTCACAGAAAGAATGAATGAAATTAATGGGCAGGAAAAGATCAATTCGTTCATCATCTTGAGGCACATTGCCCCAGCATCATCATGCAACACTTTTGCCTTTCCTCTACCCAGACAGAACCATGTTAGAGAAAAGAAAATAGAAGTAAGAGAAAAGAGCTAGGGTCAATAATAAGAAACTCCCCTCAGGCACTTTCATTCCTTAAAGTGGATGGTGAAGCTTTCGGACCCACAGCAAGTCCCAATGGGACCCTGTAACGTTATGGGTCTCCACATGTAAACAGCACCTTTAATACTGATGGCTTTTTACTTTCTAGGTATCGTATCAGATCTCTGGGAAAAGACTATTAAAACACGTTTGGAATTTGACTGTGGCTGTGTTCTGGCACAACACCAATATGAGGCTCCACAGGGTTAGGGGTACAGACCTCGTCCCCATACCCTAGGAAGCTCATTCACCCTGGAGCAGGAGATCTGGATGTGCCTCACAGAAGGCAGAAACTTAGAAGCAGAGTCATTGCAGGAATGCTGACACATACCGACACGTGCCTACAAAATTGTAAGAAATGAGTGATCAGGTAAGACATATATCGAGAGAAAAAGGGGGCGGAAGGGGCAAATCGCACAAAAGTCAAAAATCATCCAGTTTCAGTGAAGCACAAATCTAAATCTCTGTTGTTTGCACAGGAAAATATTTAATCAAACTACCAAGCTCGGGGAAACCAGTACCGAGTATTAGGCTGAGCCTGTTGCATACAATGCGATTCAGTCATGTTCAACACAAACAGAGGTCTAACAACAGTCAATTCTGATCAGGCAAGTATCACATACATGGATCTTTAAGCTTCTATTGGAACTTAAACAGGTACAGCTTCCTCCTTGGGTCCATGTGAAAAAAGACAAAAGAGACAAGCAGAAATAGAATGCTCAGCTGACCATGATAAGGCCAGAGCAAACAAAGGGCAGTGACTTGTACTCTTTCTCAACCCCTTGCCTTCCTCTGCAGAAACTGTAGCCATTCTAGAGCAGTGCTCCACACCAGGCGATGTTTAACACAGAGCTGACCAGCATGGTGCAAGCCATTGTTTTATGAGATGGAAGGCTGCCAAACCAAGATACCTGTGTACACACCCTGGTGCAATTCAAAAAGACCTCCTGCAGTGACTCTGCTTCTAAGTTCCTGCCCTCTGTGAAGTACATCATACTCACTTTTAACAATGGGCATGGGCTGACAGAATTAGCATACTCTAGAACCTCTGAGTTATTGTAGCAGGTGTACCAAAGAGCTTATGGTTCAATAGACAATTCACTGTATGGAGTAAGAATATGGATATAGGGGTACCTTTCATCAGATTAACGAGGTCAAGTAGCACAGATATTATTGGTTTAACAATGTGTATGAGCTGACAGAATTAGCGTACTGCAGGAGCTCTGAGTTATTGAACTGAAGTTACAGCTTTGGTAGGAGGTTTAAAATAGGTCACAGTGGCTTGGTTATGGTGCATATCCCAATCCATCCATTATCTCCTGTTTATGCCCCACTTATGCTGAGCATTCTGTCCATTTTCATTAGAATGTGATGTTAAATTCAGGTCCTGTAAACCGCAGCCTGTTCCAATGTACGATCTGGGAGTTCATTATGAAATAAAATAAGTCACCCCCCGCCCCCCCACCTTGTTCAATATTTTTAAAAGAGAAAGAACTCAATTTGTATTGCAACCATTAAATAATGTATTTCAAATGTACTAGCTCAGCCTGACTAAGGTTGTTTCATAATAAGCATTACAATTAATTGTTTAAGGCATTGGGATTTAAAACATCAGTCATGCCAAGGTAGCTGTCATTATGGATGAAAAAAGTTTTTGGAAGGGTGAGATTGAATGAGAGAAGGAGGACAGAAATATTGTCAGATTGTTGGCAAAGGTGAAGTGTAGGTAAGGTGTAGAGATAGGGTTATGAAATACTTCATAATTTTGGAGCATCACGCGTATACATAGTCAATTGAACAAAGGAGGTTTGAGGGAGAACTCACGCCAATATTCTCTTTCTGGCTTAAAGAATGATTCTGTACCAGATTAACTGGACCTTTTGCTTTTAAATTTTGCAGACCCATTTCATAACACTGAGTTTTTAAAATCATTTTCAATTTTGGCGCAGTTCTGCACAAAGTTTTAATAGTTTTTCAATCAGATTTTTAAATAAACTGTATATATACAAAAACTAGAACATTCATTTTGTGCAGCTTGATTCTGCAAATAGTGATACTAGACCATAAGATAGCTAGTGTGTTGGATCTCTCAGGAGTAGTCTCCAGAAGATTGCTACAAGAAATCCTGCAGAAATTGCAGGGCATTAAGAACCATATTCGTTTCTCAGTATTGTCAATGCTTCTATTTATTATGCATAAAATATTGGCAATGATTTTAAAATGAAGAATGCTTAATGGAATCAAAAACTATTGATCTGGAACCTCTCCCATTGCAGTGGGTGTACGGCGCATAAAGTTGATGGGAAGCATTGGAAAACCGATGGCAGAAGCAAGGTGACTTGAAGCAGGGAGGCATGGGGCAAAATCTTTAGAAAGTGCATTCAGCTTGGAAATCTTGAAGTTGGGAAAGGGCTTCTAATTATTTCACTGAGGTTGTCTTACTGATCAGATTTCAACTGAGGCTGTCAAAAAGGAATTATGTGGAATAGAAATTGTCAAAGGAACAAAATGGAAGAATGGGACGAGGTGAATTCCTTCTTGCAGAGCGCTAGAGTGTGCCCAATAGACCAAAGTGGTCTTCTTTTTTGCTGCAGCCTTTCCATGATTCTATTAACAAAACAATACAAGAAGGTCAGGGGACTATTATAAAATGTACATGGAGCCCAAAAACGCAAACCCCAAGCAATGGGTGTACTCAGAAACTGATTGTGGCAGAAGGCTTCCAGGAAGAGAGTGGGAATGCTTTAAGCATGCCCTCAAAATGTTCCTGAAGCAGTCAAACCCACCTCACTGCATTATGGAGGTCCCAGGCTCATGAGCAAACAAAATCTGGAGATCTTTTTAAGAAAGGCAATAGGTACATGAAGAGTCTTCAACAGGACCATGAAGATTGAGTGCAAAAGCCTCCAAATAATGCACCTAACTAACCCATCAAGCACCCCACCCCCACCGCACACATGACTGTGTCTGCAGATCACACATTGGACAAATCATCCATTTCAGAACTCATCAACATGAAGCCTCTATCTATCCCAAGGGATGGAAGCAGGAGTAATAAAGAAATTCTGTAAAGGATATCCTTCCAATTAAACTAATAAATTAATGTTAATATTCTTAGCTTATTTTCAATTTTTCTCTGAATACTTTTGCTCCTTCACTTTATTAACATCGCGGAGGTTCAAATAAGAAAGGTGACGAGTGGAACAATTGAAAGCAGAAAGCTATGAAATTTCAGAAATACCAAATTTGGTAAGGGCCACATTGTGGTAGGGCTACAATGTCCCACAGCCAAGACACACAGCAATCAGAGGTAAGTTCAGTGATTTTATTTTTAAGTTTATGCTTTTAAACAGCACTTTTTCTCCAAATCCTTTTGTAATGTTTGTCTATATCCTCAGGAGACTTAAAGTATTTTACTCGGTCTTTAAAATATTTTAATTCATCAAACATCTGATGCTCTTTTAACCAATACTTTGGAAGGACTGAGGTCAGCATTGAAACTTCCCTGCCTTGAGGAAGCAGAGGATTAGAAGTAACACAGCAGATATAGCAGGGTTAAAGGCTGCAGCCATTGAGTCTAGCCATCACATATCCATGCTCTTAAACTCAATTCAATAACTTGTTAACACAGAGCAATCCCCCACAGCCACCAGTCCTCTCAATTGATAAATAATGAACCCATTTTGCCACTAATTATTTCATCACAGTGCCAATGATAAAGTGGCTTCATTGAAATGAAAGCTGCCAGTGTTGCAACTGTTTCGGGGCTTATTGTCTGAAATAATGCCTTTTTTAAACACTTGCCGATAACATTGCTTACTGTGTCAGGAAGTTAAAAATCACACAACACCAGGTTATAGTCCAACAGGTTTAATTGGGAGCACTAGCTTTCAGAGTGGCACTCTGAAATCTAGTGCTTCCAATTAAACCTGTTGGACTATAACCTGGTGTTGTGTGATTTTTAACTTCGTACACCCCAGTCCAACACCGGCATCTCCAAATCATGTGTCAGGAATGTAGCTGTCTGATGCTATACCACATTATTACTCAAGGACTGAGGCAGTTCAAGGTGGCATCTCATTACCACCTTCTCAAGGATAATTAGAGATGGGCAATAAATGCTGGCCTAGCCGAAGATGTCCACATCCAATGAACGAATAAGTAACTCACAAGTCAGTATTTAGGACTCAAATTCAGCATCTGTTCCACAGAAGAAGCCATATGTATTACTTCAATAAACCATGATTTGAGATTTGCAGCAGATGTGAGTAATTTACCCAAAGGAGTAACTTAAGTAAATAAAAACACTGCATAACTGCTCATTAATTTGAACATTGCAATAGAAATAGAGACAGGCAAGAACAAAAAGGCACCAGGATTGAATAAATATAAACTTTTAATTGCTGAAGGTGGTGGTTTTGAATACAATGGGATACAATCAATGAATGTAACACATGACATGCCAAATCTGTCTAAAATAGTAAATAAAACAAAGGAAAAATTATCCCCACCCCTCCACGTGATTTGATAGATGTAGTGAAAAATACCTCACATACATTTTACATTGAAAGAATAAAACCGGACAATGCAATCAAATTTCAGGATTCGTTGTATGAAATGAGCACAGATCAATATACAGCATGCCCAAAACATGGATACCTGACTTATCAGATTTGGAAACAATAGCTTAGAGAAACAAACACTGATCAGGACCACTCTCAGGCCAACATGAGAATCCCAGTTTTAACCAACCAAACCCAGAGAGGGAGCAAGGAGGGGTGAGGACAAGTACCCAGCCAAAGGGTAAGTGTGAATGAGGATTTGAGACAAAACAGGCTGATCCACACCAAGTGGGCCAGCTTTACAATGGGGGCTCTGGACATTTTGGTGAAAAGAGCCTACATTTTCTCACAGCAGTTTTTGTTTGCCATAATCTTGGTTTGACTTTCTGGCAAAGCTTGAATCTGTGTAACAAATCTGAAAATGTAAACTGGAGACAGTATAATAAGAGTGAGTGAATTTAGTGTAAATCATGATTGCAGGTCCCTATCAGAGACACACATGGTCCAACTCATGATGGTCAAGCTGGTCCTAGACTCAGTGAGTGTAGGTCTTCCCACGTGAAACCTCTGTGCTTTCCAAAGTTTTTTTTTGTGTGTAGCCTAGGTGGCATTTTCATGCTATATACAAGCTCTGTTTATAAAACTAAACTATTATATAGATCAGCACTTAGGGCTTGTGCACATATGTGAGAAAATTAAAGCAAGCAAGAATGAGGGAAAAATGCGCAAAGTATTGGCTCAGAATGTGATCACATTTGATACCGATATGTTTAACACAGTGACTGGAAGAGTCATTTTCACTTAGCACAAGTATTTGACAGGAGCAATTTCCAACTGTAAGAGACCCACACATAAGCAAGTGCAAAGAAGGTGACCTGATTACAATCCCTACACCCCCAGCCCCCGCAGACAAGATAATTTGGTAACATGGAGCTGATATTGCAGCCCCAAAATGAAAGCTGCATGATTACTGTACTAACCTCACTGGCTCAGGCTCACATGAAAGCGCAAGTTGAATTTATTTGGGCATTGCAAGAGATGCTCCCCAAAATCTGCCAACTCCCCAGGCCAATGAGGCAGTGGGCAGCCCACTTTGATGGACCGCAGGGTTTCCCATAAAGCAAGAGGAATTGGAAAAGTCGCTAAGGAGCAAGGATTGGCGAGTCATAAATGCTAAGTGGACTTGTCACATGGGGATTATTTCCCAGAAATATTCACAACTTGTTTTCTTTTAGTCCTTCCAATCATTTAGTGTTGTTTTGAGGTTTCTTTCACACACAACATGCGGATTTAATAAGTTTTCCACATAGTTCCTAAACAAGCCCTCGCGGACATCTACACTTTGTTGCCCCTCACAATTAGAGTGCTGTATGCTGGGTTGATGGTTATAAAGTCGGCTTCATTTGGCTAATTAATTTGAAGCGCTGCAGTGCTTCAGGAACCCGACAGTGCGAAATTGTCTTGTACAGCTTTTAGCAGGACAGCAAGGTGTGGTCAAAAAAAAGTCTTTTTAATTTTATCAAGAAATGGAGTTAGTTTTTTTGTGTCAATCACACATTCAGAATGCTTTAGAAGAAAACTGCTGCAATTGTGGAGTTTTCTGACAAATTCAGATTCTAACAAGGCTTCCTCAGAGTCTGGGCTCATTAAATGACCCTGATTCACAGCTTCTTTGAAGTTGATTTCCCTTGACTATTCTCACAGTGCTTGGTGACCCAGCGGTCTTCTTACCCATTCTCGAGTGCAGCAAACTCCTTGGTATAAAGTAAACCAAAAATCCCAAAGTACTGGGGCGGCACGGTGGCACAGTGGTTAGCACTGCTGCCTCACAGCACCAGAGACCCGGGTGTCTGTGTGGGTTTCCTCCGGGTGCTCCGGTTTCCTCCCACAGTCCAAAGATGTGCAGGTCAGGTGAATTGGCCATGCTAAATTGCCCGTAGTGTTAGGTAAGGGGTAAATGTAGGAGTATGGGTGGGTTGCGCTTCGGCGGGTCGGTGTGGACTTGTTGGGCCAAAGGGCCTGTTTCCACACTGTAAGTTCTCTAATCTCTACTTTCTACCCATTCCCCCTTCACCTTTGCACCCAAACCACATTTACGTGTATGCATCAATTGAACACCATAATGTTTGATGCACCCTCCGTGATTTTGATGTTATCCTCTCATTTTGCACTGTGCATCATAGGAATAAGGAAGATTAAGAGAGTGGGCTGAATCTTCTTTGAAGGTTTTGGAGAACTCCAAATGGTTTGTTTCCCTCACAGAAAACAGGCACTGCCTTTTCTAAAATTACTAACTACTTTAGCTTGGTTTCTATTTATAAAATTTAGTGCTCAGGATTTAAAACCTACTGAAAGATCAGAGCTGAAAGAATGTCTTGGAAGATACTGTAACTTGGTGCTATTTGTGTTTGCAATTTGGCAAACAAAGTTTAAATCAATACTTTAAGCAATCAGCAAATCTTTGGTGTGCAATTGTTAAGGATAAAACTGAATTTATATCTGTAACAGAACATAACTAGACAGCAGACTTAAACTTTTCTTGTGAATCCTTTGCTGCTAGTTCATACCAGCCCCACCAGTTGACAGGTCCTGCAATACATTTGTGAATGACCATCCTGTCCATGGCTTTTCTGGCACCAGTCCAAGGATGCATGTAGAAAACAGATAACACATGCTTACTGCTGCAGATGGCAGAAATAATTCCTCAACACTAATGCATTCCCATTGGAATCTGTCTTGTCTTGGCTGTAAACTATCAGGTTTGCACAGGATATGTTTCTGATAGGTGAACATATTTTGTGGTGAGTGAAGTATTTAGGTAATAAGTATTGGCTATACTTCAACCCTTCAAAAAGTTAGTCTTATAGTTGGTGGGTGTTTTACTACATAAATTCCAATTTTCCCAAAAATTGCAATGCTCAATTATTTTATTCCTTCCCATAGTTCTAGCTATTACTTTAGAAATATGGATTTCCAGTTCTTGGAGTCATTTAATATCTGATTATGGCTTCTGGTTTTGTTCCTTTATTCTAAGAGATGTGAACTGTTCTCCAACTAAGTCCACACAAGATGTGGAAATTTACAGAAATTCCAGAATATATAGAACACGTTTAGTCTTAATAAGGATCCTGTAATACCAGACATTCCTTCTGGACCTCCCAATGCTAAACTAAATTGATCACATGGAGGTGGCTATTTGCTTTAAAGGCAAAAATGAAATTGATGGGCTATAATCGAATACATAGATCGCCTCAGCTAAAAAGAACAGCCTTGCCTTGAAAAATATTGTTTGCATATTTTTAAGTTGTTTAAAAAAAATTGCCAAAAGTGGCTTAAATACAGATGAAACTGTGATAAGGTGAGGCCATGTATGGTTGCATGTCAATCAGATTAGCCAAACATAAAGTTAACTACTATAGCTTTATATTATTTGGCACAGTCTCTTTTTTAAAAACAAATGCTAAAACTTGAGTTTTAAGAGGTTACAGCTCCTCATTTTAAAGCAAATTTATGAATGCACATCTTGATAGTTACCATTCACCACTTCACTCTTTCTAGTATGTTGTGGCAATTTGGGATAGGTGCAGCAAATGGCATTCCTAAGGCAGCGAGCCACAATGCTCAATCTCTCTCCACCTTTCAATAATGAATGCCAGTTAAGAAGTTCATGAAATTGTGTCCACCCACGTTCTTTTTGCTTAAAAAATGCATTTATTATAAGTGGAAATATTTACAATAATATTTATTAACCTAATTTGAAAAGTCTGAGGGAAAAGGATGATGGAGTAACCCTTCCTTTGGTGGTAATGGTTGCTTCCATTGAGCAAATTTTCGAAAGGTTCAAATGAGTGGTCAAAAATGAACTGTATTCCAATTGATCTGAAGGTACCACATGACTTGTTAACACAATGGCAGATTGGATAAACATGATGTGTGTTGCCATGGTGCTTTGCATTGATGTCATTGTGCTTTAATAGTACCATAACTAGAATTTCAAGCTCTTCATTTGGCCAAATGTGCTATCCAGAATTGGATGTGAATTTCTTTAACAAGCATCTTAAGAAAAATGCAATATTAGAAGTTTATCATTTTATCAAAATTGGACAGTGTTTCTAAAGTATTGTGCTAGAAACGGTCGTAATATACTTGCTCTTTACATTAAGGAAATTACAAAATACTATTCCTCGTTTAATCAAATCATCAGAGCAGCATTTTCAGACCAGTACCCTACCCCATGAAAGGATACATGAACAAAAACTTGTCATAACATTGGCCTAAGATGACAGGTAATGCTGCAGAAAATTCAACTCTTGACTCTGCCCATACAAACGAAAATAAGTTTCTCACAAAGACTGAAAAGCACGTTGTTTCTTTACTTCTAAAATACAATTTACTATAGAACAATTTGCCAACAAATCTGTACAATTGACTTCAAACATTTGAACCTGTAATCCACCACAAAGGCTAATTGCCAAAATATAAATGACTTAAACAAATATTCATCAGAAATATGAACAGATGGACAAACACCTTTGGATTCCATGAATCAGCTCGATCAGAATTTAACATTTTTTTTTAAAGAATTGTGCATTTACTTTCTTTGAATGTCTTGCAGCTGCCTCTGTTTGGGAATTTTAACTGGGTACATGCTGTGAAGCAAGAGGTTATTTCAAATTCTAGATGCAAGAGATTTTAGCTGACTATACAATCTCACAATGATGCATCTGGGTAAATACATCATTCTGATACTGGCAGGGGGAACTGTTCTAAAGGCTTTTCCCTGCATCTTTGACTCATGCCACTGAGCATGGAATCCCAGAGGATAAGCAGGGACTCATCAGTAACAATTACTCAGTACCATAGCAGGTAGAGTAAAAATCTTGTAAAGATTAGATCCCCAGTCTTAACTTATGCCTGCCAGTGATAATATGTTACTAGCATTGCCTAATGTGCAGACATAATGAGAATTAGGTAGCTGCTGGGATGCACTCAGACACTAATCACAGTAATTGTTCAAACTTCAACAGTATCCAAATTAATCTTAAGGATCATTTTGGCAAAGCAAAGGAAATAATCTAACCATGTTGGACCTAAGTAGCGGCATTACACACATTTTATAATTTACTACCATGGCTCTTGTGGCACAGTGGTAATGTCCCTGTCTCTGACACAGGAGGTCTGGGTTCAAACCATATCTGTCTTGGATGTGTTTCATAGCATGTCCAAGCAGGCTGATTAAAATAAAGTATGATTGTATTAATTCAGTCAAGATATGATCAAATAATTGAACTCCAAAAACTCAGCATACACTATATAGAAAGATAGAATTTTACAGTACAGGAGGCCATTCAAACCATCATGTCTGAACATCTGAAATTGTCATATAAAATTTATGTAGAAAGCCTACATTTGAATTGTGAATACTGTAAAACCTGCTTCGTTCATGGGGTGTTCCACTGATTTTGTGGATTTGTTCAAACATCCATGAAAAAAAACTAATGCAAGCTTTTAACAATACAGCTTTTAGCATAAAAAAGTTCAACTATAATGAATAACTTGATCTTTTAAAATCACATTTTGATCCCATGAAACTAAGATGGCTTTAAAGTAATCAAATAGAGCTCCAAAATAAGACAAACTGAAAGATGGCATGAATGAAATTTCTTGGAAATAAGCTTGACACAGAATGACACAATCAGAAAGGAATATCAAGTTGAAACATCGAGTCAACCTTTCACAAAACTCACAAGGTGACCTTTATCCGATGCCATCACATTCCCCTGCCCCTCCCCCATCCTTTGACATCAGTTTAAAGACCTGGTCGCACGTTGGACTAGTAGTATCATGACAGAGTGTTCACCTCAGACCAAGAGGCAGAAGTAAAGTAAATCTTTAAAAATAATCCAAAAAGCCAACCGATCAAACATTTCTGAACTTCATGCGACATTTAAAAAGAACTTTCTAAAAATAATTTGGCACACTTCCCATGTTGCTTTTCAGTGGTTGGCTGGAGTTGGGGCAGTTAAGGCCTTCTTTCTCCTTTTTATCAGCAAGGGATTGCAAGACTCTTCTATCTTTTTGATTTTGATTTGTTCGTAGTCAACCCTCATGGTTGCCAAGGCACTAGTCATTTCCTCCTGTCATGAGAGAAAGCTGAATTAGAATGATGGACGGCACAATGGAAGTGACTGCACTGTTTCTACTCATCCCCTTTCACAGGGACCATGTTCACAATTGTCCCTGTGAAAGGATTTGACCAAGGTCTTGCTCTCAATCCTCTCTCCAGGATGTTTGCAAATTAGCTCTTCAGAGATACACATCAGAGCAACCTTTAATAATCGATCGTCAAATGAGGAAAGGTGGAGTACTTTGCGCCAGTATTGTTTTGAGTTTAAAGGTTGAGATGCAATCTTACTGAGTCAAAGGGGCACTACAGGGTAGATTTGAGAATGTATTTTCCCTTTGAGGGTGGAGCAGAATAAGGATGTTCCATACCAGACGAGGTAAGGGTTGCTTCTTCTGTCAGAGTTATTAACTGTTTGGAATTCTCTCCCCCCATATAAGCAGTGGAGGCCAGGACATCAAAAATATTCTAGGAGGAATTTGGCCAAATTTTCACAGGAAAGGGAGTCCGGGTAGATAGGCAATAAAGTGGACTTAATGTTACATCAGATCAGCAATGAGCTTATTCACTTTTGGTGACAGCTTGTGGGTTTGAAATGGTCTATTCCTTGCTCCCTATTTCTTTAGTTCTTTCCTTCTACATTGGAAGAGCATTGTGTCAACTCCAAAATCAATATAATTCAGATTTGTGACCAGGAATGGGGCTGCTGCAAGTAGATACTTGTGAAGCAACATCTTAGGGCTCCAAGAAGACCCTTCATTCCAGTTAAGAATTGGGAATAAATACATTGATTACACACTGACTCTCTGTAGTAGTCATGCTCAAAGACAGTACAGCTGTGGTACTGGGATGGCAAAAATCAATGGATTTCTTCTCAATGTTTGTAATTATTTTAAACATTATGTTAAGATAGAGACCGGTAAATAACTGGGAATGAATTTGATGCATACAATCTTTTTAATAACTCTGAAGTATGTGATTCGAACTTTTCTCCTTGTACTATGTTTCAAATACAAAATATTTTTCTATTTCATATTTGGCTGAAATTATGAATATGGCAACAAAGTAGGTTAAATTATTGTATCTATAAAGGTATATTTTTCAGCACTGCACCCAAATGATGTTGGTGAGATGTGAGCAGAATGGAATACTGCTTTATCAATCATTTCTACCAGCACCCCTCACAGCCATTCTGTTGCCATCTGTATCAACTAATGGACAGGGGCAAACTATTCTGCATGCTGGGTTTTTTTCCCCTCTAGGTTAGCTCAGATGTTCTTCATTGTACAATAAACTTGCACTAATGCTTCTGGCTCTAAAATCTATCCAATTACTAGTTCCTGAATTGGGAAAATCATATTTATTCAGAAAGGAAAGGCTTGCACTTCAATGGTTTGCAACTTTGGCTGCAAGATGTCATACTCTGAATTTATGGGGAAAAAAATGACTTCATAAAGTTATTCACCTTCAGGCAGAGTATGGTGGGCATAATTTGGGAGAGTGCTATGGCATAGCATGACCTGGGTCTGCTTCTGGATAATCTATGCAACGAGTCTATAATTGCGTCCATGCCTTCAGGACTAACAGGCACATCTTACACAGGAAGGGAAAATGACAACCACACAGGTGACATAATGTTCCAAACACTCAGGTGTTCCAAGTAACAAGTAAGATGCCAACTGATAAACAGTCCAAGGATTAAACATGACCAAGCAGGGCCTTCGGAAAGGAAAAGTCACAAGAAACTATCCACATCAATATTTAGTTCATTTGAAAAAGCTTAAAGATAAATCAGAAAACCTAAATACAAAATCCTGAAATGATAAACAGCCAATGACTGTCAGGATGTTGAAAAATGGGAGGGACAAATTAAACATCTGATATTACCTATATATGTAATAAAACACAAGCATACAAAACAGTTCCATTATCTGACTGTTATTACACCATGCTTCCACAAGTTGGCCTTAGACATAGTGAATATTTTCTGACGTATTACAGGAATGAGCTAAGGTGCACTTTTACCTTTACATCTTCCCATAAATCCTTCTCTTCTTTCAGAACTCTACTGGTATGAAGAGGTGTCTGCGGTACCTGCATTGATTGCTAAAATAAACAAAGAAAAAAAAACATGGTTCAAACTCAAATCAAATTCAGAACATCGAATCAACACCAAAATGAACACGGCATGGAACTGCTAGCTATGGAGGCATTTTCTCAGCATTTCAGTTTAGTTGATTCCAAATGGAAACTAAACCGCTGTGCTCTCCTTCGATGTAAAGAGGCAGGATGCAGCATCGGTCAGTGAAAATGTAAATTTCCCTTGCATTTGTACTATCCATCTGAAAGATGTTATTGCAAACTTCATCACTGTAAACTAAAAACATTTGAATGGCAAAGGTATTATTGAGTAGGGTGGGGAGAAGAAAAGTTTGACAAATGGTTAGGCTGAAAATTGCAGAATAAACGGCCTTTTATCGCCCTTAAGTTCGGAAGCTCATTGGAACATATACCTATATATTAGAAAAATACAATTTGCTATTAATGCTTAAGTAAAAAAATCCCTTTGCTAATTTAAAAACTTTAATCCTATTAAAATAACAGGATATAACTTCAGACAATGTTAAGCATTTGGCTAGGATCTTACCAAGACTATCAAGAAACCAAAAGTGGGGAGAGGGTGTATGGTGTGTGTGTGTGTGACAAAAACCTGTAAGCCCCACTCCACAATGAAATACATACATTAATCCAAGGATGGTTCATAAATTCCAAGATGGTCATGCGTTGTGTTGGCTCAGTCTTTAGGAGTTCCCGGATTAGTTGTTTGGCTGAAAAATTCAACATGAATAGATGTAATGTGTTTTACTATAATTGTGTTAATTTTATTTCTGAAATGGCGTGCACAGATACAGATAAAACAAATAGGAAAGAAATCAAACTTAATGAAAAATGCAGTTCAGTAAAATACGATCAGTAAAAGAGCAAGAAAAAGAAACTGCTCTTCACTCCATTTCACCGGTTTCTGGGTAATCTACAATGTCATTGAACAAGCTTTTCTGCAAGGTAAAATCAGCACCATTGGAGTCAAATATCAAAAGGGAAGTTAAACTGCTTGGTGTTCACATCTTGACCAAATTCAAAAGAATTTCTATGTTACTTAGTCTGGAATGCTTGGCCTAGTCACACATAAATCTGGTTACATTTAGATTCTTTGCCTATATTTCAAAGATGCTTAGTATTTAATATTGCATGCAGGTCTTGAAAGTGGAGTCACAGTTAGATATGATAGTGAGGAAGGCATTTGGTATGCTTTTCTTTATTGATCAGGGAAAACTTTAAAAAGGATCTAAGGGGCAACTTTTTCATGCAGAAGGTGGTGTGTGTATGGAATGAGCTGTCAGATAAAGTGGTGGAACATCTAATGACATTTGGATAGGTCTATGAATAGGAAGGGTTTAGAGGGATAGAGGCCAAGTGCTGGCAAATGGATTAGATTAGGTTAGGATATCTGATTGGCATGGACAGGTTGGACTGAAGGGTCTATCTCCATGCTGTACATGATTAGATAATTTACAGTGTGGAAACAGGCCCTTCGGCCCAACAAGTCCACACCGACCCGCTGAAGCGCAACCCACCCAGACCCATTCCCCTACATTTACCCCTTCACTTAACACTACGGGCAATTTAGCATGGCCAATTCACCTAACCTGCACATGTTTGGATTGTGGGAGGAAACCGGAGCACCCTGACGAAAGCCACGCAGACACGGGGAGAATGTGCAAACTCCACACAGAGTCACCTGAGGCGGGAATTGAACCCGGGTCTCTGGCGCTGTGAGGCAGCAGTGCTAACCACTGTGCCACCATGCTGCCCACATCTCTATGGAGAAAGTGAGGACTGCAGATGCTGGAGATCAGAGTCAAGTGTGTGTTGCTGGAAAAGCATAATAGGTCAGGCAGCATCCGAGGAGCAGAAGAATCGACATTTTAGGCATAAGGTATGTCGATTCTCCTGCTTCTCTGATGCTGCCTGATCTGGTGTGTTTTTCCAGCACCACACTCTTTACTCTGTACATCTCTATGACCCTATGGCTCATGTTTTGAAAGATTATGGAAAAGTTAATTTATTTCAAATTTTGTGGACATACGATGATTGATTTCTCTAAATTAAGTTACTAAAAGTTTACTGTGCACAAGTAAATTACGTGATTGTTGATAACTGCAAGATTTGCTGGGGTTGCTCTGAATAGTGACTGGCATGGAAAGCATTGCATTATTGCTGAGTTGGAGGTTAGCCTATTAAGAACCAACTGACTTGTAGAGAAGCTGGCTTTGAACAAGCTGCCCAGTTAATTTTTCCCATTTCTGAAAAGAAAATAAAATTCATCAGTTTCTGGTGAAACCAATTTGTTCATTCAAAAGCATGACTGAAAGAAATTCTCAAGATTGTACTCCTGAGCAACCTGTGCCTACAAAACCTCAGAAAGAACTACACATGATGAATGATGACCACACGTGTCAGGACATTAGAGCATCAGATTCCAGAACACTTGCCATTTTATCCTTTCACAGTAACACAGTAACACAGAGGTCAAAGGCTTTTTTTAAAAAAAGTTAATTGCTGCAATCTTTTCTTCCCCCTGATGAGTTTGTGCCTTTGCATGTATAATGTGACAATATTTAGAGGGATCAGCCTTTTTTTAAATTAATTCACAGGATGTGGGTGTTGCTGGCTAGGCTAGCATTTATCACCCAACACTGGTGGTTAAGAGGGAACTATGTTGCTATAGGTCGGGTTACATGTTGGCCAGAACATGTAAGGAAGGCATTTTCCTTCTCTAAATAACTTTAGTGAAACTAATGAGATTTTCCCAATGATTGATCATGGTATCACAATCATTAGACTCTTAATTCTGCATTTCTATTGAATTCAATTTCCATCACCTGTCATGGTGAGTTTCAAATCCAATTTCCCAGAACATCATCTGGGTTGCTGGATTAATAGTCTAGTGATAATTCCACTAGGACACTGTCTCCCACTGTGTATCTTGATCAATAAAGATGCAATATTTGGTTAAATGTTGTTTTGATAATAAATGTATAATTGTATTTATTATTTTAAAAAGTTAATGGATCTTTTTGTTTAAATACCTGATAGAGTCAAGGTGTTTCGTTGGTCATCCTGGTAACTGGAAAATGTATTATTTCATGTCACAACCTGTGGTAGGGTGGGATGATAGCAACAGTGCATTCCTCCAGTAGGACAGGATCCAAAACATATCAGCACTGTACAAAGATCTTCCCATCTTTAAAGCTTTTAGGTTTAGCGTGTTTTTTTAAAACTTTCCAATTCAGGAGCAATTGTACCATACTTCCACTTTTAGCCTGTATGTTGGGAACTAGGCTGTGTAGCTGTACTCATCTGTCCCATACTGAAAATGCCAAAACACACGTGAACTTGAAATTGGGAGAAATCATTTGGAAGCAGAGAATCTTATAACATAGGAGGCGGCTATTTGGCCCACTGACCCTGTACTAGCTCTTTGTAGAAACAATCAATCAGTCTCATTCCTGCTCAGTTTGAATGGCAATGCTAGTAGGTGTGTAATGATTTTGAAATCATTGAAAATCAATGAAATTATTAGATGATTTTACAGTACAGTAGAACTTTTTAGCAATAACAAATTACAACCTAATTAACAACCTACCATCTGGTAAGAAAAGATGATTGTCTGAAAATTATAAATCCTCAGAGTTAACAGTGATAGTATTTTACTAGTCAATTAGTTAATGTGGTTACTTTTCAATTATATGAAAAAATAGAATTTGGATTGCTGAATTGAAGCAATATCCCCTATAGTATTTACAATGTCTTGCCATTAAAATATTAGCATATTTTCAGCAGATAGCATTATAAAATGTATTGTATTTGCCGTGGATCATGCTTATGTTTTTTCTACAATGCAATTCATTATAAATAAACTGCATGTGTGAAAATGCTTGTTTTAGTAGATTATCTAAATGCCAATAACTGCACACTGACTGTAATGCATTCTGTAAGGGTTTTTAAGGAAAATTTTACATTACAATAGAACATTTTACAATCTTGAAGTTAGTCTCATTGTGTACAATAGGCAAGACTTGGAGATGCCGATGTTGGACTGGGGTGTACAAAGTTAAAAATCACACAACACCAGGTTATAGTCCAACAGGTTTAATTGGAAGCACACTAGCTTTCGGAGCGTCGCTCCTTCATCAGGTGGTAGTCACTGCCACCTGATGAAGAAGCGACACTCCGAAAGCTAGTGTGCTTCCAATTAAACCAGTTGGACTATAACCTGGTGTTGTGTGAATTTTAACAATAGGCAAGACAGTAGACTACTGGTACAAAACACAGAATGCAGATCTAGTAGCATCTAGGGACAGAGAAACAGAGTTAATGTTTTGAGTCCAATATAACAATTTCAGAGCTGGAAGTTCTATAGACACTATCAGACCTGTTGTGTTTTTCCACAATTGTGTGTGTTTGTTTCAGATTTTCAGCATCCATAGTTTTTTGATTAAACTGCTGATATCGCAAGCTGTAAATGCTTTAAAGTACAGAATTTATCTTTAACCTGTGATATTTCTTAAGGCAGGCAGAGTTAAAATTTGATTACTCTTTAAATAGGATTAACACTCCCAACTCTTATTTTTGGCACATTGCAAAATAAGAATTTCAAAATATTTTTGAAAAGTTGCAAAATCATTGCAAAGTTAAGAGTGAAGGAACATTACGTTTATTTATTTCATATCAGTTTAAGAAAGTTGGATTACCTTCCTCAGATACTTCTGACCATTCTGGATTTGGGAATTCATATTGTCCCATTCGGATTCGCTTCTTCATTCCAGGTGAGATGGCCAGTCCATGGTTAGAGTAGAATGGGGGATATCCACACAACCTGTAGTTGACAAAAGAAGAAAAGTTTGTTTAAAGAAAGAACTGTAACAAACATTACATTGGACAAACAGGCAGAAACCTAACCACCAGGATACATGAACATCAACTAGCCACAAAAAGACATGACCACTCTCACAAGTATCTTTACATACAGATGAGGAAGGACACCACTTCGACTGGGCCAACACATCCATCCTAGGACAAGGCAAACAGAGACATGTATGAGAATTCCTAGAAGCTTGGCATTCCAACCAGAATTCCAATCAACATACATGTTGACTTGGATCCCATTTACCACTCCCTGAGGAAAAGAACAGGAAATGACATCACCACGGGAAATGACATCACAAAATGACATCACCAACCCAAGGAAACTTAAACACAAATAGAAAGCGGGCTTTGCCACCAGTGCTTCATTCGGAAGCTCACTGATGATGTTAACTAGTATGGTGACAAAACGTCTGAAAACAAACCTTCCAGCTCAGCGAGCAAACCTAAATCCATCTACAGCACCTGACCAACCAATACTTAACAGATCAGACCACAGCAGAACCAAGATTATCTTTGTATAACAAGTCAAACATCTAAAACTGTTGAAAATCAATAGTTTTAGATATCATCACTTTTGATAAACTATTTTTTGGTTCAAGCAGTACTTTTTCCATCTGAATTTTCCAATGAAGGAGGAATACTGCAAGATTTGACAAATCCTTCACTGGTCAGTGATCAAGCATGACTGTTAATTATATCAAATCTCAATTAACTTCAATTACCTTCCAACAAAGGATTATTTGTCTCAAATCTTTGCACTTTGTAAGATTACAGCATAAAGTTGGGTCAAATATTTATGATCACTCCTGAGACCCTAGCACAGGATCTAGTCTGCCATGACAGTGCAGTCTTCAGGTAGTGCTACACTGTCAAAACTATTGCCTTTTGGGGGAGACGTTACCATAAATGTAAAATATCGCATAGCACTATTTCAAATAACAGGAGGGAAATTCTGTCTTGGCCGAAATTTATTTTCCACTTAACGTCAATAAAATTGTTTATATCCTCATTATCATGTTGTTGGTCAAGAAGTCTTGCTATGCACTTTCTGACTGACGTGCTTTCAACATTGAAAAGGACCTCATTGATTTTAAACTAAGTTCAGGTAAATTATGAAAGGCGCAGGGTTATTTTTCTAAACATTCTTAATAATTGCACCAGAGGAGCAAACAAGGACAAACCAAGATCAAGTGCATGTTAATTTTCTTTTTTAACAGTCACATTAAAAACTGGAACAGTGCATTATGCAGTTTCAAAACATGAAATAAAATTGTGTTGATGGTTTGGTTCAGATGATGGGAAATGACAAATTGAAATAGCAAACCTTCTCAACAGCTTTCTGTTTCAACCAATGCAAACAAACAACAGATTGCACTTCAGCGATCGGATAAATTGAGCATGAGAATTTCACAAGCCTAGCTGCATGAAAGGTAGACTAACCAGCAGCGTTAGACAGAGAGATCATTACTTCAGGACTATGCAGGTAGCAAAACCCGTAATCCAGTTTCGATGGTATTAGCAGTGTGGTTGCCATCTTTACTGTGCACCTGATCTGTCAAGTTCTAATACAACTGAGAACTTATCAACCTAAAGTGCAAAATCAAAAACCTCAAATTAGTCAGCTGGAGGAGGAAAAAGCACCATGAACCATGAGCAAATTCGACAGGGTGAATGGGCTACCTGTGCTCGGTCTTACGATCTTCCTAACTTCTGGCTATCTTGCAATGGCACATTCCTCAACTCATGAATATTAACGCAAAGAATATTAAAAGTATAGTTTTGCGATACAAATGAAGTTGCAAATTCCTGAGATTATAAATACAAAAGGGCAGGTTGAGGAGTTTGGGACTATACTAATTGCAGTTTAGAAGAATCAAAAGAGATCTGATTGAAACATATAAGATTCTCAAGTGCCTTGACAGGAAGAAGAAGAGAGATTATTGCCCCTTTTGGGAGAGTCTTGAATCTGAGGGCATCATCTCAGACTAGGGGTCCCCCATTTAAGAGAGAGATGAAGAATTCTCAGAGGATAGTGAATCTGTGAAATTCTTTACCACAGGAGGGCTGTAGTGGTTGGGTCATTTAAGCATATTGGGTCATTTAAGCATATTCAAGGCAAAGGTAGACAAATGTGAAAAAAGCAATGGTCACAAGGGTTACAGGGAAAAGACAGGAAAGTTGAGGATTATCATGTCAGAACAAAGAACAAAGAAACTTTAAGGCCCAGGAACAGGCCCTTCAGCACTCCAAGCCTGAGCTGATCCAAATGTACTCTCTAAACCTGTTGGTCAATTCCTAAACATCTGTATCCCTAAGCTCCCCATCTACTCATGCATTTATCCAGACGCATCTTAAATGAATCTACCGTGCCTGCCTCTATCACCTGTGCTTGCAATGTGTTCCAAATGCCCACCACCAGACTCTGTGTGAAGTACTTGCCGCGTTTATCCCCCTTAAACTTTCCACCTCTCACCTTGAAAGAGTGACCCCTTGTTATTGAATCCTTCACCCTGGGAAAAAGCTTGTCTCTATCTACCCTGTCTATACCCTCCATGATTTTGTAAACCTCAATCAGGTCCCCCCTCAATCTCCTATTTTCTAATGAAAATAAACCTAACCTACTCAATCTTTCTTCATAGCTAGCACCTTCCATACCAGGCAACATCCTCATAAACCTTCTCTGCACCCTCTCCAAAGCTTCCACATCCTTTTGGTAATGTGGCAACCAGAACTGTACATAGTATTCTGAATGTGGCCGAACCAATGTCTTATACAATGTTAACATGACTTGCCAGCTCTTATACTCAATACCCCGTCCAATGAAGGCAAGCATACTATATGCCTTCTTGACCACTCTATCCACCTGTGCAGCAACCTTCAGGGTACAATGGACCTGCACTCCCAGATCTCTCTGCCTATCAGCTTTTCCCAAGGCTCTTCCGTTCATTGTATAATTCGCTCTAGAATTAGACTTGCCTAAATGCATCACCTCACATTTGTCTGGATTGAAAACCATCTGCCACTTTTCCGCCCAACTCTCTAGTCTATCTACATCCTCCTGTACTCTCTGACAGTCCCTTATGCTTTCTGCTACTCACCAATCTTCATGTCATCTGCAAACTTGCTGATCATACCAACAGTGCCCTCTTACAGATCATTTATGTATATTACAAACAACAGTGGGCCCAACACTGACCCCTGTGGAACACCACTGGTCACCTTTCTCCATTTCAAGAAACTCCCTTCAATTAATACTCTGTCTCCTGTTGCTCAACCAGTTCTTTATCCACCTAGCTAGAACACCCTGCACACCATATGACTTCACTTTCTCCATTAGTCTACCATGGGGAACCTTATCAAACGCCTTACTAAAGTCCGTGTATATGACATCTACAGCCCTTCCTTCATCTATCAACTTGGTCACTTCCTCGAAGACCTCTATTAAGTTGGTAAAGCACGATCTCCCCCTCACAAAACCATGTTGCCTATCACTGATAAGCCCATTCTTTTCTAAATGTAAACAGATCCTATCCCTCGGTACCTTCTCCAGCAACTTTTCCACCACTGACGTCAGGCTCACTAGTCTGTAGTTACCTGGAATATCTCTGTTACTCTTCTTGTACAGGGGGACAACATGAGCAACACTCCAGTCCTCCGGCACCTCACCTGTATTTAAGGATGCCACAAAGATATCTGTCAGGCCCCCAGCTTTCTCCCCTCTCACCTCCCTCAGCAACCTGGGATAGATCCCATCCGGTCCTGGGGATTTGTCCACCTTAATAACCTCTAGCCTACCCAACACATTTTCCCTACTTATGTCAATGTGATCCAGACTAATCAAATTCCTATCTCTACAATCTTATTGAATGGCAGAGCAAATTCGACAGGGTGAATGGGCTACCTGTGCTCGGTCTTACGATCTTCCTAACTTCTGGCTATCTTGCAATGGCACATTCCTCAACTCATGTAAAACTCCAACTGAATGGCATTACTGAGCATTAATACGTTAACTGATTTGTCACACAACAGTATAATGTAAAAAATCTGAAACAAAGGTCAGTAACTTTCAGAATAGCCACAAAGCTTTTTAAAGGGAGGTTCATGAGATCAAGTCAACTGTAGTTCAGCAAAACCAGAAAAGCTCTTCCAGAAGCAAAGTAAACAGCATTGGAATTCTCGAACGGAAAAGAATGTACTTAATAAGGGATTATGTGGCCAAAAATGCAAACAGAAGTAATGCAGCAGGGATCTAGAACTAAACAAATTTTTTTTTGGAAGTTTTCCCTCCTCACAAGAAAGAACTCAACTGATGACAGTGAACTGCTCCCTCTGACAATCATATGAGCAGCATCCAACACAAAACAGGATAATGATTCTGAGGCATCTGATCGGAGTGCAACAAAGAAGTGAAAGTGTAAATTTCCTACTTTCACTGTGAAGACATTTGACAATAATCCAAGAATTACCATCAAGCAAGAAACTCCCTGCTGAACTCCAACATTACAGCAAAAAGACACTGCATCAAACTTGGCAAAGGGTTTTGGTGAGGGCATGGATGAAAATTTCAGAAATTGGCAGTCTCTCACCAAGGTAGGATTAAATAATTAAGACGTTAAAGAAAAAAAAAGAACCAATTTAGCTCCCTAGGATACCCACTTCCTGGCCAACTCACAACTCATTGTGGTGGTTTTTTTCCCCAGATAACCACGACTGACACCTTGTGATATTTGCCAACTCTATCAGAATGTGGTACTGGGTTAGGATTCTTTGAGGTAGTTCATTACCACTGATCTACCTTTGTCTTAGTCCTAGTTGCTGTTTAGTGACACAAGGTACACTGTCATCAGGTACTGTACTCAGATATCAAGGAGATTGATTGCATGATAGCAATAAGTACAACTACATTTGGTCAGGTACAATTCTAGGGACCTATTGGAGCTGGTACGCTAAATTTGTGCTCTCTGAAAGCAAGAAAAGAATGTATCCATCCACAGACTGTGTGTGACATCAGTGGAATGAGTGGAGCTAATGTAACACAAATATTAACCCATTCAGAACCATGGCTTTATAGAACACTCAACAGGGTCACCAGCTGAATGCAGAACCTGGAGTGCTTCTTCGGTAAAACAAAGCTGAGAAGACTTTAATCAGATACATTGAAGCATTCCAGCCATGGCCCTGTGTCTGGCTACTGCTCACAGCATTCCTTATGACAGTGCTATCATTGCTGGTCAGGTGATTGGCCAAGTTCTTGGAAGGTTCTTCACCAATCTACCACCTCGCTCCCTCTTCAGCTGCTCTCCCATACAGCCAGCTTGCAATATAGCTCAGAATCAGCTTATTCAGCTCCACCTTGTACTTCTGAGGAGGGGGTGAGAGCAGAAACCACAGTGCAGCTAACAAATCCAGCACCTGCTATGCCGTCTCCTCAGTCACACACCCTAGTACTGAGCCGAGGAGATGGACAGCTGGATTGTTGGGGTGAGGACCCCAATACAGAATCCAAGAGTAGGATCAGCTCTCTCCACAAGTCTGCCCATCAAGTGGCTCAGGCTTTCACAGGAGCTCATTGCTGACATCTGCTGAATAAAGCTTCCTTCAGACACAACATACACAGATACACTGCCAGTAACTCATGTGGTACCCATCACTGGATCCCACTCAACACAGGTCTCTGTAGGAGAGAAGGGTCACAAAACTTGATAAGAGGCAAAGATAGAGCAGTGAGGTACGAGAAAAATCATAGAATGGAGAGGAGGGAAGGATAACATTTGTGGAGACTGACTTTGAGGTATCCATGTGAAGGGGAGATAGGAGGTGAAAGAGTATGAGCTCCAAATTCTATTTCCTAGCTACTGAGATGAAGTCAGTCTGTTTACAACCATGTTGTCATACTTCACCAAAAGATAAGCTCCCAAATTCATATTTGTGCCTTCACTAAGACTAGGAAAAAGTGAGGACTGCAGATACTGGAGATTAAAGTCGAGAGTGTGGTGCTGGAAAAGCACAGCAGGTCAGGCAGCATACGAGGAGCAGGGGAGTCGATGTTTCAGTTTACCTGTACTTCCACGCATGTTATCTACTGTATCTGTTGCACCCGATGTGGTCTCCTCTACATTGGGGAGACAGTACGCCAACTTGCGGATCGTTTCAGAGAACATCTCTGAAACACCTGCACCAACCAACCCCACCATCCCGTGGCTGAACACTAACTCCCCACTCACTCCACCAAGGACATGCAGGTCCTGGGCTTCCTCCATCGCCAAACCCTTACCAACCGATGTCTAGAGGAAGAATGCATCTTCCGCCTTGGGATCCTGCAAACACACGGGATCAATATGTATTTCACCAGTTTCCTCACTTCCCCTCCCCCACCTTATCCCAATCCCAAGCCTCCAACTTGGCACCGCCCCTTTGACCAGTCCTACCTGTCCATCTTCCTTCTTTCCCACCCATCTGCTCCACCCACCCCTCCGATCTACCACTTCCAGCCGCACCTTCATTTACCTATCATATTTCCATGTACCTTCCCTCCAGCCACACCCTTGTCCTATTTATCTCTCAGCCCCCTGGCCCACAAGCCTCATTCCTGATGAAGGGCTTATGCCCAAAGTGTCGATTCTCCTGCTCCTCGGATGCTGCTTGACCTTCACTAAGACTATTCATTTCTTTCGGCATAACTTCAGCCAACTTCAGTGGCAAACTTTGCTACTTCCTGACACAGTTATTTTTATGCTCTCACAGCTGGAATCCCTCCTGAAACTCAAACTCATTCATAACTCGCAGATGGTGTTTCAACTTGCAGCAAGTTCATTCTCCCAAGAGTGCTGTGTTCACTGGCCCACAATGGTTCCCAGACAATATCACCATTTTAAAATGCTGACCCTTACTTTCAAACACCTCCAAGGCATGACCTCTCAGTATCTCTGCAATCTCCTTCAGCCACACAACCCTCTAAAGATATCTTCATTGCTCTAATCAGGTCCCTCCACATTCCTGATTTTAACTGCTCCATCATTGGTGATTGCATCTTTAGCTGTCTAAGCTGCAAACTTTGGCCTCTCTTCTCGACATTGTAAAAGGAAAAAACAATATTCCTTAAAACTACCTTCAGCAGCAAGCTTTTGGTCATCTGATCGAACCTCATGGTATGGCTCGATGTCAAATTTTCTTAACTTTTTTTATTCACTCGTGATAATGCTCCTGTGTAGGGTCATGAGTGTTTTATTACATTAGCAACGCTGTACAAAGGCAATTTCTTGTTTTCGTTCTGATGAAAAGTCACCAGACTTGATCATTAACTCTGTTTTCTTCCCACAGATGCTGCCAGACCTGCTGAGTTTCACCAGCAATTTCTCTTTTTGTTTCAGATTTCCAGCATTCACAGTTCTTGTTTCATTTTTGTTGTTTTTATTGTTGGAGCAAACTGTGCTGATTTAACAAGGGCAGCACAATAGTAAACTCATTGCTCAAATTGCTGTTCCCTTAATGCTGCCGACCCTGAAACGGGAGGAGCGTTGCATCTTCCATAAAAGAGCAAATGGGGTGGCATGGTGGCTCAGTGGTTAGCACTACTGCCTCATAGCCAGAGACCTGGGTTTGATTCCAACCTTGGGTGTCTGCCTGTATAGAGTTTGCACATTCTCCTTGTGTCTACATGGGTTTCCCCTGGGTGCTCCGGTTTCTCAAGTCAGGTGAACTGGCAAGGCTAAATTGTCCGCAGTGTTCAGGAATAAGTAGGCTAGGTGGATTAACCATGATAAATGTGGGGTTATGGGGATAGGATGGGATGCTCTTGGGTCTGGGTGGGAGAATTGATTGGCTGAATGGCCTCCTTCCACACTGTAGGGATTCTATGATTGATCAGAATTCATTAGGCCATCATGTAATAATACCATAAAGGGCAACATCCAGTCATTCGCTGCTTACAGCATTTTCCATTGGGAATTTTGCCCTTGCTCGCCTTTTCTCATTCATCAATTTCTAAATGCTTCCAATGCAGGATGATTACAAGTGTAACTGGACAGATTGCTGGTCAGCAATCCTCAGAAGGTAACAGCAAACAACCGCAGTACCCTTGCCTAGCATAACCATGGACCAACAGCAAGACCCTTTCCGGGTGCAGTACCTGAAGAAAAAGAGAAAATATGTACAGAAACTGTAGAAGTAAAACTTACAGTATGTACATTATTACACCCAAGGACCACATATCACAGGATTTGTCATACTTTTCAGGCCCAAGAACCTCAGGAGCTGTAAAATGAAAAAAAACACACAGCAGTTAAATTAAGTGGAAAAAAATTTTTAAATAATATAGTCAATTTATTGGATGCAAAACTATGGAAGATTTCAAAGCATAACACATACAAATTGCGATGTGGAAACAGGGCATTTGGTCAATCCAGTTCATGTTCACATTTACTCCCCACACATGCAAATAGTTTTAATCACTTTTACCCATCCAATTCCCATGACATTCTGGTCACTTTTCCACACTCCACCCACTCAATCTCAAATATTGGTATTATTATACTGTTTAGTTTATTACATTAGCTTCAGGCCAAAGTATCATAAACTTCAATGCACACTTAATTTGCTGAATGTAGCATTAATGTTACACAGTGAACGAACATTTCATACATAACCACTGGGGAAGCAACTGAATTCTACAAGGAGCTGTTCTAAAAGCATAAAGTTGAAAGAGACCCAGATTTCCTTAGAATTCCCTGTCGATAATGGACTCGATGCACTATCACAGCAGAATGGGAAAAACAAAGGATTAACCACTCCCTCCAAATGGGACAGTTGGTACTGAATATGTCACCAAGGATCAACAATAAGGCAAAACTAAAACACTTGACTACAAATTTCCCCAGTAAATCCCTCAGTTAAACATCAAAAGACAACTGAGTAGACAGGCAGATGATTAGTTATTAGCTATTAAAAGTTTGAAGCAAATAAACCCATACCTGACCCACCCTCATTTCTCTGAAGCTAGACAGACTGAAAGAGCTGACTTCCCCCAGACAAATTATTTTTGTAGGAATTGCATAACAAGATAATTTCCAAAAATATGCTGTGTGACACAAAAGCAGTTAAGAGAAACTACCAGAGTATCATTTTCCCAACTGTACTATTGACTCACTTGAGACTCCTCTCATTGACCAAATGATCTTGATCCTTGGATCAAATAATAGGGCAGATAGGTCACGATATGAGGAAAAAAAATTGTGCTGTTGCAACAAAAGACTGACAAAGTGAAATGTGGAAATACAAAGGAATTGTCATGAGATTATTCCCCTACAAGGTATCATTTCCAACACAGTAAGCCATTTAGTATAGTGTGTATTATTGTTATTTCTCCAATAGAGGGGAAATTATTGATTGCATCCCATATCAGAGGCTACAGAATACACATTATCAATATATTCATTTAGATTTAGACTAGATTAGATTCCCTATAGTGTGGAAACAGGCCCTTCGGCCCAACAAGTCCACACCGACTCTCCGAAGAGCAACACACCCAGACCCATTTCCCTACGTTTACCCCTGACTAATGCACCTGACACTACAGGCAATTTAGCATGGCCAATTCACCTGACCTGCACATCTTTGGACTGTGGGAGGAAACCAGAAGAAACTCACGGAGACACCGGGAGAATGTGCAAACTCCACACAGACAGTTGCCCGAGGCAGGTACTAATACCTAAACAGGATACAGTAAAAGACTAATTGTCTGATGGCCACAACTGTTCTACTACATTGAACTTTTCAAGACATTTCTTTTGGCTTTGAGTGTGTCTCAAACAGTGTGAGAGATTAAGTCAATCAAATTTTGTATCGGTCATCAGGTTTTATGGAACACTTTAGAAGACCAAGGGATATAGAACGGTAAAGTAGTAAAATAATGTCAAACTTAAATAAGACCACGATCAAACTGCTTCTTTGTTTTGGGGGGAACATTGAGCGAAAGTGGTCTGTCCTTACAGATGGGCAGAAAACTCCCAGGGCACATTTTAAACAAGAGAAAGCGAGTTAATCCCAGGGTCCTGGCCAATATTTAACCTGCAAACAAGATCACGAAAAACTGGTTGTTATCTGCACATTAGCACATTTCTATTTTTTAGATTAGATTACTTACAGTGTGGAAACAGGCCCTTCGGCCCAACAAGTCCACACCGCCCCGCCGAAGCGTAACCCACCCATACCCCTATATCTACCCCTTACCTAACACTACGGGCAATTTAGTATGGCCAATTCACCTGACCTGCACATCTTTGGACTGTGGGAGGAAACCGGAGCACCCGGAGGAAACCACGGAGACACCGGGAGAATGTGCAAACTCCACACAGACAGTTGCCCGAGGCAGGTACTAATACCTAAACAGGATACAGTAAAAGACTAATTGTCTGATGGCCACAACTGTTCTACTACATTGAACTTTTCAAGACATTTCTTTTGGCTTTGAGTGTGTCTCAAACAGTGTGAGAGATTAAGTCAATCAAATTTTGTATCGGTCATCAGGTTTTATGGAACACTTTAGAAGACCAAGGGATATAGAACGGTAAAGTAGTAAAATAATGTCAAACTTAAATAAGACCACGATCAAACTGCTTCTTTGTTTTGGGGGGAACATTGAGCGAAAGTGGTCTGTCCTTACAGATGGGCAGAAAACTCCCAGGGCACATTTTAAACAAGAGAAAGCGAGTTAATCCCAGGGTCCTGGCCAATATTTAACCTGCAAACAAGATCACGAAAAACTGGTTGTTATCTGCACATTAGCACATTTCTATTTTTTAGATTAGATTACTTACAGTGTGGAAACAGGCCCTTCGGCCCAACAAGTCCACACCGCCCCGCCGAAGCGTAACCCACCCATACCCCTATATCTACCCCTTACCTAACACTACGGGCAATTTAGTATGGCCAATTCACCTGACCTGCACATCTTTGGACTGTGGGAGGAAACCGGAGCACCCGGAGGAAACCAACGCAGACACGGGGAGAACGTGCAAACTCCACACAGTCAGTCGCCTGAGGCGGGAATTGAACCCGGGTCTCCGGCGCTGTGAGGCAGCAGTGCTAACCACTGTGCCACCGTGCCGCCCACCATTTGTAGGCATTTGCTTGATTGGCTGCAATGTAGGTAATTTGGCAATGAATGGTCACTTTTGTACACTACCGAGAAGCACTATGTAAGTATATGTCTTCCTCATTTTTCCTTCCTTTTAGCCAAAGAGTTCTAATCTTAGGACAGCAAATATTTGTTTTTAAAAAGCACTGCAAAAAGCATAAACAATAATTCAGACTTTAGAAGAACTGAGAACTCTCAGCAGTTGGAAAGAACTGAACAGGTTTGGCCTTTCAACTTTAAAGACCCTAGGCTCAGAGGAAATCTAACAAAGGGCTTTAAATTTCTGAATGAAATAGAAAAAAATAAATGTGTCGACAATAGTCTGAACTTCCATGTAGGGTCAGGCAGATGTGAGTTGGTTATGGTTTCAGCTTTTGAATCACAACCTCAATTCATGGCTGTTTCTGTTTAGGATCTTTTGGATTTCTTACACAAGGTTCAGGTGTATAGTGCAATTTTATCAGCCATGAAGCAGTATGGAAAGACTGCAAGCAGAGGTAGGTAGGTAAGATGAATCACTTCAGCTCTTGAAGACAACAGCTCAGCTTTCAACATCACGTACAGGCCCGCTAAACTTCACTCCTGACATATCCGCTATGCCACCTCACCCATCCATATTTCCTCTGAATGTGTAGCAATTCAACAGAATACAGATTTGGTTGTCGACCGAACACTCATGATGGTCAAAACTTCCAAGAAAGCTGCTTGAAGCTGCAAAGAGCCCCAAAGTGTAAGAATACAGCGGATTACCAGTCAGTGAATGAGGCATTTAGATTTTGTTTTCAACTTCCATAAGCAGGCATTTTTGTTTCTAAGAAAGAGTTGGCTGAATTTTTATATTCAAGCAGCAAACATAAAATAGAAGAGTTTGCCAACATGTTTGCCTTAATTGCGAATGCATTATAGCATTTTCTTCAATGACAAAATTCATCGATGTCTGCTAACGTAAGGGACAAGTTATCTTTTCAGGACAGAGACCTTGATGAATCACTGCATTAAAGGTACATCTACACTGCAGTGCAGTAACTAACAGTGACATTTGCATTGTTTTAGACTCCTTAGCAGGCTATCACCAGGAGCCACAAACTCTCTAATGAGGTCTGATTTTAAGGGCTTGCAATGCCCACACCAGCACATGAACACTGTGATGCATGAGAAATGCAATTTTCCTGTGGCCCTCACAACAGAGATGCCTAATCTGCGAGTATGTTTTGCAACCACTGAAGGACCATTAAAATACTTTGATTAGGAAGACAGAGAAAAATGTATTTGAATTTTGAGAGCAGATATTGATCCCCACGAGATGAAGGAAGTCTGGTCCACTGTTTCCACTTGAGAGAAAATTCAAAACTAGGGCCAGAAATATAAAGTAAGATATGAATAAATCTAATTGAGAAGTGAGAAGAAAGGTCTTCACTCAGAGTATATCAAATGTGGATCTCGCTCCATATGGAAGTAGCTTGGATGCTTTTAAACTTTGAGAATAGAACATACTCTGAAAGACTGAGACGAGGCATTGGAGGAGTCTCATATGGTGAATACATAAGACAGGCTTTTTTCTATGGTTTAATGCTCTTCCATGCATTTAAAGGCTATATTAGGTTTAATGTTTCCTATCTTTGTACTCATGTGGTAGGACAGATTTGCCTCTCGACTGGAGAGCAAACACTCAGCTCCTTTCTAATGAGCAACCTGCAAAAATCTGTTGTGTCTTACAAAGGTATCTTTTTACAAAAAGGCTGGAGCACTGATCGCTTTTAAGCACGCATATTCTTACATATGCATATCTGAACATTTGGACTTCCAACATTAGTCTACGGTCAGCCTCTTGCTGAAGGGTAAAATGTGCCAAAGTCTTTGCACTACCCAACCCTAATCGGAGATAGTCATATTGGGTATTGGCACAGCTGGAGATTAGAGCCTCAGTTTCATTTTATAAAATGAGTTGTGATATAGGTAAGTTTCAAGACAGCTTAAGAAATTACCCCTTTAAAGTGAAAAATGGTACAATTACCCAGAGCACTGGATCCAATTCATGCACAGACAGCAAGTCTACCAGCACTGGGTATTAGTTTCAGCTGAACAAACTTTCATTGAGTGCAAATTAGCAGTTTAATAACTAAATGCCTTTTTATTATTGCATATGTATTCTGACAGTATTGCAGGTGGTACTTTAAATTTTTGAGTCACAGGCCCTTTGCAAACATCTGTCCTCAATTTCCTCAGATCCTTGATTGCATCCTGTCATGCCCTGGAATTTCATCATTGTTCTGTTTAACTGTTATTAAAAATTTCCTTTTCTCTATCATAACAGTATTTACCTTCCTCTTAACCACTTGGAGTCACCTCCTCTCTGATGTCTTCTCTTTAGTAAAGATCAGTGCATAATACAAACTTCTACATTAGTTTTTGCCAAACAGTTATATTTTGAGAATTCTCCCACCTCAATTGCAGCAATCACTTGTCACTGATAGAAAATACTTTAATGATTGCTGACATTCTCCTCAATATCTTTTAGCCTTCATCACTGCACACTCTGACCAAACTTATTTTCTCAAATATTATGATTACTTATCCAGTTACCTTCACTAATTTTAATTTAAATTCCTAACTTTTTAATTCATCAATAGGATCAATAGTTTGCTCCCTTAATTAAAAGTAGAATGTATTCAGTTTGTAGTTTTGCTCCACCTTTTATATTCCCGGTGTTGCTGCAGTGTACTCAATTTCTTTCTACCTCACCCCATCTTTCTAAATTCTGCCAAAATTCAAACCAGATCCATTAATTTTTGTACTGATGTTTTTCTGTTTCCAGTTGAGTTTTAAGCTTTACTATTTTGTGAGTACTAAGCTTCTGGCCGTCATCAATTGGCTTGATTTCACTGCGAACACGAGATCCAGCCCTTATCCTTGTAGGTTTAACAACAAACAGATTAAAGGAGAACTTTTTCTCTTCTCAATTCAGTACCTCTCATTCCTGATTGGTCAATGGACATATAAAGCCAGTCAGAACAGTTTTGTTATTCCTACTTATTTTTCTAATCTAGTTGAATGTTTCATTCACACATTTGGACGACTCTAATTCACTTCTATTAATGCAACAAATCTTTGAGTTTCACCTCTAACTGTCCTTCCTGTTCTGCATTAACATTCTAAATCATGCCCTCTCTTAGAAATATCACTGCTTTGCTTTCATTCTTACCTCCTCTAACATCCCCGAGATAGCTTGCATCATAATTTCTTCATTTGCCAGTCTTTTTCCAGTTTTCTGTTAATGCTTTGAAGTTTACATCTTCCTATAAAATCATTGCTTCCACTTCTCCCACTTCATTTCTAATGGTCTACATGTGCAAAACATGCATTTTCCTGGCATTTTAATAATCCTCATTTCACACTCCCTTCCTCGGTAGCTTTACTTGGCTGGTCTCATTTTCCCAGCCCTGCGCCTTCTTTGCTTAAACTTCTTATCACTTCCCACCATTGTATATTACTTGTAATACATCAGACCACACAGGAAGCACACTTAATAATGTTGTGATTAGCTGTACAGAGGGAAAGGGCCTGCTGTTTAGCTCTTACTTATTGCCAGTATCCTCGGAATAATGTCAACCCTAAAATGTTCAAAACAGCAGCTTCAACTTTTTTTTAATTGATTCACAGGATGAGGATGTTACTGGCTGGGCCAGCATTTATTGCCCATCCCTAAGTGCCCAGAGGGCAGTTAAGACTCAACCACATTGCTGTGGGTCTGGAGTCACGTGTAGGCCAGTACAGGTTAGCTTCCTTCCCTAGAGGACATAAGTGAACAAGTGAACAATAAGTGACAAATCGATAATGGATTCACAGTCACTCTTAATTCCAGATTTTTTAAAATTCAATTCAAATTCAACCATCTGCTGTGGCAGGATTTGAACCTGGGTCCCTAGAACATTATCTGAATCTCTAGGTTAACAGTCCAGTGATAATACCATTAGGCCACTACCTCCCCATAAACCGGGTCAAGTAATGAGAATGCTGCTCTGAACCTTATCACCCCTCCACCATGTCAAATCATCAATTCAAATAGAGCCCAAATATGCAGACGTTGTATTCTGCATTCTAACATTTTAAACTTTTGCCCAATACTCTTTGTTGGATTTTAGCAAGATTAAAAAGCATAAGTTGGTGCACGTTTTTAAAAATACATTAACCTTGTTATTTGTGTGAACCATTAGCACTTTCATTAAAAAAAAACATTATTTGCCACATCACGATTCTATGATGTGTTCCACCCGATCGAAAGAGAACTGAATGACTAACTGCAGCAAGACTCCTGAAACTCGATTTTAAAAAGGGGTTATGTTGCAAGGGAGTTTCACTGCAAATGGCCATAAGATTATGCTTCGTACTGTCAATTATAGTAACTTACCAACATAATACGGTGTGTAGCAAGGGGTAGCTAATGAATTGAAGCTGGTGGTTTCTTTGGCAAAGCCAAAATCTGTTAGTTTCAGAATAGCATTGGGTCTTTTGGTGGTGTACAACAGATTTTCTGGCTGCAGAAGAAATGCAAGAGCACTTAATTTTTTTTATTGTTATTAGGCATATTGCAAACAAAAAAAATCAACCCGTTAATCTTTAAATTCAGAAAAAAAAACTCCACTCAACGAGTTACTGCAGTTAACTGAACATTTAATAAAGCTGGTTACAGTTCATATATAAAGAATTTATATAAACTATTGTGTTTATTCATAAACTTGGAAGAGATAAATATTGTGTCATATGAAAATGACAGTACTTGGATGCTAGCAAAGTAAACGCTTTCACTTGTGGCAAGGTGAATGCCCAGGGAAGTCAGCAAAGCTCTCAAAATATGCCCCCACCCCCAGAGATACTTGGCAATGACTTTCAAAAACATTCAAAACAACTGCATCAACATGAACTTAATGAAACAGAGCAGCTACAGGAGCTAATAACCACAGAAGGTACGTTTTATTTCCAGCAACCTGATTTTAATGGCCTAGAAAGAAAATGCCCTAATTGTGTGCAGCCCAACTGAAGAAATCGGAAGCTTAATAAAGAAAAATAACTTTTTAAAAAAAAAGTTACTCCAACAGAGATGCTTGTTTAAGAAAATGGGCTCGTTCTTCCTACTTTGAGTATCCAGTGTCAATATCAAACTCTCCTAAGACAAAGTACAGCACAACCAGGGACATAGAAAATCACCATCTACTCTACCCCAGAAAACTGGCCGACAATAATACGGTTTCAGTTCCCATGCCCATCATCTCTTGGCTCATCGGAGTTCATATCAGTCTTGTTTCATATACATATACTATGCCCAATGGGACCGGATCGCATATCAGACTGAAATCATTGGAGTAAAAAAAAATCAAGATCTTAAGAGGTGAATACAATGTCTTACTGACTCCACTATCTGGGGCTTTTCCTCAAAAAGAATTTTGTTTCAATCATGTCAACTAAAAAGACCTGAATTTGAAACTCCAAGTGACCAGTACAAAAAGCTTCATTTAGCCCTACATCCATCCTGGAGCTCTTTGTAAGATGGTTCTCTTATTAAACCAGCCAGCCACCGTATCAGCCTACTGCAAAATGAATGCCTTCCTCCCTGCAACTTTATATAATCAAACATTAACACCGTCAGGGAGTATGAAAGACTGCTTGACTACTGGGACTGCTATCACTCTTTTAATCCCATTCAAAATATTCACAGTTTATCCCTCCTCAGTTATTTGATAGGGAATGGATGCCTTAATGTCAAATTAAAACTGATAGCTGCTAAACCAGAGGAACTACGCAACAACAAGTCAATAATAATACTAACACCTCAAATGTAAAAAAACAAAACTGGAGGGATGCCAATGGATATGCTATCCCCAAAGGAGCATATTCCATTTCCTGACAGATCCAATTTATTGGGGAGCTCCTCTGCTCACTGAATTACAGCAACTGCATCAAGTAGGCAGTCTATTTCCAACAATGGAGTACATTCACATATGAACTTCCTAAATTAAGTTAATATTAATAAGTGCTTTTATTACCATGAGGATTGCAGGCAAATATTGATATTGAAGAATTACTCATACTGAAAGTGGATACTAATAGAAATTTAGCGTTTCACAATTCTTGACTTCCTGCAAATTTACTCAGAAATAAGGACAATTTGTACAGTACTTGAAATTGGACACAGAAACTAAAAGAACAAGATTTCTTCATCCCAATAGGTTTTCAATATTATTCAACAGTTTAAAATTAGTTAGACAGTGAAAGCATGAAACAACCCAATTTTCTTTCTAAGGGGAACACCAGTTGACTGGCAACGCCATTGAATTTATATCCGTTCAGAACACTAAACTTGCAACTGTGCAAAGAACAGAAAAGCATAAACTTACAACTGACAGCGTTTGAAACAAACTTTTTTTCTGTATTTAATGGAGAATGCAATTAAACAAAACACTTGCTATAATGAGTCTAGATTCGTTATACATCTATAAGATGACAAAAAGCAGATTTTTTTACAAATATGCAAGCAGTCAATATCCACATACAGGTGATATGTGTTTCTGATTCTGCAAATACAATAGGAAATGGTCAAGTTTGTGGTTTGCTGGCTGAGAGATAAATGGTTCACCATATTCAAGTGGTTGCTCAGACTACTCTTCACCCGCACACTTGAATTTAATGGAATATAAGCTGCAGCTTACCTTCACATCTCGATGTGCAATGTTCACTGAATGTAGGTGCTGTACTGCTTCTCCAATACTTTTCATGATTTCGGAAGCCTCTGTAGAAGATGTAATATATTGTGTTTCTACTTTTTATAAATCTGGCCATAATTGTTTACTAACAGGATAGGAAAGAGAGCGGGACTTTGGGAACCTGCAAGGAGTAGGTGCACATTTGTCATTTTGGACACACCATTCTGACCTGGAAATACATTGCCATTCCTTCAATGTCACTTGGCCAAAAGTCCTGGAGCTCCCAACCTAACAATACTGTGGTGCACCTTTATCCTGGTCCTCAATGATTCAAGAAGGGAGCTCACTACCACTTCTTAAGGGCAACTAGAGATGAGAAATCAATATTGGCCTTGCTAATCACATCCCATGTATCAATTTTTTTGCAGTGTGCAGAAACATTACAATTCTTCTAGTTTGAATCTGAGTAAAGGAAAAAACTGAGCACACGGAAGTCACTGGCTATAGAAGGCAAAATAAAAGCAACAAATATCACCAGTTGCAAAAGTAAAGAATGACAAGAGTCCAGGGTCAGCTCTGCCTCATTACAAAGGTTGAGACTGATTGTACCCTACTGGAGAGTCAGCAAGAATTCTATGAGCTGATTAACTCCTCTCTATCCCATATACGACTATGATATTAAATAGCACTGCCATCAGGAATGATCCAGCAAGATACACTTACTGATCCTGTTACAAAATTGGATAGAGAATTTGCACTTACCTCTCTCTGTGAATGCTTGATCCCCTCTGTCCTGGATTCTGCTGAACAGCTCCCCTCCTTCCATACTGCAAAGAAGAAGCATTTTGCAAGATCAACAATGACTATGGAAATTTAATCCATCTGTCAAAATAGAGCTAGGGCAATGCTAGTAGTGATTATGTTGGCACATTTCCTTGCAGTATAGATGCACCATAGAAAGCATCCTATCTGTTGCATCACATCTTGGTATGGCAACTGCTCTGCCCAAGAATGCAAGAAATTAGAGAGCTGTGAATGCAGATCTGTCCATCACACAAGCTTCCGTTGACTCCCTCGATACTTCCCATTGCCTCAGTAAGCAGCCAACATAATTAAAGATCCCTCCGACCCTATCAATATTCTCATCCACCCTCTTCCATCGGGTAAAAGATATAAAAGTTTGAAGACATGTACCAGATTCCAGAATAGCTTCTTCTCCATGCTATCAGACTTCTGAATGGACCTCTCTTTTGAAAATTGATCTTTCTCTGCACCTTCTCTGTAGCTGTGACATTATATTCTGCATTCTGTTCTATTACCCCGTTGTAATTATGTAAGGTATGATTTGCCTGGATATTATGTAAACAAACATTTTTCACTGTATTTTGGTACACGTGACAATAAATCAAATTGAATCTTTCCACTAATAAATGTATTAACCTATACAGACTTTTTTAAAAGTTAATTAGCAAAGGAATTTGATAAGTATATCTGTACAATAAGCAGTGTATATTGAGATTTCAATAGGACGCTGGCAAGATTTGAAGACTCTAAAGTGTCTGGAAAAATCCACAGCTTGATATTATCAACTTTTTCAGAACTTAAGCATTAACAATTAGTAGGTTATTCTATTGTCCAGACACAACAGTCAACATCAATCTACCCTGCTCTTGATATCCCTCAATGATTATTTTCCTGTAGGGAACCAACTTTAGAAATCAGTAACTAGCCAATCCTGTTATAACTCTCTCAAGCCCAGGGATGTTGAACATGATTACAGTGGCTCTTGATTCTGACTCATTAACTCAAAGACTAGAATTAAAATTATGAGTTCCAATATGACTACATATGCCTGTTAAACTAAGTTTTAGTATTGTACAAAATGCAAGGCAAGGTAAAAGGATCTTTCTTTCCTGTGTAGCTTGTAAAGTGTATGTTAATTATATGTAATCAATGAAGGCGATGCACATTAACAGTGGAATCACTTGAGTCCTTATAAATGGAGCTGGCGTGTGACAGTTCTCAGTGAGTCTGAGTGCTACAGGAACATGTGGGTTGCAGTTTGGAGCTACTGATTTTTTTTTTCATTAAAAATAATAAAAATTACCACCACATGACAGACCAGAAATCTCTCCCAACCTTGCCACTTTCCATTGCAGAATGATAATCAAACTGGTTGGCTGTGTTATGAATGGTACCTCTTGGATGGCACTCAAACCTAAACGTTCTTACTGAGAAGCGGGGATGCTACCCATTGCATCAATCTGTATAAATAGATGCAGACTATGTTTAGATTCCCAGAGGAAAGAAACAATTTTTAAAATGTACTCCTTGGAAACTGAAGTCCCAAATGTACTGGACCTCCATTTTGGAGTATACAAGACACGTTAAACCTTATGTATATCTTATTCACAATGTTTTATAGGTATATGTATTGAAAAAAGAAAATTTTAAAGATTTTTTTACAAAATTATAAAAATAATACAAACAAGTGTATTCCACTTTACAATATGATAACAGAACCAATATAAAATCAAATAAAAAATAAAAAGAAAAAAAGAAAAAGCCCAACTACTAATCTATTCTACAAACAACCAAAACATAAAATAGGATATCATTACTAACAGTAAACAACAAAGTAATTAAATAACTAGATACATGCTCAAAATAGATTTCCATCAAGTCATAATAGAACCTGTATTTATACGGGATTCCTCCTTCCGGGAGCCCCCGAACCAGCCAGAACCATTACCACGGCTAAACAAAAGCCCTGGACTATTAATATGGCCAAAATATGTGTGTCGATATAGTTCAAAAAGGGCTGTCATGTTTTATGAAACAATTCTGTTTTTTGGTGCACCATATTTGTGAGGGAGTCAAGGGGGATATATTCCATGACTATCCTGTGCCAGTTTGAAAGTCCTGGGGGACCTTCAGCTACCCAATTCTCTAAAATATTTTTCCTTGCACAAAAGGAGAGGATAGTAAATAACTTCCTCCCGTATACATCCAGGGACAGAAAATCTGAAGAGCCCAAAAGTAGGGACACTGAATATTGGGTCCAATCTAATCTCCATACCCAAGATCTCTGTCAAGGCATTCGCTACTTTATCCAATACCTACAGGTCTTATGGCATGTCCATAGACAATGCGTGAGAATGTCAACTTCTATTTTACATCTAGGACACACTGGGGATGCTCCTGCCTTGAATTTTGTGAGTCGTTCAGGTGCCATATGAGCCCTGTGAAGTATCTTTAATTGAATAGTCTGAGTTCTGTTAAGATAGAGATCTTTCTGGCATTTTCCCAGATGTCCTCCCACATTTCTAAAGAGATTTCCAACCCTAATTCTTGATGCCAGATTTTATTTAATCGTTCCATGTTCTTCGAGACATTATTGTATAGTGAATGATAAAGAGTACTGACTGAGGGCGGCCCCATCGGCCATAGCACTCTCCTTTCCCTATCCAATATTTTACGATTGACTATCAGCGTGGTCTTCTTTTGTATAAAGTCTTGTATTTGAAAAAGGTCCTTGTTAGGCAGTCCAAACTTCTGGTGCAGCTGCTCAAAGGACATCATAACCTCCCCATCGAACAGGTCTCCTAAACAGGAGATACCTCTGGACTTCCAAGTTTTAAATGTAGCATCTGTCAGCCCTGGTTGGAATCCCGATGCTCCCTCTGTAGATGTATAAGGAGAGGTTTTTTGCAGGTTACCCTCATCTTGTTGCATTGTCCTCCAGGCTTTAATTGTATTTAGTACAATAGGGTTTTTACAATAGTCCATAATAACTCTCATCTTATCCATAAATAATAGATTGATGAGGGGACGTTTTGCTTGGGAGGTCTCAATATGTAACGAGATTGTTTGTGGGTCACAAGAGACCCAGTCAGCTACATAAGATAATAAGGAGCTCAATTGGTACCTCCTGTAATCTAGAAAGTCCAGTCCCCTTGCTTGTGGGAGCTGCAGCTTTTCTAATTTGATAGAGGGCCCATCTATGATTCCAAATAAAGGAGCCGAGCCAATCGTAAAGCTTATGTAACGCCTGTCTCGACAACATCAACGGGAGCATTCTCATGGGATATAGAAGACGAGGAGCCTTTTTCTTTCTGGCAAGGTATGCTAAATATCTGCCAGGCTTGTCGCCATATTCAAATAATCTCTGCTTTGCGAATAATATTTCCCTCTTTGCTATTTGGGTAAGTGCGGTATTCAAGGCTGCCCTAAGGGCTGTGATCCGCTGTAGTTTAGTAATGGAGGGCCTATCAACATACGCTGTCTCTGCTGCCTTCAAGCGAGCCTCGAGCAGGTTCTGTTGCTCTCCCTTTGGTCTTTTCCGGGTCGCAGAATTTGAGAAGACCAAGCCTCGAGTATATACCTTAGTGGTTTCCCACATCATCGAAGGGTTACTGGCCGTACCTGAGTTAATTTCCCAGAAGGTTTTAAATTCCTGAGAAAAAATACTTTATAAATTTGCAATCCTTCAATATGAAAAGATCCATATGCCAATATCGGGGCCCTATCCCATTATCCCTCGTCTTGACTTCCATATATACTGCTGCACGATCAGAAATAGTTATATTACCTATTTTACAAGACAGTATCGAATTCAAAAGGGTCGAGGGGGCAAAAAAAAAATCAATTCTGGTATGGCACTTGTGTGGGTTAGAGTAGAAAGTAAAGTCTCTACCCTGTGGATGAAGACACATCTACTAGTCCTAGCTCCTTATTCAGATCCACCAGCTGTCTAGATCTCAGAGATATATCCGTAGTGTTCCTAGGTAACCTATCCATCTCTGGGTCAATAATGCAGTTAAAATCTCCCCCTATAATTGTATGGCAGACCCCGAAAGCCATTAACTTAGAGAACGCTTCTGTTACAAATTTAAAGGGGTGTGCCAGGGGACAATAAAGATTCAAAATTCCATATTCCTCTCCATGTCCTAGGGCTTTGATCAACATATACTGTCCAGACTCATCTTTTATCTGGCTTAACATTTGGAAAGGAAGATTCTTCTGAATAAGAATGGTTATTCCCCTACTTTTTGAGCTGAAAGATGAAAAGAAAGCCTGACCAAACCCACCCTGTTGTAGCTTTAAATGTTCTTTATCAAGTAGATGTGTCTCCTGTAAGAGAGCGACATCAACTCTTTCTTTTTTAAGACTTGATAATATCTTTTTCCTTTTGATTGGCGAATTGCACCCCTTGACATTCCAGGTGTACCACCGAAACGAATGGCAGGCCATGATCGTCTGGGCCAGCCCAAGAACCTCCCCCCCCCCTTCCAGGAGGAAGAACCCCATCCAAAAGACAATGAATAAAGACCATAGAAAACTCACAAATAGAAAAACTCTTTAGAACATTTAAATCAACAGAATTAAGAACTACTCCTAAGTAAAAATAACGCAAAACATATTTGAAAGGAGACTTTCCCTCTTGCTCCCAGGGGGCATAACTACCTATCAATAGCCCCACCATAACTTCTCCTAGCTAGGGTTCTGCCCTCAGCCCAGGCACTACAGAATACAGTAAATAAATTCAAGTGTCTTATAAAACAGAAGTTAAAAGTGATGACCCCCCACCCTCACCACACCAATACCTGGGTACGTTTAATAAAAACAATATAAAATAGAAATATATAAAGTTACAAAATTACAATCCCAGCAAGTATTAGACAACTAAGTAAGATGAAGAAAAAAGAAAACCCCGTTCTAGAAAAAAACCCCGTTCTACCCCACAAATCGGATAAGCCACACAAGCTATAAAAAGGAGACCAAGTAAAGAGTCAAGAACAAGCCACCACCCCACCCCTAACACCACCAGAGAAAGAGAGATGGAGAAAGAAAGAAGGATAAACAAAAGGGGGGGGTGGCAGCAAAATAAAGTCATTATCCATACAGTTCAAGTACTGCAGTCTATTTGAGAGAGTCCAAGAATTCTTTTACTTTCTCCGGTGATCCAAAGTTATATATGGATCCTCCATGGCTGAAGTGTAGCGTTGCCGGATAACACATGGAGTATTGAATATTTAAGTCTCTTTTACGTTTTTTCGCCTCATCGAATGCCCTCCTCTTGCGGACCACGACTGGAGAGAAGTCCTGAAAAAGCGTTATCCTAAAGCCCTTGCACATCATGGCCTGGGGATCCTTCCCCAGGACTCTGGAGGCCTCTAGGAGCATTTGTTTTTCTTTATAACATTGAAGTCGGACTAGAACTGGGCAGGGGCGCTGGTCCGACCCGGGCCTGTGTACAGCAACCCGGTGAGTCCCACTCCACCTGCACCTGGCCCAGCTCCAACTCCCAACTTCAATAATTGTAGGGGGCCATTGCTCCAAGAAATCCACAAGCTGGCCTTCCTCTTCTCATTTGGGAAGGCCCAGCAACTGAATATTTTTCCGACAGGTTGTCCAAGTGCTTCTCCAGGGTCCGGACTCAGCGCTCCTGAGGCCGGACCTGACCCATGGATGACTCAGCAGCAGTCTCCGAGGTCGCGGCCCGTTGCTCCGCCCTTCCGATGCGCTGCTCAAGTTTTTTGATCTCTCAGTTATGCTGCAGAAGTTACAAAATTATAATCCCAGCAAGTAATAGGCAACTAAATAAGATGAAGTAAAAAGAAAAACCCGTTCTAGACTCCCATCTGGACCAGGCCTCCTCGATGGACATGTCAATCTTCTCCTGGAGTTTGACGATCTCAGGGATCAGGCTTGTCTCCACAGGTAAGCCCCACGAGGCGGCCGTGGACATCCCTGCTACTGCGGGAGGGGGTGGGGGAGGAGTCCCTGCCTGTTGTAAGCTGCGGGAGTTTTTGCCCTTAGTCATTTTTGAAAAAACACCAAACTGTGAAAGCTTGATGTGAAATAACTAAGTTTCTTTTATTTCAAAAATATACTTTATTCATAAAATGATTTGATGGTCTGTACATTTGGTCATGCCATACATATGTCAACATTTACATACACAGATGAGAATTTATCATTGCTACATACAGGTCTGTGCATTTCTCATTCCTATGCACATATATTTGGCTAAGGCATCAGCAGAGCCCAAAAAACGTCCGCATGGGCCCCCCTGTTCTTCTTTAGGCAGGCCGATCTTACACAGTGGTCTTTCCCCACCGCGCCTTGGCGGCAGCTGCCCCAAGCTTCAGCGCGTCCCTCAACACGTAGTCTTGGACCTTGGAATGTGCCAGTCTGCAACACTCAGTCGGGGTCAACTCCTTCAGCGGGAAGATCAACAGGTTTCGGACCGCCCAGAGAGCGTCCTTCACCGAGTTGATGATCCTCCAGGCGCAGTTAATGTTCGTCTCGGTGTGAGTCCCGGGGAACAGGCCGTACAGCACGGAGTCCTGTGTCACAGCGCTGCTCAGGACGAACCTCGACAAGCACCACTGCATTCCTCTCCAGACTTCCTCTGCATAGGCACATTCCAGAAGGAGGTGTGTGACAGTCTCGTCCCCACCGCAGCCACTTCGAGGGCAGTGTGCGGTGCGGCAGAGAGTCCGGGTGTGCATGAGGGATCTCACAGGCAGAGCCCTTCTCACCACCAGCCAAGCCACGTCTTGGTGCTTGTTGGAAAGTTCTGGCGATGAGGCATTCTGCCAAATGGCTTTGACAGTCTGCTCAGGGAACCACTCGACAGGATCCGCCCTCTCCTTTTCCTGAAGGGTCTCAAGGACACTACGTGCTGACCACTTCCTGATGGACTTGTGATTAAAGGTGTTTTTCCTCATAAATTTCTCCAAGAAGGACAGGTGATACGGAACGGTCCAACTACTCGGAGCGTTCCGCGGCAGCGAGGCCAGGCCCATCCTTCGCAACACCGGGGACAGGTAGAACCTCAGTACGTAGTGACACTTAGTGTTTGCGTACCGGGGATCCACGCACAGGTTGATGTAACTAAGTATGCTGAGCAAAAGCTATCCTGAATGATTTAAAAGGCGTGGTGAAGGTGGCCGCCCCATTTTGCCCGAGTCTTAGGCAAAGCGCTGCAGACTCAGACCTACTGGGTCATCGCCATCTTGGATCTCCCTATTCACCAGTTTTACTGGCTTTTCCTTCTGGGTTAGGAGGTGAATGCTTTATGTGCAACTCTGTAAACAAATGTTAATAACCTTGTGTATAGTGTTATATCCGCTCCAGACTGGCCCCAGTACAGTTCTTCACCAATCGGCTTTTAGAATACAACACAGATCAGTGATACCCCTATACTATCACTTTACAGCACCTTTTCTTAGTATAAAAAAGTTTTTAAAATCTCAAGTGTGATAAGTACTGAGATTTCTGGTTCTAGATGCTGCTCCGACTTTTATTCCTCTTCTCTTTTCAATTTCACCTCCTTTGCTTTCCTCATCTTGGGAGCACAGATTACCAGCAGCTACCAGGAGGTCAGGCTTCTATCTACAGCACTACAGGGAAGACTGATGAATGGGGATCATAGGAGAATTGGCATAAAACATTGAGAAAAGCTTAACTATGAGACAGTGAGCCATATGACAGGTCTATTCAAGAGATGAAAAGGCCAGGGTGAAGAGTCAAAGAATATTGAATAATATAAGTTAAAAAGACAGTCATGGGAACAGATGGATATTTAGATGGAAAGGTCTGACTAAAGACAAAGCAGCTGATCAAGTGCTCTTTTTGTAATCGCCTAATGCGACTGTTCAAACTTTATATCAGTGGAACTCTTATGATCATTTGAAAGAAATGATCACGATGTAAACCACATTTGTATACCAGGCAAGCCCGCATCCTTACAAGTGCAACATCACAATTGCCCCTCTGCCATTTTCTACTGAAGAGCTAAAGTTGGCCTTGTGTTAGGTGAGACAGAGTGATTGAATACTTACTTCTTCTTCTTCAACATCTTCCAGATTTTACCATTCTCATCCTGGTTTTCAAATTCCATCATGACCCTGTTTCCCCAATCTCTGCAACTGGCTTGAATTCTACTAAGTTTTGAGATCTAAGCTCTTGCCCACCCCGGCCTCTTTCAATTCGCTATCCTCCTATAGCTATTCTTTCAGTGCCTCAGCCCCAAATTCTGGAATTCCAAACATCTCGACCTCCTCTTTCCTCCATTAAAGCACTCCTTAAAACTACCTCTTTGTCTAAGTCTTCAGCCTGTCTACCCTGAGGTCCTAGAGAGTATTGCTGAACAAAGAGACTTTGGAGTGCAGGTTCATAGCTCCTTGAAAGTGGAGTCGCAGTTAGATAGGATAGTGAAGAAGGTGTTTGGTATGCTTTCCTTTATCGGTCAGAGTATTGAGTACAGGAGTTGGGAGGTCATGTTGCGGCTGTACAGGACATTGGTTAGGCCACTGTTGGAATATTGCATGCAATTCTGGTCTGGTCTCTTTCCTATCAGAAAGATGTTGTGAAACTTGAAAGGATTCAGAAAAGATTTACAAGGATGTTGCCAGGGTTGGAGGATTTGAGCTATAGGGAGAGGCTGAACAGGCTGGGGCTGTTTTCCCTGGAGTGTCGGAGGCTGAGGGGTGACCTTATAGAGGTTTATAAAATTATGAGGGGCATGGATAGGATAAATAGAGAAAGTCTTTTCCCTGGGTTGGGGGAGTCCAGAACTAGAGGGCATAGGTTTAGGGTGAGAGGGGAAAGATATAAGAAAGACCTAAGGGGCAATTTTTTCACGCAGAGGGTGGTACGTGTATGGAATGAGCTGCCAGGGAAGTGGTGGAGGCTGGTACGATTGCAACATTTAAGAGGCACTTGGATGGGTATATGAATAGGAAGGATTTGGAGGGATATGGGCCGGGTGCTGCTAAGTGGGACTAGATTGGGTTGGGATATATGGTCGGCATGGACAGGTTTGACGAAGGGTCTGTTTTCATGCTCTATGACTCTAATATTACCTTATAAGGCTGAGAGTCAAATTTTATTTTAGAGTTTTCCTGTGAAGCACCTAGGGACATCTTAATTTGTTAAACATGCTAAAGATTGCAGGTTATCGTTGTGGAACATTATCAAACCCACAGAACATCTCTCACCATAAATCCAAAACAGTATTTTAGATCTGAGGAAGCTCAAGGACTCCAACGTGGATTCCTATTTCCTATTGGTATAGTACAGGAGACTGTGCCAGCATGACACTATGGCTTCAAAATTGATCGATATAATATTTGAGTATATTCTGATATTGAAAATGTTTCTTCAATTAAAATATGTTACATCTTTGAGGTACTGTGTTACTTCTCAGTAATATTTTATACCAGGACAGGTGATTGAGACTGCAAATGGAACTGTGAGAAAGTGAGGACTGCAGATGCTGGAGATCAGAGATGAAAAATGTGTTGCTGGAAAAGCACAGAAGTCAGGCAGCATCCAAGGAGCAGGAGAATCGACGTTTCAGGCATAAGCCCTTCTTCAGGAATGAGGAAGGTGTGCCAAGCAGGCTAAGACAAAAGGTAGGGAGGAGGGACTTGGGGGAGGGGCATTGGGAATGCGATAGGTGGAAGGAGGGTAAGGTGAGGGTGAAAGGCCGGAGAAGGGGAGGGGGCGGAGAGGTCGGGAAGAAGATTGCAGGTCAAGAAGGCAGTGCTGAGTCCGAGGGTTGGGACTGAGATAAGGTAGGGGGAGGGGAAATGAGGAAGCTGGCGAAATCTGCATTTATCCCTTGTGGTTGGAGGGTTCCTAGGCGGAAGATGAGGCGCTCTTCCTCCAGGCGTCGTGTGGCCAGGGTCTGGCAATGGAGGAGGCCAAGTTAAAGTGTTCCACCACGGGGCGGTTGGGTTGGTTGGTGTGGGTGTCCCAGAGGTGTTCTCTGAAACGTTCCGCAAGTAGGCGGCCTGTCTCCCCAGTATAGAGGAGGCCACATCGGGTACAGCAGATGCAGTAAATGATGTGTGTGGAGGTGCAGGTGAATTTGTGATGGATATGGATGGATCCCTTGGGGCCTTGGAGGGAAGTGAGGAGGAAGGTGTGGGCGCAAGTTTTTCATTTCTTGCGGTTGCAGGGGAAGGTGCAGGGAGTGGAGGTTGGGTTGGTGGGAGGTGTGGACCTGATGAGGGAGTCGCGGAGGGAGTGGTCTTTCTGGAACGCTGATAGGGGAGGGGAGGGAAATATATCCCTGGTGGTGGGGTCTGTTTGGAGGTGGCAGAAACGACGAAGGATGATACAATGTATCTGGAGGTTGGTGGGGTGGTAGGTAAGGACCAGTGGGGTTCTGTCCTGGTGGTGGTTGGAGGGGCGGGGCTCAAAGGTGAAGGAGTGGGAAGTGGAGGAGAAGCAGTGGAGAGCATCATCGATCATGTCTGAGAGGAAATTGCGGTCTTTGAAGAAGGAGGCCATCTGGGTTGTTCGGTATTAGAATTGGTCATCCTGGGAGCAGATGCGGCAGAGGTGAAGGAATTGGGAATATGGGATGGCGTTTTTACAGGGGCAGGGTGGGAGGGGATGTAATCTAGGTATCTGTGGGAGTCAGTCGGTTGAGAGTAAATGTCCGTTTTGAGTCGGTCGCCAGAGATAGAAATGGAGAGGTCTAGGAAGGGAACGGAGGAGTCTGAGACGGTCCAGGTAAATTTGAGGTCGGGGTGGAAGGTGTTAGTAAAGTGGATGAACTGTTCAACCTCCTCGTGGGAGCACGAGGTAGCGCCGATACAGTCATCGATGTAGCAGAGGAAAAGGTGGGGGGTGGTGCCAGTGTAGCTGCGGAAGATGGACTGTTCCACATATCCGACGAAGAGGCAGGCATAGCTGGGGCCCATGCGGGTGCCCATGGCTACTCCTTTGGTTTGAAGGAAGTGGGAGGATTGGAAAGAGAAATTGTTCAGAGTGAGGACCAGTTCAGTCAGTCGAAGGAGGGTGTCAGTGGAAGGGTCCTGCTTGGGTCGGCGGGAAAGGAAGAAGCGGAGGGCTTTGAGGCTTTCGTGATGGGGGATGGAGGTGTATAAGGATTGGATGTCCATGGTGAAGATAAGGCGTTGGGGACCGGGTAAGCGAAAATCATGGAGGACGTGGAGGGCATGGGTGGTGTCCCGAATGTAGGTGGGGAGTTCTTGGACTAAGGGGGACAGGACCGTGTCGAGGTATACAGAGATGAGTTCGGTGGGGCAGGAGCAGGCTGAGACAATGGGTCGGCCGGGGCGGTCAGGTTTGTGGATTTCGGACAGGAGGTAGAAACGGGCGGTGCGGTGGAATTATGAGGTTGGAGGCGGTGGATGGGAGATCATTTGCCATATATTGCAAATGGAACTGCCACTGTCACACACTGAACTCTAACAGACTGACTGGTTTAATCTGCAGCATGTCAGCAGAAAACCACACTAAAACTAGCAATGTGATGTGTGGTAGAAAGCAAAAAGCAAAAAGCAAACAATCCAAATTCAGCCAATTATCACGAGCTGTGAACCTTTTGAACACTGCAGAAATCAAAGGGTTAAAATCATGTTTATGATGGCTACTTTGCAGGATATCAATCTGAAACGTTACATAGAAAGCACAGTTGTTGCATTGCTATTCTAGCGAGCAAGCATCTTCTTTCACACCTCCAACATTGCAGCAAGTGTGAGTGCGGGCAGTGTGGTTTTCCGTGCCGTACATTTCAGTGGAGTCATTTATCATCTGATTGGCAACTTTATTTTTCCTACCTCCACTCACTCTGCACGTGGCACTGCCTGGCCAAGTAAGAGTCACGTTTATTGACAAACAGTGGAATACCATAGCATGATGATGAAAACAAAAACATTGGGCAACATTACTCTTGTCAGTTATGGAGTAAGTTGTGACTTACTATGATTCATCTGCACAGCATGTAGATTCAACCATGACATGTGTAATGGCTGGTAGCAACTATTTCAAAACACTGATGCAAATGCCTATATAATAAATGAAAGCACATGCAGAACACTTGTAGTTAGTTGTGTCTTAAGCACTATTATGGTACTATACTTTCCCCACAATTGCAGCTACCTTTCACCACCTCATTAACACAACAAATGAACTTTCACTTGAATGGTAATAGTAGATACCAAGTTGTTATATTGTCAGTATTGCTGAAAATTCCTAATCAAACAACAAAAAAGACTTGCATTTATACAGCACGTTTTACAACCATCAGTCTTATCAAAGAGCCTTACAGCCAATCAAGCTACTTTTAGAAGCATTCTCACCATTGTAGTGTAGAAAACATGGGAGTTCACAAATAATAATGTGATGGCACAGGACTGAGAAAGTGCTGCACTGTCAGAGGCACAGTCCTTTGAATTACACCAAGGCCCAGCCTGTTCTCTCAGTGGATTTAAAGGATCAATGGGCACTATTGCAAAGAGCACAGCACTGATTACTGACCCTTCCATCAACCTCAGAAATAATGTGCTTCTCTGATCATTTGCAAGTTGTATGTGGGAGATCACTGTGGCAAACTAGCCAGACTTCAGAAATGAAAACTGCAAAATATTTTGGAATATCTAGTAGTCATGAAGTCCGCTGTACAAATGGAAATCTTTTATTTCCCTCAGTACTGCACAAGAGTATCAGCCTAGATTTTGGTACTCGTGCTAGAGTGGAATTAGAACGAACAATATTGTGTTTCAGAGACAAGAGTGTTACCAACAGGGCCACCATTCCTATACTTTGTAAAATGAGAGGTATGTGACATTTCTACAAGAGCTTGGCAGAGTGGTTGGAGAGTCTAGGATTAGGAGTTAATCGACTCAGGCTTAGGGCTGATATGTATGACTGAGATGGACAAAAATGTATTCAGTCAGAGGGACATAGGAAATAGAAGAGGGGAGGTAGTGGGAAAATCACAAGACTTTAATTCAGACCCTCCGGCTAATGCTTTCACAGACATATGTTCAAATACCTTGGTAAAATTTAAATTTAATAGAAAAACTGAAATCAAAAGATTGCCTTATGGCATCCATGTAAATACTGTCATCTGTCAAAAAAAATCTGATTCACTAATGCTAGTTAAGGAAGCATATTTGTCATTTGGCCTGACCTGGCCTGCATGTGACTCCAGACCCACAGCAATTTGGTTGACATTGGGTAATTAGGAATAGGTAATAAATGCTGGCCTTCACAGAGATACCCACATCCCATGAGTAAATAAAAAGTAGTTAGGTTACTCAGTACCGCAAGCTCATGACTGACCTGCTCAAAAACAGCAATATTCCCCAGACGAACCCCATGTTCCTCTATCTTAAATTCAAAAAGAGTGTAAATCTTAGTAATTCTCCACTCTAGAGGTTGCAGTTGATGAGGTTAACTAGTATGGTGACGAAATGTCTGAAAATGAACCTTCCAGCTCAGTGAGCAAACCTACATCCTGAAATATAATCCGCAAGTTTAGTTTGCCAATTCCAATGTTTAAGCTGTAAAAAGGAAATTAAGATCTGCCACTGAAAACCTGTGTTTGGAATGGAGCAAACAATTTCACTACAGCTGTTGCATTCCTACTGCTATTAAATTTTAGTGTTATGCAAAATGTGTAGATAAGTAACTGGACATTCTTCATTCAGTGAGTATTTTGAAGGCATGAGGTGAAAAGCTCTTGGACTATTGGACTAATCTGGCAGTTTGGCAGTGTTCTATCAATCTGGTGAACAATGTCTGTAGCATGATGGATCAAATAACTAGAACGATTGGAGGGAGAAAGAACAAATTGCTCAGAGGGATTTATCAGGAGCAAAATATGGAACTGTTTGTTCATTTGTCATATATTGGAGAAGTGGAGCTTTAATTTCTCACTGTTATCATGGAACAAAATGAAGACTCATTGTACCTCTGCCAAATCTTACTCTTTCATTTTCTGGATAATAAAATTGTTTCTCTCTTTACATCTCTCAACTTTCCCTTCCTCAGGCATTGCACAAGCTTGGCATCTCTTGATCGCCACCTGTTTTGTTTTCTGTATATCTTTTTTACAGAGCAAAATAAATAGTAGGAGAAGGATGACCTGGCTTTTGAGCTTGCTCCTCCATTCCTTAAGATCATGGCTGACCTTGCACATCAGCTCTACTTTCCTGCCCTCTCCCCATGTATTCTTGTGAGAGTGGTCAATTGTTTTTGTGGCTAGTTGATGTTTATGTATCCAGGTGCTTAGCTTTCTGCCAGAACCTCAACCTGAGCTACAAATCCTCTCAAAATCCGCCATTTCATATTTCAGTAACAGCTGTAATGTTACTGTGTCCAGCAACATCCTGAAGGAGAAGTAAATGAGCAAGAGGATAATCCTAATTTTTAACACTGTGGCATCTCAGCCAGCTAGTGAAGAAAGTTAATTCTTTGGCATTTATGTGGTATGTCAACTAAAATTAAAACTGAAACAGTGACAGCAATGTAGATTGCGATGGAGTAAAACTTCACCTTTAAAGTTGACAAGAATCTAATCAGGACTACATAAATTCATAAGCTGGACCTGTCACAAAAAGTGGTTACAACTGTGTTTCCCCTGTTCAGACGGTTTGTGACATTAATTTGGCCATTAAGCGGCTCAGAGAAAGGGTGCTTAGTGCATCAGAGACAGCCAATAAGGCAATATTGCTGGCATAACTACGTAATTCCGTGACAGTGCAGATGGTTTCCAGATGTAGGTTTGACATCGATTAATCAAAACGAAACCACACGTGGTATCTGTATTCATGTCACAGCACTGCTCTTCTGAACCAGTTAACACCACTTTGAATGGCTGATATGAGAACATCCCTCATCAAAAGATGCAGCATCTGCTTTCCTACACCTTATCTGGGGCTTTTGTAAAAATTGCTTTCCAAGCAAATATTATATACAATTTTTCAAATTATTTGAATGCTATGCATTTGGAAGAATGTCACAGCAATGAGCTTATTATCTTGATTTTAAACTGCTAGCTCCAGTGGAAAGAGAGATTAGTTTCATTTGCTGACATTTTTGTGAAATTTGTATGGTTGCAGAGCTCTCAGGTCACCAAACTGAAGGTATTATCTGTTTAAAAAAGAATCAATCATATCAGTCTTATGCATCCACACTGCCTAGCCATCAGTAATTATGCAACATGTCCACCCAATTAGAAACACTGTATAAACAGTTCAGTTATTTCTACATATTGCGAGAGCCTGGGAGTGGGAGTTCACGGACCTGTGCTGGTGCAGCTAGAGCCAGCAGAGAGAGCTACAACCTTGAGGAAGAAGTTTAGGCAGCTAAAGGCATGGCTGAAAATCATCGATTCAAGAAAGTGATGGGGTATAGGAGGATGGAATTGGAGGACCACATAAATCTTGGAGGGTGTAGGGCTGAAGTAAATTAAGGGAGAGTGTGGCCATGGACAAATAGGATAACACTGGTGAAAATTTTAAATTCATGTCACTGCCAGAATAGGTGTCAATACCAGTCCACAAGCACAGAGGTGAATAGTCAACAAATGTTGTGCAAATCTGAATACAGACAGCATGCGCTGGAAAAGTTTACAGAGGTGCAAAATGGGAGACCAGTCAAAACAGCATTTGAATAGCTGAACCACAACTTAGCAAAGGTATGGATGAAGGTTTCAGCGGCCATGAGCTGAGACAAGAGTCAGGATGGACTAAGTTATGGATTTGGAAGTAAGCAGTCTTAGTGACACGAAGTATAGGATCAGAGAGGATGCCAATGATGTGAGCTGTCTGATTCCACTTCAGACAGTGGCTGGGGAGCAAAGTCTGTCATGCAAAACAAAAATGTGGATGCTGAAAATCTAAAATGAAAACAGAAATTGCTGGAGAAGCTCAGCAGGGCTGGCAGCATCTGGTAGCAGAATCAATGTTTCAAACTCAGTTCTGAAGAAGGGTCACTGAACTCAAAATGTTAACTATGCTTTTCTCTCCACGGATGCTGCCAGGTCCACTGAGTTTCTCCAGCAATTTTTGTTTTCATTTCAGAGTTTGTAGTTTAGTTTGTAATTGCTTCAAGCATCTCAATATTCAACTGGAGCAAACTTCAGCTCATTCAGTACTGGCTGTAATAAATCAAAGGTGGTGGAGAAGTCAAGAGAGGCAATGGTAAAGTAGACAAACAGGGGAAATATTAGTAGCATACATTATATCAATGAAGAACAGTATACAGTTGTTCCAATTATATCAGTGAAGAACAGCATACAGCTAGGAAAGAGCTTGTAGGGGTAAGCATAACTGCTTGGGAAATTAAGCTAAAACATTTGAAAATGAAAGACTAAGGTAGGAAATTGGTATCAGACTTTTAATTGGAAAAGCAGAAAAGTTGGAATGGTCATTTGGGAGAAGATGAGGCGTTGGGGGCCAGGGAAACGGAAGTCTTGGAGGAGGTGGAGGGCGTGGGTGGTGTCTCAAACGTATGTGGGGAATTCCTGGACTAGGGGGGAAAGGTCAGTGTCGAGGTAGGTAGAGATGAGTTCAGTGGGGCAGGAGCATGCTGAGACAATGGTTCGGCCAGGGTGGTCAGGCTTGTGGATCTTGGGAAGGAGGTAGAACTGGGCAGGGTAGAACCGGGCAGTGCGGGGTTCCCGGACTATGAGGTTGGAAGCTGTGGGTGGGAGATCTCCTGAGGTGATGAGGTTCTGTATGGTCTGGGAGATGATGGTTTGGTGATGGGGGGTGGGGTCATGGTCGAGGGGGCAGTAGGAAGAGGTGTCCTCGAGTTGACGTTTGGCTTCAGCGGTGTAGAGGTCAGTGTGCCAGACTACCATTGCGCCCCCTTTATCCGCTGGCTTGATGGTGAGGTTGGGATTGGAGCAGAGGGATTGGAGGGCTGCGCGTTGTGAGGGTGAGAGGTTGGAGTGGGGGAGGGAGGTAGACAGGTTGAGGCGGTTAATGTCCTGGCGGCAGTTGGAAATGAAGAGGTCGAGGGGAGGTAATAGGCCAGCGCGGGGTGTCCAGGTGGATGCAGTGTGTTGGAGGTGGGCGAAGGGGTCCTCGGAAGGTGGGCGGAAGTCTGATTGTGAAAGTAAGCTCGGAGGCGGAGGCAACGGAAGAATTGTTCGACATCACAGCGTATATTAAATTCATTGATGTGTGGACGGAGGGGGATGAAGGTGAGTCCTTTTCTGAGGACTGATCCTTCGTCCTCAGTGAGGGGGAGGTCTGGGGGGATGGTGAAAACCCGGCAGGGCTGGGAGCTGGGATCTGGTGTGGGTGTAGAGCTGGGAGTGGGGGCAGAACCTGTAACTGGAGTGGGTGTGATGGTGGGGGAAATGGGGGTGGAGTCATGAGCAGGGGTAGTGTTCCTCTTGGGGTTCTGGGGGGTGGGGATAGTGACAGTGGGGTCTGTGGGGGGCATGTCAGCAGAATGCAGGTGAGTAGCGCTGGTGGGGGCGGAAGTGGTGGTGACCACGGCAGTAGGGGTGGCGGAAGTCACTGAGCATGTGGCATCAGCGATGATGTGATGGGCAGAAGTGATGTCAGGTGTGATGCATGAGGAATTGTGAGGGGTGGAAGTGGTTGTGGGAGCGGCCATGATGGGGGCGGAAGTGACATCATCAATTAGCATGGGGGTGGTAGCTGCATCAGCCGCATGGCTAATGGTGGAATAGGTTCCGAGGCCAGGGGAATCTTCTGGAATGTTTGAGGAGCGCTGGTATGGAGGTGGGTGGATAAAGGTTTGTTGTACTTACAGTTTTTGATGTTTGAGATGGAATTGAAATACTGTTTGTTGAGAGTATGAATTCTCCTGAGGATGTAGTACAGAGTGGGCCCTTTGCAATTCTGAGAGAGTGTGGCCCTCAGCTGAGGCAGGGCTGACTGGAGAGAGGTTAGGTGCCGGCACATTGCTGTAAGCGTGGAGCGGAGGATCTTGAAGGAGAACTGTTGCTGGTGTTTTTGAATCTGCAGTCTGTACTGTTTGTCCTGTTCGGGTCCGAACTCTTCTGGTTTAAAGGTGGTCCGGAGTCCGTGTGGGATGAGTTGGTTACGGAGGCAGGCACTGAGGAAGCAAATGTGGCTGTGGTAGCGAGTTTGTTTCACGACATGGTTGAAGAGCTTCAGGGCAGAGGAAATGACCTGGGAGTTGCAGTGGGAGAGGGACTCCCTGAGATTCTTGTAGAGAGGGGAGGAAAACTTCTTCAAGGCAGGCATCCTTGCAAGAGGATTCGCAGTAGGGTTAAAATCAACGAGGTAAAAACAATGACTGCAGATGCTGGAAACCAGATTCTGGATTAGTGGTGCTGGAAGAGCACAGCAGTTCAGGCAGCATCCAAGTTGCTTCGAAATTGATGTTTCGGGCAAAAGCCCTTCATCAGGAATAAAGGCAGTGAGCCTGAAGCATGGAGAGATAAGCTAGAGGAGGGTGGGGGTGGGGAGAAAGTAGCATAGAGTACAATGGGTGAGTGGGGGAGGGGATGAAGGTGATAGGTCAAGGAGGAGAGGGTGGAGTGGATAGGTGGAAAAGGAGATAGGCAGGTAGGACAAGTCCAGACAAGTCATGGGGACAGTTACTGAGCTGGAAGTTTAGAACTAGGGTGAGGTGGGGGAAGGGGAAATGAGGAAACTGCTGAAGTCCACATTGATGCCTTGGGGTTGAAGTGTTCTGAGGTGGAAGATGAGGCGTTCTTCCTCCAGGCGTCTGGTGGTGGGGGAGTGGCGGTGAAGGAGGCCCAGGACCTCCATGTCCTTGACAGAGTGGGAGGGGGAGTTGAAATGTTGGGCCACAGGGCGGTGTAGTTGATTGGTGCGGGTGTCCCAGAGATGTTCCCTAAAGCGCTCTCAAGTTGAAATATTTTCTAGAGATGAGCAGGGAGTAGATTTACATTGTATGCCTTGTGTAATAAAATCTTAAGGCCATTAACAAGTTATCATCTCCCCACCTTGTCACATCATGAACAAGAAAGCAATTCTAAAAGATCAGGGTAGAATTCACTTCAGAATCAAGATAAAATGCTATAGTGCATGCTCATTTTACTTTCTAGACCTTGACACATTAAAAGGAAGTATGATTTCTTTGAAATCCTGAAAAGATCCCCTTCGTGATAATGGTTCTTTGCTAAAAGAAAGACCAATTACAGTGCCTTAATAATTACTCTGTGGTTGTAATGTGGGTGTAACTTCTGTGAATAGGAAGATCAAAAGGAACAAAAGTATGACAAAGCTAAATAACCACCAGTCCTGGTCAAATCTACTATGGGCAAAAAAACCTAACATTTCTGGTATAATATGGCTCAAAAGTCATGATGCTTTCTACGAATTTCAGATTCGTAGATTGCAGGATTGCTGATCCATTTTCGCAAGACAACACACAATCACATTTGCTGATATTGTGCCTTTTGCATTTGCTGTTCATTAAGATGACCGGACCTAATACTAAACTGGAACAAAGTACAAATCCTTATAAATGTAACAACATAACTTTGAATATATTCAATGTTTTTCACATAATGAAAAAAACACATTTAATTCCAAATATGTTTTGCTAGATAACCCTTACTAAAACAGAGTTCTCTGATTAAATATCTTGACACCGTGACAATTGGTAGGTAACTAATAAAAATACTCTTTTTCTCAGCTTTTTTTAAAAAAGAAAATTCTCATTCTTGGAAGGTGTTAATCCTTTTATTATTCTTCTCAAAATGCCCCTAGGTGGTGTTGAGCTATCTTCTCAAACTGCTGCCATTTGTCTGTTCTGGACTAATTCACAGTGTATTTTTTTCCTGTAACAGGTTGAGAGAGCTGAATCATAGAATCCCTACATTGTGGAAGCAGGCCAGTCAGCCCATGGAGTCCACGCTGACCCTCCAGACAGCATCCCACCCAGACCCCACCCTATCCCTGTAGCCGTGCATTTCCTATGGCTAATCCACCTTGCTTGCACATCCCTGGACACAATGAGCAATTTTGCATGGCCAGTCCACTCAACCTGCACATTTTTGGACTGTGGGAGGAAACCAGAGCACCTGAAGGAAACCTATGCAGACACGGGGAGAATGTGCAAACTCTACATAGACAGTTGTCCGAGGCTGGAATTGAACCCGGGTCCTGGTGCTGACAGGCAGCAGTGCTAACCACAGAGCCACCATTCTTGCTACACAATTGAAGAATACTGATCACTTGTATTGGGGAGATGCTCCAGATGTATACAGTGCACCCAAAAAGACAAGAAGCCTGCCTTTCTTCTTGCCTTTGCTCATATATGTATTTAAACAACAGTCTACCCACTACTCTCTTACTGTCCAACAGCTATATTCTACTATGAACAGTGTCTTGTTACAATGAACTTGCAACAAGTTAAACTGACCATTTATTTACATATGGTCAGTGGACTCCCAATTCTAGTGTCTCTCCTTCATAGTAAAGATAGGTGGGAAGGTGGCAGGCTGGCACAGAGTGAGGAATCGTAATATCCAGTCCTATGTTGTTACTCTAGATATTTCTATGATGTTGTTATCAAGGAAATTCTGCCTACATTATTCTGAAAATTCAAATGTGTCTTTCGTCATTAAAAAGATGACGTGCAAGTTATTACACATTCCCCACAACACAAAAGAATGATCACACAAATTCCATGAAAAGGTTAAATTATTTCTTAAAGAAGCTTCAGGTTTACTCTCAGAAAGAGCAGACACTTCTTTACGGTTGCAATTTAAAAAGGTATTCATTCCAAAATGGGTGGTCAGACAGGATGCCCCATTTAGGGGGTACATAATGAAACAATCCAAGCCGTCCATATTCACAATCTGCTCAAATGTAAATTTACGTAACTCTACCCAAAATCCGATTGAGCAAAAACATAACAACAACCCCTTTCATCTATCCACAAATGTAACATGAAAAGATTGTCAGATGAGTCAGAGACAAAACAGAGGTATCAGTTAGACAAGAAAATGGAGTTTCCTTCATAAACATGTACAAGTATTGAGATCCACAAAGAACACCAACTAGCTCCAGTTTACATTCAAATCCTACCCCAGAACACAAGTAATCTCACGCTGATGATATTTCAGGCCATACACACTCTCACCTCCATACAGATGCAAGCGAGCATATAGAGTGTTAGCGCCACAGTAAACAATTCGGGCCATTTAATTAATCATTGGACTAAAATTAAAGATTATTTTAGCATAATTATAAAGGTGATATCCAATTAAATATCACATCAGAATATCTCTCATTCATTTAACTCTGCTTGAAAGCTGCGAGTTATTGCTGGTAAGTGGAAGCTATAGACTAAGATTCAGGATTGATGCTGGCTGGCACACCTTTAAGATAGGCATATTTTAAAAAGTTAATGCAGACCTCAGTGGCAAATAGCACAAGTGGGGGCAGAAATGTTTTAGAAGTGGAAATGTGCAACTTTAGAAATTAAGATGTTCTGTAGATGAAAGCACACCTGAGTTGAAAAAGGATACCAATATTGAGAACAGGCTTGTTTGCTCTAAAACTGTAGCGCAGAGTCTAGATGGACTCATTCCTGATGGGGTTGGAGGCACGTTAATCATTTTGGTCTTTCCAGTATTTAACTAGAGAAAAGAATGAGCAATGAAGAGTGGGATAGCCTTCTAGCTTCCTCAAGCTGCCTTAATTCCCTAAGGGCCATCAATTAACTCGTTTGGTTTCTGAAGGGCTACAACATGAAAGCAGCAAATGGATGATCAAAATGAAAACCATTTTTTAAAGAGACAATTGTTAAAGCAGAGTTTGTACATCTGCTCTCTTTGTTATCTTCATTATTCACACTGCACTCAATAGAATAAACAGAATTCCACTTGAATTCAATGGCTAGATTTAGAAATGTAGCCATGAAACATAAAATGCTGCTGGCAGGCTAACTCAGCCAAATCAAGCTAATTCTGCATCTTACTCAGGAGGAGATACTGCTCTCAGAAGCCACAGAATCATATTAGCTGCAGTAGAAATAAACCATGGAATTATAGATCAGTGAGTGTCACATCAGGGGTAGGGAAACTGTTGGAGAAAATTTGGAAGGAGGGAATTAACCGTCATTTGGAGAAGCAAGGTTTGACCCAGAATAGTCAACATGGCTTTGTCACAGTGAGGTCTGCCAAATAAATTTGATTTAATTTTTCAAGGAGGTGACCAAGTATGCATGAGTGTTGTGCAGTTGATGTTTATGATAAATTATAAAGATGGTAAAAGTACATGGGATTCAAGGTAATTAGGCAATTTGGAACCAAAATTGGCTTAGTGACTGAAAGCCAGTATCAAACCACAGGAATCTTGCATTAGATCCAGTATTGTTTGTAACGTATCTATATTATTCATATGAGAATGTTGGAGGTCTATAATTAGTAATTCTGTGAATGATGTGGAGATTGGCTGGGTGGCTGACAGTGAGGAAGGTGGTGTTAGGTTACAGGAGGATATAAATGGATTGGCCAGATGTGCAGAGCAGTGGCAGATGGAATTGAACTCTGATAAATGTGAGGTGAAGCTCTTTGGAAGAGGTGAAAAGGGAGTACTGAATGAACAGTGGGACACTAGGATCAGAGGAATTGTTGGGGGGGGGGGGGGGAAGTGGGAGTGTTTACCCACAAATCCCTGAAGCTGGCAGAGCAGGTTAATAAGGTAGTTAAGAAGGTACATGGGACACTTGCCTTTATCAGTTGCGACAAATAAGAGCAAGGAGTGTACGTTGGAGCTGTAGAAAACTTTGGTTAGGACACAGCTGAAGTACTGTATGGAGTTCTGGTCACACGGCAGGAAGGAGGTGGGGTGGAAAGGGAAGGGAGAGCAGGTTCTGGCCAATAGGTGAAGCAGCTGGAAGGGCATGCTCTCATCTGAAGTGAGATGCTCCAAAACATGACATTCTTTCCTGCCTTTGTTCATTGAAGTGTTTGAAAACTGCCCACACCAACTTTAAAAATCACACAACACCAGGTTATAGTCCAACAGGTTTATTTGGAAGCACTAGCTTTCATAACGCTGCTCCTTCATCAGGTGATTGTGGAGAATAAGACTGTAAGGCACAGAATTTATAGCAAAAGTTTACAGTGTGGTGTAACTGAAATTAAATATTGAAAAAGATCCAGATTGTTTCTTAAGTCTCTCATCTTTTAGAATGTTAAAAATCACACAACACCAGGTTATAGTCCAACAGGTTTAATTGGAAGCACACTAGCTTTTGGAGTGACGCTCCTTCATCAGGTGATAGCTCCGAAAGCTAGTGTGCTTCCAGTTAAACCTGTTGGACTATAACCTGGTGTTGTGTGATTTTTAACTTTGTACACCCCAGTCCAACACCGGCATCTCCAAATCACATCTTTTAGAATGACCATGGTGGTTTCAGTTCTTTCATATGTAAATCACAAAACCATTTTTAAAAGTTACATTCTCAAGTGCACTTTAACAATTGGTGTCATGTCGGCCCAGATAAGGTATTGAAGGTGTTAACTCCGTGTGAGGCTGTCTGTGCCACAATGGTCAGACTGATTCTAATCTAAAAAAAAACAGATTTACAGAATTTTACATGGATTCATGCAGTTTTTCAGCAAAGTACAATGTAATTCTGCAAGAACAAATTCGCCCCACACACTTGTGTGCGTGTGTGTGTGTGTGTATGTACAGTGCAATGGGGTCACCCATGGGGATGGCCTCAACTGGAACCTTGGGTTCATGTCACACTACAGGTGACCCCATTGCACTATACACACAGACAGATAGACAGACACACACACACACACGCAGACCCTCTCTCATACACTCACACACACACTCTCACACATACCCTCTCTCAGACTTAAACCCCTTTACACCCACATTCACACACCCTCTCACAGACGCTCATAAACACCCCCTCCAACATACACACACACACACACACACACACACACACATACACACACATACACACATACACATACAAGTTTGTGGGGTGAATTTGTTCTTGCAGAATTATATTTTACTTTGCTGAAAAACTGCATGAATCTATGTAAGATTCTGTAAATCTGCTTTGAGATTGGAATCAGTCTGACCATTGTGGCACAGACAGCCTCACAGGGAGTTAACACCTTCAATACCTTATCAAGGCCGACATGACATCAATTGTTAAGGTGCACTTGAGAATGTAACTTTTAAAAATGGCTTTGCGATTTACACCTGAAAGAACTGAAACCAACATGGTCATTCTAAAAGATGAGAGACTTCACAAACAATCCGGGTCTTTTTCAACATTTAATTTCAGTTACATCATACTGTAAACTTTTGCTATAAATTCTGTGTCTTACAATCTTATTCTCCACAATCACCTGATGAAGGAGCAGCGCTCTGAAAGCTAGTGCTTCCAAATAAACCTGTTGGACTATAACCTGGTGTTCTGTGATTTTAAACTTTGTACACCCCAGTTCAACACCAGTATCTCCAAGTCATCACATCAACTTCATCAACCCATTCAGATTTGTTATGACACATCTCAGAAGGAAGTGGAAATTGAACAGGGCCTCCTGGCTCAGAGATAGAAAAACTACTAATGCACTATAAGAATCCTTCCACATTGGCTGTATATTCTGGTATGAGCAGACATATACATCAAGATCATTAGCACTTAGAACAAGCTAGACTAACCGTTAATTGTTTACATATACTCAACTGATAAAGGCAAGTGTCCCATTAACCTTCTTACATATAGTTGGTGAGCTCCCAATTCCATTGCCAACCCACCCTTTATATGAAGGGTAGGGGGGAGATAGCAGGCTGTGCTCCCATTCCTCGCTCACCCAGAAACACACACAGTTGGGGATTGTAATATCCAGCCCTATATTTCCAGGACATCTTTACGAAGGAACTTCTGCCTACGTTATTCTGAAAATTCAAAATGTCATTAGTAATTGAAAAGGTGAAAAGTGCAAAATTGCATCATTCTACAATACACAGAATGACAACACAAATTCTATGAAAAGATTAGAATCATATTTTTCAGGAGTTTCAGGTTTAGTCTCAGGAAGAAAAAAACACTTCTCTTCGGTTACAATTTAAGAGGTGTGTTCCAAAATGGGTGGTCAGACAGGATGCCCCATTTAGGGGGTAAACGATGAAACAATCCAAGCCGCCCATATTCACAATCTGCTTCAATGTAAATTCTCATAAACTCCGCCCAAAAACCAATTGAGCAGAAACGTAACAACAAACTCTTTCATCTTTCCACAAATGCAACATGAAAAGATTGCCAGATGAGACAGAGACAAAACAGAAGTATCAGTCAGACACACAGACAAGAAAATGGAGTTCATTCATAAATGTGGTTCAAGTATTACTGTTTGAGGTCCACAAACAACATTAGGTGCCTCACATTCACATTCAAAATTACCACAGAACACAGGTAAATTCACTCCAATGATAATTTGGGCCACATACTTTCTCACCTCTTTGTGGATGATCGTAAATTTGGGCAGTGTTTGCTCCACACTAAACAATTCAGGGCATTTAATTAATTTTAGCGTAATTATAAAGGTGCTAGCCAATAAATTATGGTAGCAATATATTGCTCATTCATTAAACTCTGCTGGAAAGCTGGGAGTTCTTGCTTGTAAAGTGATAAGAATTTATAATCTTACTGAAAAACTGCTGTGGATATTTCATCCCAAATTAGGGATGGGAATGGAGACCACTAGGTCCTCGATTCCAGGTACCCGCTGACTTGCTCATTTATCAGCACCATCTGCTGTAATCTATTTTTCTGGAGGAAGAAATGCTACTAAACTGCCAAATACAGCAAAATCATTTAAACAGAAATTATCAGAGGCCAGTTGGAATTGTCTTACTGCCTCATGATTAGGTTTAGGGGTGCTGCAGAAGTACCAATGCTATTTGGAGGGGGCTTCGAGGGACAGGCCAGGGCGTAGCTTTCCAGCAGCCTTTGAAGCCTCCCCTCACTGCCTTGCCTAAACGCCTACAGCTTCAGTCACAGCTTGCCACCAGAAAGGGTATCATCTACACAGTGGTAACCTTGCAGCAGAGGCCATTTTTGTTTTAAATTTCAAATGGCTACTTTATATGGGGGCACCCTCTTTCTTCATTGCCTACCACATCAGGCCGCAGCTCCTTCCTTGCTGGAGAGCCTACTGTTGGTCCACAAGCTTTGAGAGCCTGCCCAACACATTCAACTGGACTGTGGACATGCTCTGTCCGGCAACTGGATAATTCCCGTTACCTACCCCTGTCGCAATGAGACATTGGGATTGAAATCAGGGGCCACACCTAATTTCCAAATCATTTATTTTTGCTAATTACTTGCTAAAATTCAAATTATCGGTGTGATGAATTTGGCAACCATGTTCCCCTAAGCTATTTGAGGACAGACCTGTGAACATTTGGGAGACATCATGAGTAATACTGTCCTTGGGAAGAGTGGTGAGAGGGGAGAACGGCAAAAGCATCCAGAGGGGCAATCTTTTCACAGAGCAGATTGCAAGTGTTTGGAACAGACTGCCAGAAATAGTGGTGAAGGTGAGTACAATTTTGTTATTTAAGAAACATTTGGACAGGTACATGGATGGGATAGATATTAGGCCTATTAGGCGAATGGGACTAGATTAATTGTGAGAACTGGATGGTATGGGCAGGTTGGGCTGAAAGGCTGTAAACCTCTATGACTCCAATGGCAGAGTTTGCAAAACTACTTAAATGGAATACACTTCTATTCATTTTAAAATACAAATAGCTAAATTGTTCAGCCAAAGTATGCACTTGCATCTCCTAATTAATGCCAACTCTGAGAAGGTTTTCAAGATTTGCCGACTTGTCAGACAAAAATAGATCTATTTAATCCCAAGTGTGGTTGTCCTACTTCCAATTGAACCTGTTCTGACTACAGACATTGACACATCAGTCACAAATTCTCTTGTGCAAAAGTTGAAGATAACAATTTAGTTTAATTTCCAGAACGGTGAATGTAAAGGGTTAATTCTGATTTTCTAACTTACATGCACCTACTCCATAATGCTGTGTTCTAAATTCTATAGAGTGTTCTATAGAAGGACACATGCGTTATCCTTTCACATCAGATTTCTGCTGCTGCATTTGCTTTAACCAAAGCATCTCAGTTCAGGTCTACATCGATTTCTACAAAAAGCAAAACTGGACGGGGTGTGAATCATTATTTGCAGACCATTGGGTTCGCGATAATTGAGACTTATCAGATTCAAGTTGTCAAGAAATGTCAAGATTCAAAGAGAGCTAAACGTTGGTGGATGGAACAAATAACTTGAATTGGCAGCATGCTTCTGGGAGGAGCGTGAGGCACAATAATAGCTTTGTGTCTCTCATTAGCTATATTGAGCCCCAACAGTGTAACTTGCAGTGAGCACCCAAATAGAAGTCCAATATTCTGCAACTAACAAAAAACAGCAGAGCAGATGAGTGGAAAATGGAAAGCCAGGAAGCATGTTACATGACTTACTCAACAGCAGATGGTTTTCCTTGCTTCATGAGAGTCAAAGGCAACACCCAACTAGACAAGTTGACCATCGCATTTAGGCAGTTGGCCAACTTTGACGAGAATGACCTCATGATTAGCGTTAGCATTTGCAAACAAAGGTCAAAGAAAGCAGCTTTATTGTGAAATGTTCACTGAAATCAACAACAATTTCCAGATTATTAGCATGCGTTTCCCAAGGCAGAAAAATTGGCTGCTTAATACTTTCTTCTTCATCTGCCTAATTTGAACCAACGGTTATAATAAATATTCAAAAGGACCACAACATTCTATCCTACTCCAGCATCTTGAGCAAACTTGTTCCAGTCAATTTATTACCAGTAATACAATTGACCAAAACAAGTAGAATCATACCTCTGATAAATGTGGGTTAATAGGAAACTGAAGAAAAAACACCACAAATGATGGATGGTGAGAAATTGTGTGTCTTTTGTATTATATTAATATAATGAAGCCACATACCCTGACAACTACATTTTTTTTAAAAACCATTTTATAATGACCGTAATTGTAACACTTTCTGAAGTGTCTCATTACGAAAATGGATAAAATATATCACTTCTGTTGCTTTCCTCTCATCTCCCTGCATCCACCGCCACCCCCCCCCGCCGCCACCCCTACCTCCCCACCTCCCGATATCTCTTACTAACTTGTGAAGAGTGAGGGAGGAGGGGAGAATAATCGTACATACTACCCCCGATTGCTTTGGTTTACAGGACTCCACCCACTAGACTCGCAAACTAATGTGGTCAAATGTAAAACATGTAGGCTGGATGCTTTCATCGTCCAGAAACTCCCATGACTGTACAGACCTCCTACGTATACATAGATATTAAAATAAGCCAGGTTTAATTATTGACTCTAAGGTATTCTTTCCTCTACAATTATTTCAATGACATAATTTTATAAGATAGGATAAAACCATTTGCCCCAAAACACATTTGCTCCTTAACCATGACGTGAGCTTAAATTTTCTCACCACTCTTATTGCATGTATGCAACATCTACTTAATCAGTTCCATTTTTGGTTCTGTCAATGGTGTTAACAAATTAAATTATACAAGTGGTTAGACCACTTCCCGTAATATTACGGACATTTCACTAACTTTGGGGCTGCTCAGTCATGTAAGAAAGCAGTTAAGCATTTTAAGTATTGTGGCCAACCTCAAATAAAGCATGGTTCAATTCTAGCTTGGTCTCTTGGCATTACAATAACCTTTCCAACACTGGCTAACTACATAGAATGAAGTAACACCAATTAAAATCTAAATGATAGAATGACTTTCTTGTAAGTGCTCTCTGCACTTTTTGTACCAACAGTTCTTGTAAACAATACCACAATCTCATATGTGCTCTACTTTCTTTGACTTTTTTTGCCTTTATCAGATTATGGTCATTAGGTTAAACATTTTAAATAGTTATGAACCATTATAACCAATTCAATAATCTGAAGAATGCTAATTTTATTTTACTATATTTGCAAAAGTATTGTCAACATTACAAATCCGTCAATATAGTCAATGTAAGCATGATTTGTACTTTTATTCTGTGATTAAAGTGGACCAAAAAGGGACTAAAATGCTTTATTGTTCAATTAACCAGGACAGGGGTAAAAAATACAATTTATTCCAGCTTGAGCAATATTAAAAATACATACATTCTATTGCTTCCTTGAAAATAGTGCTGAAGGAATTGTCTGATGGATTGGGATGGTGTACATTGCATGCCATAACAGTCAAGAAACTGCACACAACAAAAAACTACATGATATTGCAAAACAGGTTGTAACAAAACACTCAAATCTAGGACACTATGTACCAGTTTTTTTGCTGAGAATACAGAAGTACATAATGAGTTATCAAGTTTTAAACAAAAAAAAGTGTTCCTTTTGTTGTAACATTAACAATCTGCCTCCCATTTATACTAAGTCAATGTATCTTCCTGTTAATAGTAGCCATGATATGGGAATGCCAGCGTTGTACTGGGGTGGGCAAAGTAGAAATCACACGATCCCAGGGTCATGGTCTGACAGGTTTATTTGAAATCACAAGCTTTCGGAGCGCTGCTTCTTTATCAGATGAAGGAGCAGCGCTCTGAAAGCTTGTGATTTCAAATAAACCAGTTGGACTATAACCTTGCTGTCATCTGACTTCTGACTTTGTCCTCCTGTTAAATTTGTGTCCTCTAGTTAGTGACCTTGCTTCCACTGACAAGTTTCTCTTCATTTGTTCAGAATTCTGAATACAACAAATTGACTCTCCCGAATCAGAAGGAAAGCAATCCCAACTTTCCAATCCATCCTCCCGATGAAATTTCCTCTGCCCTGGGATCATTCCAGGAGGTCCACAGTTCCCTGCAAGTAGCAGCACAAGTGGATTTGGTGGTCAAAAAGGCATATAGCATGGTTGCCTAGATTGGCAAGTCATGTAGCAGCTGCATAGAGCTTTAGTTAGGTCACATCTGGAATATGTGGTACTAGATAATCACAGCCGGTCAAGCAGCATCCAAGGAGCAGAAGAATCAACATTTCGGGCATGAGCCCTTCATCAGGAATGAGGCCACACTTTTCGACTCTGATCTCCAGCATCTGCAGTCCTCACTTTCTCCACATCTGGAATATTGTGTACAGTCCTGGCTGCCACAATGCAAGATGGCGGAGGCTTTCGTGAGGGTACAGAAAAGGTTTACGTGAATGTTGCCTGGTGGGTATTAGCTACGAAGAGAGATTGGACAAGCTTGGCTTCTTTCACTGGAACGTTATAATAGGAGAAGTGGCCTGATAGAAGTTTACAAAATTCTGTGAGGCATGGATTGTGATTGGATGGTCAGAGCCTTTTTTCCAGGGTAGTAATGCCAATTACCAGGGGACATAGGCTTAAAATAAAAGAGGGGATAAGTTTAAAGGAGATGTGAAAGGCAAGCTTTGTCTTTACTCAGAGGCTGCTGAGTGCCTGGAATGCTCTGCCAGAGATGGTGGCAGAGGCAAATACAATAATAATGTTTATGAATGTTTCAGGGTCATTATGTTCCTGCTACAGCGAAAGGTAAAGCTGGTAAGATTCGAGACCAATAGATGAATAAAGATTGAGATTCTAGTCAAGAATTAAAAAAGATCAGTATATTAGATATAGACAAGTGAGTTCAAATGGATCTCTTGAACAGTATAAAGAGTCTAGGGACATTCTCAAGAGGGAGAGTAGGAAGACAAAGAAACACTATGAAATAGCACCGGCAGATAAAGCTAAGAATAATCCAAAGAGATTCTACAAGTATATTAACAGCAAGAGAGCAACTAGAGAGAGAGAGAGTAGAACCCCTTAAAATTTAAAGAAGCCATCTTTGTGTTGGACCTCAGAAGATGGGGGAGATATTAAATAAATATTTCGCATCAGTTTTAACTGTGGAAGAAGAATTGGAGGCTAGAGAGCTCAGGGAAATAAACATTGATGTTTTGAAAACCGTTCAAAATACAGAAGAGGAAGCACTGGAGATCTTAGAAAATATAACGGTAGATAAATCTCCAGGACCTGAACTAATGTTCCCCAGGATGCTGTGGGAAATTAGGGAAGAGATTGCAGGGCATCTTGCAGAAATATTTGCATCATCTTTAACAACAAATGAGGTGCCAGATGACTGAAAAGTGGCTAATGTTGTGCCTTTGTTAAAGATGGGATGTAAGGAGAAGCCTGGAAACTTTAGATCTGTGAGTCTGAGTTCAGTGTGGGTAAGTTGTCAGAAGTGATTCTGAAAGACAGGATTTATATGCATTTGAAAAGGCAATGAATGATTCGGGATAGTCAGTATGATGAGGGAAATCGTGCCTCACTAATTTGATTGAGTTTTTTGAAGAAGTAACCAAAAGATTGATGAGAGCAGAGTGGTAGACATTGTTTACTTAGACTTTAGTAAAATCTTTGACAAAGTTCTGCATTGTAGACTAATTAATAAAGTTAGATCACATGGGATTCAGTGAGAGCTTGCCAATTGGACACAAAATTGGTTCAATGGCAGAAGACAGTAGTGGTGGAGACCTGTGACCAGCAGTGTTCCATGGGGATCAATGCTGGGTCCACTTCCATTTGTCATTTATATAACTAATTTAAATGAGATTATAGAAGGCATGTTTATTAAGTTCGCAGATGATGGCAAAATTGGTGGTAGAATGGACAAGTGAAGAAGGTTATCTAAGATCTTGATTAATTGGGTCAATGGGCTGATGAGTGGCAGATGGAGTTTTGTTTGGATAAATGCAAGGTCTGCATTTTGGTAAAACAAACAAGGGCAAGACTTATACAACTTAAAGGAGGGCCTTGAGTAGTGTTGTAGAGCAGAGAGAGTGTTCAGGTACCTAATTCTTTGAAATCGCACATAGATAGGGGAGTTAAGGCAGCATTTAGCAAGCTTGCATTCATTGCACAGGCCTTTGGAGTTGAGGAGTTGGGACATCATGTTGAGGTTGTATAGGATGTTGGTGAGGCCTCTTCTGGAATACTGTGTCCAGGTCTGCTCACACTGTATAGGAAAGATATTATTAAGCTAGGGAGGGTTCAGAAAAGATTTACTAGGATGTTGCCAGGACTGGAGGGTTTAAGATACAAGAAGAGGCTGCCTAGGCTGGGACTTTTTTCAGTGTAGCGTACGAGGTTGAGGTATTGACCTTGCAGAGGTGCATAAAATCATGAGGGATATAGATAAAGTGAATGGAAAGTTTTTAATTAGTTGAGATGGGGAATTTCAAGACTAGGGACAGATTTCTTAAGGCAAGAAGAGAAAGATTTAGTTTGGGATTATGGTCGGTATGGACTGGTTGGACTGAAGGATCTGTTTTCATGCTTCAGTACCCTCTGAGCATTTTGGCAGATATATGAATAGGTTGTAAATAGCGGGATATGGACTGAGAGGGGTAAAAGGTTTTTAGTTTAGAAAGACACTGTGTGTCACCGCAATCTTGGTGGGCCGAAAGGCCATTCTTGTGCTGTACTGTACTATTCTTTGTATCATTGAGACAAGCAGGGGCAGACTTATTTCAAGTAACTGGCAAAAGGATCATTAACAACACTAGGAAAACTGCTTATGAAGCAAGTGGTTACGATCTTGAATACATTCCCTGAGAAAATAGTTTGAGACAGCTTCAACCGAGGTATGCAAGAGGGATTTGGATTATCATCTGAAAAGATAAGAGTGCAGGATTAAGGAAAGGATACGAGGGAGTAGAATGAAATAAAGTACTCCCATGCAAAGCTAATGGATCAAAAAGTCCTCATTCTACACTGTAACAATTCTGGAGATTCATTTTAATGTCACAAAAATAAAGGCCAAGCATAAGATGTGGAGATTTAGTCTTCAGAAGTATAAAACCAAATTATGACCAAATTTGAATCGTAAGGAAAAGCCAGTTTTCCACCTTCCACCTCTGATTTGACCTAGCAGCTGCTAAACAACCCAGGGGAAACAAAGATTTTCTCAGATCAGAGGACAGCTTCTTGAACTCAGAGCTGCCTATTATTGGAGGAGGTGGTGAGTTAGGAAATGGTTTAGTTGGTGAACAATATAAGCAATCTCTGTGGAGAAATCTATTTTCTACAACAACAAAAAATGCATGAAAGCAGAATGCAAGGAGGAGCAAACAGACCAGTTGCAGTCTGAAAAAGAAACCAGATCAAAAGTGGTCAGCATCAAAAGTGGACAGTTGGGAGCATAAAAATTTCCAAGGATGTTTCTGGAAAGGTTAGGAGAGCGAGTGAGAAATAAATAAATAAGGAGAAACGAACAAAGAACGAAATGTAGGAAAAATAACAGATTGGCTGAAAATACAGATTGTTCAAATTTATTTACACATATCCTTAATACTAATTAATGAATTAAATGATTGTTTATCTAAAATCTTTATTTCGTTCTTTTACTTAACGTCTGTAGTGTCGGACACTGCTTTCGCATCATGAAGAGAGATAATATGGTACAAACACAAGTACATTTTTGATTAAACTTCGCTATCCAGCAGACAGCTTTGACTCAGCTCACCAAAAGCTAGTAAAAAGGTGATAAGTAAACAAGAGGAGATTGCGTCAAACAGAAGCTTCAGTACTTAACTGCATCATTTCATGTATAGTGGCAGGTACAGGTGCTCCATCTTGCACTAATCTTTCTACTGAAAAGCCACAAAAGAGAATACTCTCGATAAGGGCAGATTACTCATTCCTTCTCATCATATGAATGCTGACTGTTTGTAAGTATTTGCTTGGCTTGCAAAGGTATACAAAGACCATTATGGTCTCATAGTCTTTACTGAAATGGCATCAGCAAATAGCTCACATACTTACTGCTCTATTCCAACTAAATCCTACTTTGGGTAAAAATAAAAACTTAGCTCAACACGAGAGAATACCCATCTTATCAAGATTCCTGTTACACCAATAAACTCTGCACAATCTGAAAATGAGAGCTTTACAAACAAAGCAAATGCAATAAATCCTTAAAAAGTTCACAAACCAAAGAAACTACCCAAATATAATCACAAGTCAAGTAGAATTATGTCACCTGCAGAATGTAGAAACAGGCCATTTAGTCCAACTCGTCCATCTCCATGTCTGAAGCTTAGACAAGTCTCCTCCCACCTGATGTGACCAAACTCATCAGGCATGAACTTCTATTCCCTTCCCTGTCATGTATTTACCTAGTTTACTAGCAAATACATCCATGCCTCTTCCTTCAAATTCTCTGAGGAAGCATGTTCATGGTCTAATCATTTCCTCAATGAACAAGTTTCTCCTGAATTCACCACTGGATTTATTTGCGGCCATCTTCTAGTTATGGCTCTCCATTTTGGTCTGCCTCACAACTGACAACATCTCATAAACCAAGCCTATTGAGAGCTCTCATGATCTTAAGGGATCCTAAACAGATTGCCCATCAGTCAGAGCTTTCCTGGAAAAGCAGCCCAGGAAAGATCAACATACCCTGAGAATTCTAAATTGACAATTTCAGCATCATTCTTTGAAAATATCAGTCCAAAATGCCAAGAGGATTTTCCTGATTGCCTGCCAAACCTTCCTAGGAAACTGGGAGAAACTACAGAAATATAAAATCAGTGGAATACCCATCAAACACATAACAATTCTTTTCAATTCTACAGCCAGAGACACAAATTAGTATAAACTAAATGTAGTCACAATTACATACAAGGATATTGAGACAGAGTTCAACAGTTGACTTTTAATATGCTTTGAATATTCAAAGTGCAGCTTGCATACTGATTCCTCGTACTCACCATCTTGTGCATCTTTCATCTTGGTCTTCTCTATATTAGACAAACAGGAGGCTGGAGGAACACAGCAAGCCAGGCAGCATCAGGAGGTGGAGAAGTCAACATTTCAGGTCTAACCCTTCTTCTGACTTCCCTACCTCCTGATGCTGCCTGGCTTGCTGTGTTCCTCCAGCCTCCTGTTTGTCTAATATAGAGAAGACCAAGATGAAAGATGCACAAGATGGTGAGTACGAGGAATCAGTCTGCAAGCTGCACTTTGAATATTCAAAGCATATTAAAAGTCAACTGTTGAACTCTGTCTCAATATCCTTGTATGTAATTGTGACTACATTTAGTTTATACTAATTTGTGTCTCTGGCTGTAGAATTGAAAAGAACTGTTATGTTCTTGACGGACATTCCACTGATTTTATATTTCTGCAGATTTCCTCCAGTTTCCTAGGAAGGTTTGGCAATCAGGAATATCCTCTTGGCATGTTGGACTGACATTTTCAAAGGATGATGCTGAAATTGTCAATTTAGAATTCTCCACGATATATTGATCTTTCCTGGGCTTTTTTTCCAGGAAAGTGCCAACAGTCACAATGTTAGATTGATTACACAAAAGCATCTAAAGTTGTACCAGCTTTGAGGTTAATGGTTACTGCACCAGATGCATCTCAACCAAAGGTGTGATTCACTGAGTATGCCACATGCATGAGCTCATGGTTGATGCTGGGAAATGCAGTGCTAACGTAAACTGATGGTAACATTCAAGAAACGGCATGACTTTAAGGAAACAATTCTGCATTCATTTCATAATTTACAAAGAGTTCAAAGGATGGAAAATATCACATTGGCACTTTGAGGTAGAGTAGAGAAAGCTAACTCTGCACCCATTGTTTGCATCTGTTCTCAGACATTGCTGAATATTTACGTTGGGTGCTCAAACTAAATATGTGCAACTCAAGAAACACTCAAGCAGCTTGATACCATCCATGAAAAAGCAGTCCACTTGATTGGTGCCCCATTCTCCACCTCAAATAATCATTCTCTCTACCACCAACAGTGTGACTCAGTGGCACCAACGTGTACCTTCTACAAAATGCACTGCAATAACTGACAAGGGTTCTTTTTACAGCACTTTAAGTTTCACCTTTTGAATGGTCCACTCCAATCCACAACTCATCCTGACTTGGAACTTTGTTGCTGTTGCCTCACTGTCGCCAGGTCAAAATCCAACAGCACTGGGAATTTACTGACACCTGAAAAATTATAGAGGTTTAAGGAGACAGCTCACCACCACCTTGTGAAGAGGGTTCGGAGATGAGCGATCCACACTGGCCTTGCCAGTGATATTCAAATCCCATTAATAAACTATAGACAGCTCTCATTTTTCCCTCTGACATCCCTGGCCTTTCCTCTCCCCCCATCCCCCTCCTTTCCCCAAGCCATTGGTACACCTCCACCAACCATTGATTATACCACAGAATACTGCATCCACTTCTGGTTGCCACATTATCAAGCATACAGAGAGGCTCTGGACAGGATACAGAGAAGATTCATAAGGATTATAGCAGAAATATGTACACATATCGTGGACAGGCTGGCTCTCTTTTCAATCAGAAAAAGGGCTTAAGGGGTGAGGTAACAGGGCTCTTTAAGACAGTAGATACAAATATAAAGGATCTATCTCGTGGGAAGAACATAACTAGAAGCCATCAATGTAGGACAATCACAGGACATCCAGGAAATTCAGATGGAGTTTCCATATCCAAATAGTCATGAGAATGTAATGCTCCTTTAGAAAGGGCTTGAAGCAAATAGTATTAATACATTTAAAAGGAAACCAAGAGAGCTTGAGAGAGAAGGAAATGGAAGATAACAATGATAGATTTAGATGAGGAAAGAGAGAAGGAGGTTCAATTGAAGAATAAATGTTGGTATGGACAGTTTGCATCATATGCTCTATTTCAGTGCTGTTAATCCTCTGATATACTGAATCTACATCTATCCCGGTAGTGCATTTAAATGTTTGTTGCCTTAAAAGATTTTTCCATGTGTTTTCTCTGGTTCTTCTATCAATAACCTTAAAATGTGGCTTTCTGTTTAACACTTCATCCACTGGAAACATTTTTCCTCAATTGACTCTATCTGACCCTTCATTGAGTATGGGTGTTTGTAATCAATGTTCTCGGAGCCTTCTCTGCCATAAGGGAGAGCAGCCTCAACTTCGCACTTCTATCTAAGTAATTGGAATCTCTCACGCTTGAAAGCATTCTCAGAAAATTGTTTCTATACCCTCATCCATGCTTTCACGTCCTTCCTAAAATCTAACATCCAGAGTAGAAACAATACCACAGCAGGTGTGTATTGTATCAGTGTAATACAACCTCTCTTCTCTAGCACCATAGCCTCTTTATTATTATGACTCTGATGGGAAAAAGCTGTTGAAAATCAAATCCAACTAGTCAATAAAATGTGAGAGTAATCTGATGCAATTACAAAGATTATCAGTTTGTTTCAATTTACACTGCAGTGTAGAACCAAAATAAATTTCAGAAAATGCCTCAATAAACTCAAAATATTTCATTTATTTAAAACAAACTTACTTGTTACATTAATTGGAGGGTAACACAAGGGGAAATAACGAGTGGGGGGGGGGGGGGGAGTAATGAAAGAGAGAGAGAGCGAGAGAGAGCACGAGCGCAAAAGAGAGAGTGAGAGAGAGATTGCCCTCCCATCAATGTCCTTTCAACTGCCAACACTACCAAAATAGAAACCAAATATCCAGAGGTGTTGCTGCTATGTAATGGAAGTGCACATCCTAAATTTTTTTTTCGTGACTCCGTCAAGCCCTTAAGGCTCTTGATGTAATCTCATCTCTTTAAAAATGCTTTTTATTGTCTTGCTTTCCAAACCCATTTGCTTTTCCAGTGCCCAACAGAAAGAAAACCTGAATTTTCATCAGCTTTTTCAAAGAAATCACATCATAAATTTTTCTTCAAGTCAGTAATGTCCAGAGTTTTATTTCCCAATTTTAGTAAGTATTTGTAATATCATAAAGCAAGGAACCCAGCATTATTAGCTGCTGTGTTAAACTGCCACTTTAAAAGATTTGCGCAGAAACAAAGCCAGTTTCCTTCCTTTTTCTCTTCTTGCACCGCCTTTAAAATTGCAGCATTTATGATGGAGTGGTTCTCATTTTTAATCACAAAGTATCTCCTCACTTTTCTCCATGTTGCATTTCACCTGCCATGTGTTTGCCCATTGCACTGGCATCCTCTTGAAATCTGAAGTCGCCTTCCCTCTTTTCTACATTTGCCAAGCTTCTTGTTCATCTACTAATTTCAGGATCATATCCTGTGTGCTTAAACCCACAGCGAAATTGAAAAGTTTAGAAACCTGCAATATATTTGATTCACCACAAAAAGTTTCTTTTCTATCCTTTAGCCAATATTTACATCCATGCTTTTAATGACCTTTTATTATGCAGGCTTCAATTTTTCTAACAAGCTGAATATGTCGCATATTATCAAACACCTTCAGCAAGTTGACATTCACAACATCAATTGCATAACTTCCATTCACTACCTATTATTTCCTCAAAAACTCAAACTAGTCAGTAAACATGACTCTCTTGTTAACAAATCACTGCTGGCACTTGCTTATTAGTCCAAATTTGTTCAAGCAGTATTTAATTTTCTCCCAATTTATTGTCTATGAATAAGTTTCCTCATTGGCAATGTTAAACTTGTAATGTCCAGTTTATCCTTTGTAAATCCAGCAATTCTCTGACTTCAGAGCTGAGGGAGGTTGGAAGATGAACCTTTCAAGCATTAATCACAAAATCTGTTTTCTAAACATTAAATTAATTTAAACACTCCATCTATTGTTCAGTACAGCAACGGCTGGGTTAAAGCTATGTATTAAATTATCAATGAACATATAGAGAGAGAAAACAGATATTCTGTAATTTTGTAGTGATAAAAGCAGCAGCAAATGGGGCCAATATTTCTTGATGTACACTCGAAATAAATCTAAAAGTGTAATTTATTTTTGCCGCAGGAATACAAATGTGGATATTATTTAAACTTCATTACATTATATTGTTGCATAACTAGTTATTGCCACAAGATCTTCCCACTGTGGAATAAAATGTAGCAGGGAGCTAGTCATGTAATATTTCACTTCAGAAAAATAATGTGATTCAATGGTAGCTTGGTCAACGTCAGATTGCTATTCGTAACAGCTACTGTCATAGTTGACAACTTCTTTGGATTTCGACATTGCAACATGCTAAGGAAATCCTGTACGTGCAAAGATGTCGTCATTTGTCTGAGGCTATCACTGGAGAACCAGTCTCCTCTTTAGAGGCTAACATACAAGATCACACTATACCAGTTGGTTTAACCCTTAAATAACATCAATAAGACACATTAGCTGGTCACTATCTCATTGCAGATCCTGAAATCTCGGTTTGCACAAATTGCCTACTATGTTTCTTACATTACAACAGAGACAACACTTCACAAAGCGATTAATTGGCACCGAAGTTCTTTGCATTAGTTTGTGGTTGCAAAAGTTGCCATTTGAATGCAAGTTCCTTCTCTGTTCTTCTTTAATGCAAATATTTCTTCAGCATGATTTGTAAAAGTCTGATTCATTTTCAGCGTACCCAAAAGATAACAATTTGCATTCTTGAATTCTCATCCTATATCATCATTCTGGTCGATTTCAGGAGATAAAGATATGACTCAAGCTCCCCACCAAGCCATAGAAAGCAATATGAAACAGGTAGAATCTGAATATTTTTCTAGTAATTAGTCCACATTGATAATGTTCTTGAAATAAAAAACCACGAACGCTATTCAACTTACGACTTGTATTATTCCATGATGCAAGAATCCATTTAGCTTGTGCAGTCTGGTTATTAGTAAAGATATATTGATCGGTTGTGGACTAAACTAGTGAGTGAAGAAATTGCATTCAATGCATTGCAGTTTTCAAACCCTCAGAAAGTTCTAAAGTATAGCCACTTCTGTACACTGCAAATCATACTTATGTCAGCTATAATCATCTTTAGAAGCAATAATGCTATGTGCTGAATTCCACCTCAGGCCTCGAGCACAAATATCTATGTCAACGCTCTAATGCTGTACTGAGGGAGTGCTGCATTACTGAAGGTGCCATATTTCAGATGAGATGTTAGATCAAGATGAGGTCTGCCTTCACCACTGGATGTAAATGTTCCCACTGCATTGTATCAAAGAAGAGTGTGGAGTTCTCTCTGGTTTCCTGGTTCCATACTTATTCCTCAACCACTGCAAGAAATGGATCAAACAGCCTCATTCTGTCTGATACAGTGAGGCAGGGAAAGAGGCTTATAGCACATTTAAAAGCTGAGGAGTAATGGCAACAATGCTGTCAATGTTCACCATCATTACACCATTGAAGCTGGTAGCAATCTCTTGAGTCCAAGTGTGTATGAAATATGGCAAAATGTTCAGAAGCTGTTGTCAAGTGAGTCCACACTTCTTCAGCGGGTGTGTGCTGTTGAGGCTCCACAGACTACAAGCAATGGAGAATCTATGAACTGATTAAAGTTACCACTCTAATGCAGTTATATTCACTGAAAATCCTTGAGAAGTCAATACACTGGTTGGATGAGGTGCAAGTTGGTTCTTAACAGTGTACTAACTTCCTAAATACTAATAAACATATTCACTGACCTGACATTTTTAAATGTTTATCTTCCTCTCAGCCTCTATCTTCATCTAATCAGAACCATTTAGTCTGTTATCTGAAAATGTAAGTTAAGAGTGAAAGCTATTAAGTGCTGGTTCGCTGTGGGTGATACCTCAGTGTGGTTCGTTACTTACTTGTTTGCTGACCTAACTACTGCCGGCACTATGGAGACTTGGTACTAGATTTACACAGCACTGGGCAAAGGGAGGTCCAGACCAGACAGATCACTAAATCTTGGTGAAAAGTTTGCTTTGAGGTCACCATTTCTCAACTGGTGAGGTCACAATCTAGCCCAAGGACTTCAGCCTTCCCAAAATTGAGTAAGACTCCAACATACCATGTACAAATCCCAATAGCAGGGACTAATAAACATATCAATTTCACATATGGCTTTCTAGTTTGGAGCACTTCATTTGTAGCTTATCATCATGTGAATTTTTAATCTGTCAACCAATCAGGTTTGATTGTATTTGATTTGTAGTTATAGAATTTTGTTTAGCACCTTCAATAATGACAATGATTTATGCATAGGAATGATGCTTAGTGAGGCCTTTAATACAGAGGAAAAGAGCAGCAACATAAAATTAAATTGGGAATTCACCACTGCCCATATACAGATGTATACTGAAACAGGCAGCTTTGTTTTCCTTGTAGGTGCATGGTATGTAATCTCGGTGTCTGTAAACTAATAGCTTGAATGTAAATAAAGGCTCAAATATTCACTTAATCGCATGGATCTGAGTTTTGACACAGCAAAGTTAGCAGAAATCAGTATAGTTAATTTTCACAAATGCCTTTTCATAGACAAGTGCTAGTAACCAAAAAAACCCTCTACAACAGACACATAGGAGATTACAGTAATAGAACCTACTTCAAAATTCATTTTCTTGAATACAATTGAGGGCCTTTTTGAGATTTTGCTTTATAACTTCAGCCCTCTGCATCTTTGTTTCTTCTTTAACCTTGTGTCTCAACAGGAGTTGATTCACTACCGAACTGAATTTTCCTTAACTAAATTCATAAATATTTCTGTACCTTGCTGTAGGAGAACTTACCATTCCATCACTATCAGTAGGCACTTCTTTCCCTGATACAGATTCTCGTAGACATCTACAATTCGGACAATATGAGTACAACCAGATGCTCGCCAGTGTAGGTCGACTTCTCGTCGGGCTTTCGGACAGTCCTGCAACATCTAACAAGGGGAGAAAGTAACAGTAAGCAAAAGGAGAATTCTACTGTTAAAAACGGGTACTAAAATCAATTAACCTGTTGCAAATTTGAGCGGGAATTTGATAGAGAGACTCACACTAATTTAGATGTTTCACCTTGAACAAAATCAACTGGTACCTTCCCTTGTGACTTGCTGAGCAGCTAATAGCAAATGGCTCACAAACACATACACAACTGTCCTATTTCAGCTGGAATGGCAGCAGAGGTCAGTCACTCCTGATTATTACTCGCAGCTCATTGTTGGAAGTGTGAATAGAATGGTTAAAGCACAGGAGGAGGCCATTTGGCCTTACAGGTCTATGCTGGATCTCTGAAGCAGCAATTCACCAAGAGCTACTTTTCTGGCTTCTGCCTGTAACACTGTACATTCTTCTTTTTCAGATAATAATCTAATTCCCTTTTGAATGTTTTGTTTGAACCTGCCTTCAACACACTCTCAGGTAACACTTGTCAGATCCGAAACATTTGCGGCATCAAAATAGCTTTTCTACCTGTCACCACTGCTTCTTTCACCAATTATCTTAAATCTGTATGCTCTGGTTCTCAATTCTTCCAACAATGGAAAACGCCCTATCACATGTACTCTGTCCATTTGAACGCCTCTTTCAAGTCTCATCTCAAATTTCAGTACACCAAGGAAAACAGTGTCAACTTGTCTAATCTTTCTAAATAGCCGAAGTTCATTATCTCTGGAAACATTATTGTGAACTTTTTCTGCACCCCCCTCTGATGCTTTCCCATCATCCTGAAGTCAGGTAAACAGAATTCAACATTCCAGTTGAAGCTGACCCAGTGTTTTGTACAGATTTGACATAACACCCTTGCTTTTGTATTCACTATCCTGTCTACTAAGCCCAAGATTTTGTGTAATATATTAAATGCACCCTCAGAAAAACTCTAATGATTTAAGCACATATTGTCACTCTGGTCCTGCAGCATCTTGAAAACTGTACCTTTTATTTTATATTTTATCACTGTGTGTTCTTCCTCCCAAAATGATCCATTCTACACACCTCTGCACTAAATGTCATTTAACCATTCATCCCAAAAATGTGCCCAGGTCTTTTTCAAATTCTACACTATTACCCTCATGGTCCATATTAGTTCCAAGTTTTGGATCAACAAAAATGTTGAAATTGTGACTTTGTACACCAAGGTTTAGGTCATTAAAAAGGTACATTAGAAAGTATCCAAGTTCCAATGTCAAATCCCAATGAACTCCACTACAATCAACAAAAACAAATCATTAAGCATTAACAGTTCTCTGCCACTCTCACAATTTTATTTCCATATTGTTCCTGGCTCTTTTATTCCACCAGGTCCAATTTTGTTCACCAATCTGCCACATGACACTTTATCAAATACCTTTCGAAAGTCTGTGGTTGCCACAGCAACATTACCTTCATTAACATTCTCTGTTGCTTCATCAGAAAAAAAACCAGTAAGTCAGTTAAACATGATTTGTTGTCAACAAATTCATGCTGACTTTAAATTATAATTTCTAAAATAAAAAGAAATCCCCTCCCGTGGAGACTAAACAAACTGGCCTTTAGTTACTGACACAACTTGTACATCCTTTCTTGAATAAGGGTGTAACATTTGCAATTCACCAGCCCTCTGGCATCATTACAGAGTCAAAGGAAAAGCAGGAAATCATGGCCAAAGTCTCTACAACTTCCACTCTTGCTTCTTTTAGTAACCTTGGATGTGCAGCATGTGGTCCTGATGCTTCACCATCTTTGAGGACAGACAACTAATCCAAAATGTTGTCCTTATCAATTTAAAATCCTTCAAGTATCTGAATTATCCCTTCCACCACGGTTTACACACCATCTTCTTCTTTGGGAGAAACAGACCCAAAGTATTAATCTCATAGCTCAGCCATGCCCTGCCCCCAAGCACAAAGCACCTTTGTCAATCCTTATTTGCCCCCTTTACTATTCTTTCTTTCTGCTTTTCTGATTTGTTTTTCATGTCTCCTCTGGCATTCATACCATTGTAATTTTGAAGAGAGTTACCGCCTGTTCACCCTTTCCCCTCGAAGTCACACATGCATGCAGACACACATATACACACACAGGCACTCTCTCACATTCATACACAAAGGTTCTCGCTCACTCTCAGACTCAAAGTGAACTTGGTTGTACACTGACACATTGCAATACCAACATTAGTTTGAACTTTGATTGAGGAAGGAGGAATCATGGAGCTACTCGCCAAAATACTTCCTCCAAGGATGAAGCCAAAATTCAAACTTTACATTAAGTAATTTTCACACTTTGCTTTTTGAATGATGTCTTTTGTGACAAGCTGTTGTGCCCTTTTCCACCATGAGAAGAAGCCAACAAAGCTCCAGAAGCTGTAGAGCATGACACTGACCATCCTAAATAACATCACCATTACATTACCCCAACACGCTGTGGTATGAGTCTTAGGAAAACCAGCGGTAACTGGAATTCAGTAACAGTCCACGCTAGGTACTTCCATTTCTAATACGAATCCTTATATTTGCCAACCTTTTAGATACAACTGCAAGTGGAGCACCTTTCTCAATAGGAAGGCCATATTACTGAAATGGAGAGTGAGAGAAATTATGATCAAGAACATTCACTGGAATAGAAACCAGTCCTGAGCCATTGTGACCTAATGAACAGTCCATTTCCATTGCATTTTAAGGGAAAAGAAAATTGGGGAAGACGTAAAATGGATATTAGGTAAAAACAATGACTGGTGATGCTGGAAACCAGATTCTGGATTAGTGGTGCTGGAAGAGCACAGCAATTCAGGCAGCATCCGAGGAGCAGTAAAATCGACGTTTCGGGCAAAAGCCCTTCCTGATGAAACATCCGAAACATCGATTTTACTGCTCCTCGGATGCTGCCTGAACTGCTGTGCTCTTCCAGCACCACTAATCCGTAAAGTGGATATTGACTACTTAGCACTAATACACTTGAACAAAGTCACTTGCTTTTCATCTCCATGTTGAGTCATAGAGATGTATAGCACGGAAATAGACCCTTCAGTCCAACTCGTCCATGTCAACCATATATCCCAACTCAATCTAGTCCCAACTGCCAGCACTTGGCCCATATCCCTCCAAACCCTTCCTATTCATAGACCCATCCAGATGCTTTTTAAATGTTGCAATTGTACTAGTCTCCACAATTTCCACTGGCAGCCCATTCCACACACACCACTCTCTGCATAAAAAAAGTTGCCCCTTAGGTCTCTTTTATATCTTTCCCCTCTCACCCTAAACCTATGTACTCTAGTTTTTGAAATCCCCCATCCCAGGGAAAAGACCTTGTCTGTTTACCCTATTCATGTCCCTCATAATTTTATAAACCTCTTTAAGGTCACCCCTCAGCTTCCATCGCTCCAGGGAAAACAGCCCCAGCCTATTCAACCTCTCCCGACAGCTCAAATCCTCCAGTCCTGGCAAATTCCTTGTAAATCTTTTCTGATTTCTTTCAAGTTTCACAACATCCTTCCAATAGGAAGGAGTCCAGAATTGCACAAACTTGACAAAGTTAAAAATCTTACAACATCAGGTGATAGTCCAACAGGTTTATTTGGAAGCACTGGCTTTCAGAGCGCTGCTCCTTCATCAGGAGGTTGTGGAGCAGGATCATAAGACACAGAATTTATAGGAAAAGATTGCAGTGTCACGCAAGTAAAATGATATATTCAACAAATCTAGATTGTTGTTAAGTCTTCCATCTTTTAGAATGGGTTACAGGTATTGACTCATTAATATGTAAATCACAGAACATCTTTTAAGTCACATTCTCAAGATAACTTAGGGTTTTATAAAAAAAGGTTACATCTCAGCTCAGACAATGCATTAAAGATGTGGGGTCAGAGCCTGTCTGTATCCAATCTTGAGTGAGACTGTTCTATTTCCAAAGTGGAATTTACAAAATATTACATGGTTTGCACTGACTGCCTGCAGATTGTGCATTTTTTGAGCAAAATAGAATGTACCTGCAAATATAGGTACTTCCATTTCTAATACGAATCCTTATATTTGCCAACCTTTTAGATACAACTGCAAGTGGAACACATTTCTCAATAGGAAGGCCATATTACTGAAATGGAGAGTGAGAGAAATTATGATAAAGAACATTCAAGATTGGATAGAGAGAGGCTCTGACCCCATACTTTTAATGCATTGTCTGAGCTGAGATATCACCTGCAAATTCACCCCATAGACTTGTATGCATGCATGACAGAGAGAGTGTGAGTGTGCAGGTGACTGAGTGTACATAAAAGAGTATGGGTTTGCGTGTGCGTAAGCTTAGTAAAGTGTGTGTGTGTGCGTGTAAGGTGAGAGAGGCGCACATGTTGAGACTTGATGAAACATTGAAATCCTTTATCACTTATTATCTTCAGAACTTATATAATTGTCTTATTCACATCATAAGACAATACCACCAAAGCACCGAGAAACAGACGGCTCACATTAGCACGGTTGAATCTACATTATAACTGGTATCTTTGTTTGCTATACTAACTAATGCTGCTTATTTAACATACTTCTTATTAGAAAGGAATTAGTTCCCTTTTCAAGAAAAATAATATTTTTAAACATAAGTGTGAAATGCATATTTGCAGTTAAGGGAACTTGCCATGAAAAAAAGGGCAAACATTAATTTCCAAGTGCCTATCACCCCATGCATGCATTAGCTCAAATTAAAAATGTCTTCCCCAACATCATTTTATATATGTCCTTTTTTAAGAAAAAAGAAAGCATCAATACTTAATAACAAGTACACAGCATTTCTGCTGTGTTATCTTGTAACTACAAATCTTTTTACCGTACTTAGGAAGCAAGTCAGGTAGTGGTCTGGGTTTAACACCCAAACCACGTAGGCATTTGAATTGTTGTTTCTGTGAGAATGGAACAAAGCCAGATCTTGATAACAGGTCATTCACTTTATTCCTTAACCCAACAGAGTTCTCAAGCAACAGAAATGACAACACATGCACAATCTCATCTCACCCACTCTCAACAAGAGTAGATCCTTATTATCCAATTGTGTACAAATTAGTCCCTAGGTGTTTGTTGCTTTTCATAAACTTGACTATCAAAAGGAAATAGTTCATGTTCACCATGGCCTGCTTGTCCTGAATGTTAAAATGGATCCCACAAGTCATCATTTCTCAATGGCATTTATTAAATATTAGGGGGGGGTGGGAGAAGGGAAAACCTTATTCCTAAACTGGTTGAATTATTTAGCCAGCTTGTTAAGTGGTATTCCTTTTCTATCGAGGACTGATTTCTAAACAGCCTGGTCCACAGGGTCAATGTGTTTCAGGTGTAATTCAGTTCTCATTAGGGAACTGTTGTTTCACTGGCTGGTTATGGTCTGTGTTACTCTTTTCTCTTTCACATAGAGAAAAGGACAATATTGATTTTGTCGCAGGGCTTAACCCTTACATTCAAGTTTTCTTTGTTTTTTGGATGTTTGGACTGAGTCCTTATGAGAAAATATATCTTACCAGATGAACTGGTCCTGTATGGGTAGGCCTGGCTCTTTGTGGGTGACTAGGCCTGTGTAAAGACTGAACACCTGTGTGTATGCGTGCTGGGAGGTGAGCAATTGTTGCATTCTGGAGTGGACCAAACCCCTGTGAGTTAACTGCACCTTTACAATTATCTGTGGTGGGGGAGAGTTGTTAGTACACAGGGTGGCTGGGGACAAGGTAGCTGATGGCGTTCTCAAAGGAAAGCTGTTCAGGGGATGGGTAGACAGCATGCAAGCTGGTGGGGGGACCTGGAGGAAAGTGGGCTGGGAGATGCCAGTCAGTATCTGGGTTGGGTGGTGCCAGGCAAATGATAGCATCCTCGTAGGGCAGGCTGGTCAGTACACGGGTAGGCTAAGCCAGGTGGCTGACAGCAGCCTGTAGAAAGGCCAACCAGGGGAGGCCCAGGCTGGGAGCCAGACAGCTGCTGGCTGGTCTGTCAGAAAGCTGGCCAGGGGAAAGTGTCAGTCAGTACGTGGGGTGGCTGAATACTGGATAGCCAACAGCCCGACTGTAGGAAAGCAGGTCTGCTGTGATTTGGTTAGTACGGGGGGTGACTAGGAGCTAGCGGCCGATATCTGTCCTGGAGGAAAGTGGGTTGAGGAGGGTCAGTCAGAATGCAGAATGGCCGGAGACCAGAAGGCCAACAACCAGCTCGTAGGAAAATGGCCTGGGGTAATCTGGCCATTATGCAGGGCAACTGGGAGCTGGGTGGTCAGCAGCCAGCCTGATGGAAAGCAGGCCTGGGGAGGGTCAGTCAGTATGCAGGCTGACCAGAGACCAGAGGGCCTAGACTGTCCTATAGGAAAGCTAGCCAAGGACAGTCTGATCAGTATGTAGTGTGGCAGGTTTCAAGTGCTTTTTTTAAAAATAGCTATATTGGGTCTGTGTTCTATGCACTGTTTCTGATTTGATTGCACTGTATTGCCTGTGATTGTCACTCCTATATTTGATGAATGGAAGTGGGATTTGAGGTTTGTCCTCATTTCCCTGAAAACTGGTTGAACGGTAGTGTTTGGGGCCTGGCTTTGCTCCTCTCCCTTGTAAATTGCTGTTTTTCTGTATACAGCTGTTAACATTAACTGTTTTGCAAATTTTATTTAATAAAATTATAAACAGGAAAAATAAATAACCAAAAGATAGGTTCTCGTCAGTTTAGGAGACTGACTCTGTGCTGGCTGGGCTACAGTCAGTGTTACTGTCAGTCTTGGATTTTTTTTGGGAGAACCCGATTCCTAAACTGGCTGGTTTACAAAGCCAGTTTCATTAACTGGTATTCTTTTTTTAATTGAAAAACTGATTTCTAAACTGCCTGATCTACCCAGTCAATGTGTTTCAGTTCTCGTTAGGAAACTGTTGTCTCACTGGTTACAGCCTGTTACTTTTTTTGTCCTTTTTAAAGTAAGGAGAATGTTGATTTTGTGGCAGGGCTTAGCTGTTACATTCTGGTTTTCTTTTGTTTTTTGCATGTGTTTTCACTTTGGCATTTGGCATGAACCCCTGTGAGAAAATACATCTTTCCAGGTGAGCGGTTCCTGTGGGCAGGCCTCAGTAAAGACTGAACATCTGTATGTGCTGGGAAGTGAGCATTTAAGTGTCTTAGAATTCAGGAGTGGACCAAACCAGAGTGTTAATTGTGCCTTCACAATGTACTGTGGGCCTGGTTCTGTGGATAAACCAGGCCTCTATGGAGACTGAAAACCTGTGTGTGTGTGTGCGTACGCTGTGGGGTGTGTATTTGCTGCCTTCAGGAGTGAACTCTGCTTACCGGAATGGACTCTGCATTTTGAAGAGAACTGTTTGTTAATGGACTCTGTTTGTTGGTAATTGACTCTAACTTGTTGCTTGTTCAGCTTATCACCTGCACTGTCTTGTGTCCCTGGGTCTGGCAGGCCTTACTGTGAGCTGGGAATCTTATAGGTCATCCCAAAAACTGTCACCCTGAGAGCTGGAGGATGGGTAGGCTGCCCTGTGAACCTGAAGGTGGATAGGCTGCCCTGAAAGTTGGAGAGTGGGGCACGGTCGGGTCTGTATTCTATGCCTTTAAAAATCTAATTGGACTATCTTATTTGTTACTGTTATTGTTTTGTGGTGACTGAAAGTGGGATTTAAGGTTTGTCCTCATTTCCCTGTAAACTGGTTGAAGGGTAGGGTTTGGGGTCTGGCTTTGGGGTTCCTTTCCCTTGTAAAATTGCTGTTTACTTGTATACAGCTGTTAATTGTTCTCAACTGTATTAGAGTCAGAGATGTACAGCATGGAAACACCTCTTTGGTCCAACCCGTCCATGCCAACCAGATATCCCAACCCATTCTAGTCCCACCTGCCAGCACCCGGCCCCTATCCCTCCAAACCCTTCCTATTCATATACCCATCCAAATGCCTCTTAAAATGTTGCAATTGTACCAGCCTCCCCCACATCCTCTGGCAGCTCATTCCATACACGTACCACCCACTGCATGAAAAAGTTGCCCCTGGGTCTCTTTTATATCTTTCCCCTCTCACCTTAAACTATGCCCTCTAGTTCTGGATGCCCTGACCCCAGGGAAAAGACTGTCTATTTATCCTATCCATGTCCCTCATAATTTTGTAAGCCTCTATAAGGTCACCCCTCAGCCTCCGACGCTCCGGGGAAAACAGCCCCTGCCTGTTCAGCCTCTCCCTGTAGCTCAGATCCTCCAACCCTGGCAACATCCTTGTAAATCTTTTCTGAACCCTTTCAAGTTTCACAACATCTTTCAGATAGGAAGGAGACAGAATATTGCATGCAATTCTAACAGTGGCCTAACCAATGTCCTGTACAGCCACAAAATGACCTCCCAACTCCTGTACTTGATACTCTGACCAATAAAGGAAAGCATACCAAATGCCTTCACTATCCTATCTACCTGCGACTCCACTTTCAAGGAGCTATGAACCTGCACTCCAAGGTCTCTTTGTTCAGCAACACTCCCTAGGACCTTACCATTAAGTGTATAAGTCCTGCTAAGGTTTGCTTTCCCAAAATGCAGCACCTCTCATTTATCTGAATTAAACTCCATCTGCCACTTCTCAACCCATTGGCCCATCTGGTCCAGATCCTGTTGTAATCTGAGGTAACCCTCTTTGCCATCCAAAATTCTAAAAAAAACGGAAATTTAGAATCTCCTCACTCGAGGGAACTGACTCTGTACTGGCTGGGCCAAGTCAGTATGTTAATGCTGCTGTTGGTTTCTACTTTTGGGGGGAAACCAGATTCCTGAACTGGCTGGATTATATAGCCAGTTGAACTGGTATTCCCTTTTCTATTGAGAACTGATTTCCAAACTGCCTGATTTGCCCAATCAATGTGTTTCAGGTGTAATTCAGTTCTCATTAGGAAACTTGTTTCACTGGCTGGTTACAGTCTTGTTACTCTGTACCAGCCCTTTTCTCAATGTGAGAGAAAAATGTTGGGTTTTTTGTGGCAGCACTTAGCCCTTACATTCTGGCTTTTATTTTGAATGTGTTTTCACTTTATTTTGGTGTTTGGACTGAGATCCTGTGAGAAAATACATCTTTTGAGATAAGCTAGTCCTTTTGTGGGTGACCAGGCCTCTGTAAAGACTGAACACCTGTGTGTGTGCTGGGAGGTGAGCAACTGCTGCATCCTGGAGCAGAGCAACTAGTGAGTTAACTGCATCTTTAAAATGTACTGTTTCTGAGAGTGAGCCTGGTTCTGTATGGATGTGCCAGGCCTCTGTGTGTTGTGGAGTGTGCAATTACTGCCTTCAAGACTAGATTCTGCACTCAGCTGTGTATTGTATTTTTGGCAATGGACTGTGCAGTTTAGAATAGATTATTTCTGACAACGCACTTTATATACAGGAGTGGACTCTGTACTTGGGAATGGACTCGACATTTTGCAGGGTGTTTGGTTTCTGTCTTGTTACTTGTTGGGTTTATCACTTGCACTCGTGTGTCCTGGAGTCTGGCAAGCTTTACTGTGAGCTGGGAGGCTCATAAGGTGTCCCAAAAACCTATCACCCTGAGAGCAGGAAGGTGGGTAAGCTGACCTGTGAACCAGGCCACCCTGATGTTGGTTGCCCTGAGAGCAGGAAGGTGGGTAGGCCATTCTGAGAAGGGGTAATTGGGACGGGCTTTCCTAGAGTTGGTTGGAAAGTGTCAGTGTGGCCGACAGCCAGGAGCTGTGTAGGGGCAGGCCAAGGTCTGGAAGGCTTGTGGGCTGCCCTGCACACTATTGTCCCAATGAAGGATACGGGCTGTCCTAGAGGTAGCCAGAACGCATCAGGGCAGGCCAGATGGTGCCTCGGGGTGGATGAGAGCCAGGTGTATGTAAAGGGCAGACAGAGAACCAGAAGGTGGGTAGGCCGTCCTCAGCGCTGACAGCCTGCCCCGGGTGACCTTGAGGTGGCTGGAAGGTGCGAAGGGCGGTTAGAGAAGCCTGAAGGTGGGTAGGCAGTCCTGATCGCTGTCATCCTAGGGTGGTTGGGGAAACAGGATGGGCTGTTCCAGAGGTCGCCGGAAGGGGCATGAGGGTGGACTGCCTTAGAGTGGTCAGAAGGTGGGAGAGACTGGAGAGGCTTGCTGGGTTCCTGGAGGGGATCTGTATTCTATGCACTTTTTTTAAAAATCCAATTGGACTGTATTGTATATATTTGTTACTGCTTATTTTGCGATGACTGACTGGAAGTGGGATTTAAGGTTTGTCCTCATTTCCGTGAAAAATGGTTGAACGGTGGGGTTTGGGGCCTGGCTTTGTTGCTTTTCTCCCTAGTAAATTGCTGTGTCTCTGTATAAGGCTGTTAAAGTTAATTGTTTATAAACTGCACTGTTTAATATAACATAGGAGATTGAGAGCATTCTCATTCTAGGGACTGGCTCTGAGCTGTCTGGGCCCTTTAACTGTGCACATTACATAAAGGGGGTCTTGGTGACAGGATACCAGCCTCTCTGTGCAGTTATTTCAGTTCCCTTACTGACTTAATCTGTCTTGAATATACTGAACAATCCAACTTCTACGGTTTTAAAAAAAAAGTACCCTCAGACAAAATTCCTCATCTTGGTTTTTAAGTGGGTGACCCCTTACTCCGAGATAATGTCCTTTTTAGTTGCAGACTCTTCCATCAGGGGAAACGACAGCATCTACCCTGTTCTAATAACGCTAGGCAAGATGTCATCTTCATGAAGCCATGCTAATTCTACTTATGCATTTCTAAATGCTCTGCTATTACATCCTTTTATAATAGAGGATAATGCTTTCCAAATGACAGATGTTATATTAAATGTCCTGCAAGGTTTGTAGCTCAGGTTGAGGTTTAGGGTGTAGGTTTGCTCGCTGAGCTGTAGGTTTGATATCCAGACGTTTCATTACCTGGCTAGGTAACATTAGTGGCGACCTCCAAGTGAAGCGAAGCTGTTGTCTCCTGCTTTCTGTTGGGAAAGGAATGCCATCCGAGAGAGTTCCACCCGCGAACAACTGTACTTCCTGCATGAACGTTTAAGAAAACAGGTACTGCCAAAATGTCTCCAATATCACCAGGAACCCCATCCAGGAGAAAGATATAAATAGAAAGCAGGAGACAACAGCTTCGCTTCACTTGGAGGTCGCCACTGATGATGTTACCTAGCAGTGTAATGAAATGTCTGAATATCAAACCTACAGCTCAGTGAGCAAACCTACACTCTAAATTAAATAGCCTATAGCGACCTATGTATTTGACTCTTCCACTTTTGGAATGAGGGTGTCCCAGTTCTCTGGGAGTTTCCAAGAATTGATGGATTAGTGGAAGATTATTAATAGCACATCTATCTCTGTGGCTGTTCTTTTAAATATCCTAAGATGCAACTTAGCAGTTCTGGGGATCTATCACCTTTAGGACAAATGAAGAACAAGGAACCTTACAGCACAGGAACAGGCCCTTCAGCCTTCCAAACCTGCATCAATCCAGATCCTCTATCTAAATCTGTCACCTATTTTCTAAGGGTCGGTTTCCCTCTGCTCCCTGCCCATTCATGCATGTCTAGATACATCTTAATGACGCTATCGTTCCTGCCCCTACCACCTCTACATGGCATTCCAGGTATCCACCACCCTCTGTGTGAAGAACTTTACACTTCTATATCCCCTAAACGTCTCCCCTCTTACTTTTGAACTCATGACTGCTAGTAATAGTCCTCCATTCTGGGGAAAAAAGTGTCTTCCTATCCATCCTGTCTACACCCCTCATGATTTTGTAGGCCTCAATCAGCTCCACCCTCAACTTCCTCCTTTCCAACGAAAATGATCCTGATCTACTCAACCTCTTTTCATAGCTAGCACCCTCCATGCCAGGCAACATCCTGGTGAACCTCCTCTGCACCCTCTCCAAAGCATCCACATCCTTTTGTAATGTGGAGACCAGAACTGTACACAGTATTCCAAATGTAGCTGAACCAAAGTCTTATCCAACTGTAACATGACTTGCCAGCTCTTGTATTCCATACCCTGTCTGATGAAGGAAAGCGTGCCATATGCTGCCTTGGCCACTCAACTGAACTGTTGCCACCTTCAGGGAACAATGGACCAGAACACCCAGATCTCTCTGTACATCAATTTTCCCCAGGACTTTTCCATTTACTGTATAGTTCATTCTTGAATTGCACCTTGCAAAATGCATCACTTTGCATTTGACTGGATTGAACTCCATCTGCCTTTCCTCTGCCCAACTCCCCAAGCTGTCTATATTCTGCTGTATTCTGACAATCCCCTTCACTATCTGCTACTCCACCAATCTTCGTGTCACCTGCAAACTTACTAATGAGGCAACCTATACCTTCCTCCAAATCATTCATGAATATCGCAAACAATGGTGGTCCCTTTTGCTTAGCCCTATGTTTTTCCAGTTCTTTTATTTAGTGATAGTTATTGTACTTTATTTTTTTTTCCTCCTTAGCCCCTGATCATTTAGCATTTTTGCAATACTATTCCAATCTTGTACATGTACTTAACTTCCTGGTTGTTGTACTCTACACCCCTATGAATAAAACCCAACCCTCCTGCCACATTTAGTGACTTATGCATATAAACATCATTCTGTTCATATGCTCCGTTCATCTATACTACCGGTATTCATCCCACCAAAATGCATCATCTCTCACACCTCCACGTTGAATTTCATCAGCCACCTATCCTGCCACCACCACGTCTGTGAACTTTTAATATTCTACGTTATCCAACAGTGACAACAACAATCCTCAAAGAGCCCCATGCTTTCAAGGCATAAAATTTAGTGAGCTAGTATAGCCATGGCTCCAATTATCTGCAGTCCAAGTTGACAGACCAATGGTGGAGAATGTAATCTGTAACATAGTGAATTATTTCATGGAGTGTGTTTTTTGCATACGTTTTGTCCTACACAAGCTGCAGCCCAGTTGGGAGTAGTCTTGACTCAGTCAGCTTGTGGGTTAGGTCACATCAGATACTTCAACACAACTTGAACAGTGTGGTGAAAGGGGAGTGCTGATCAAGCTTCTCTATTTCTTTTGGATCAAAATCTTAGTTACATCAGTTGAAGTCGGGCCAAACTGGGAAAAATAACTGTGGATGCTAGAAATCTGAAACACAAACTGAAATTGCTGGAGAAACTCAGCCGGTCTGGCAACATCTTTGCTTTCTTCCCAAAGTGAATGTTTCAAGTCCAGTGATTCTCTCTCAAACTTAAGTAGACTCTTCTGAATAAGTCAGTGGAGTAGAAACATTAACTTTGCTCTCTTCCCACAGCTGCTGCCAGACCTGCTGAATTTCTCCAGCTTTTTGTTTTTGTTGAGTACAATATGTATTCAAGAAGTTATGGCACAAGTTTATGCAGACTTTTAAAAACTTTCAAGTTTCACTTTTTTCCATTAAACACTCCTTATTTTGGAGCCCATAGTTATGATTCAGTGCAATACTAAAGAAACCTTGCATTATCAAGAAATGTTTTCTTCAAATGTTCAAATAAGCTCTTATCTGGTCTCTCCTTTTTTGTAAAAAAAAATCTTGTAATGTGAACAGACTACTTATTTGAATGCAATATACCTATGTTTTGTGCATAATCTTAGAATTCCTCAGCAGCTCTATCCTCCAAATTGCTGTATAAGGAATACGGGGTCCCATGTATTTGCTCAGGAGAGCATTCAACAGTCCATCATATAGCTTCCCTGTTATCTTGACCGATTCCTTCCTCGACTGGTTATTTATACAATTTTTGTTTTTGAGACCATAAGAGGGGCAAATTATCTCCCAAGGTACTGCAGAAGAGTATTACATTTTAACACAGCTATGTGAGAACATATTAGAACTTATGATCAAAAGCTTGGTAAAGAATGTTTGTTTGAGTGGATCTAAAAAAGGAGAGTAATGTTGAGGATAGATGTTCCAGAATAAAGTTTCCCCAACTCTTGTCTTTGTATTCACCCAATTGAAAAATGGAGAATCATACACATTCTATTTTGACACACTAAGTATGAAGGTTTCTTTTGCTTGTTAGTTTATTTACAAGACTGTTTTAACCAACTGTTAGCAGTACAAGAGGTTGCCTCTCATTCAAAGTGCCCCAGCTAATCTTGGAACAAAGTCTCAAAAAATGTTTTGCATTTCCCAATGCATCCAAACATGGGAGGTTTCTATGAGTGTGTTCCAGAAACTGACTTTAGCAGTAATGAGAGAACACCACCACCCAGGGTGCTACACCCATTTGAAGTAATATTGTAAATGACAGTTCCAGACTTGATAATGCTGACTAAAGCAAACAGATTTTTTAAGAAGTGCAGCTAAATGGAAAATTACACATGGCTTTTAGATAGAATGCATTGGGCATCAAGCTGTATGAGTTGTAATTTTCAAGGGTTCTTTATACTAACATTTGATTGCTGCTGTTACCAAATAAACAGCCGCATATCTAATTTACAGCCATGAAGAATGCCAGTCAGTCCTGGTGATAACCAAAAGGAGCTGTACAATAGAGTCCTACTTTCCAGTTCTTTCTTCAGCCCTAAGGCATATCAAAAGTACATTCAAATTTTTTTTTAAAAAAGTGTGATGCCACTGCTCTGCTGAGGAAGGGTCACATGACCCAAAACGTTAACTGATTTCTCTCCATAGATGCTGCCCGAACTTTCCAGAATTTTTTATTTTTGTCACTGCTCTGCTACTGGAAATAGATTCATACCATCCATTGCATCTAGGCCCCCTCAATTCACTACACCTCAAATTCGTTTTCTGCACAGATAAAATTGTACATTTCTTGGAGACCTCCTCAAATCTCCCATATACTGTCTTTTATTATAATTGCATCCTTCCTAGTATAAACTCCTTCTATTCCATGACTCAGGGTCATTTCAGGTACTAAAGGAGAGGAGCTGCATGCCGCCTTAACCACCTTTATCTACCTATCCTGTGACGTTCAACAATCTGTAGGCACATGTTCCAAGATTACTCTATATTTAACAGTTTTTACCATTTTTTACATATTTCTTTGCCTTCGTTTGTCCAACGTTAAAGCATTTCTTCAGACTTCTCCAGATTGAATTCCATTTGCCCCACACTTGCCTGCCTGATCAGTACACTTCTCTTCCTATCATCAACAGTTCTCCTCTCACTGTCAAATTCTTGGTCTTTGTTGTTTTCTCTTTTTTTTATCTGCCTCGCTGGGACAGCGTACTTGAAACTGAGCCTTTCTATTCATGGAATCGTCACAGATGTTAAACTTTTTAAATGTGAAATTCCCAAAAATCTGTCTTCTGACTGAGATTAATAGAAAATAGACCAGTTTTCTGTACACAAATTACTATTTATGACAATTAATTAGACTCCTGCTGCAGGTAAATCAGTTATGAATAGCACATAACCTAGATTTTAACTTTAAATCATCTAATAAATCCAGCTTTACACATACTCACGCGCGTGCACACACTGGTTTAATCATCATTATTCATCCGATCTGCTGAGTTGATTCTTCTGATTACTATATTGGTCATTATACTGTTTCTCAGTCATCCTTCTTCGAATTTATCAAATCGTTAATAAGAGGCACATGGTGGCTGGTTCATGGGTAAAAGATCTCTTGACTTATTCATTATAAGTCACAACTTACAGCAATTGTTGAACTAACTACCAATTTCAAGTCTGAATACCAAACCCACAATTTCCCCTTCTATTGTACTTGCTACATTCTGGAAAAATAACAATTCAATGCTGTGCTCTCTCTCTCTACCTTTATGATTATTTTAAGCCAATTGGTATTTGGCTGTTGGAATCCCCTTCCATTAGTACCTTTTTTTTTATTGTTTCTGTATCTCTCAACAATTTGGAAAAAGTGAGGACTGCAGATGTTGGAGACCAGAGTTGAAAAATGTGGTGCTGGAAAAACACAGCAGGCCAGGCAGCATCCGAGGAGCAATTTGGCTACTCAAAATTGACACTTCTGTATATGTGCTTGTCCAGGACTTTAGTATTCTGGAATCCTCTCGTAGGATGTACATTTATTGGGGCTGCAATGTCCAACTCATCAGCTAGTTATCTAAGCTTATCAAAAGCTGACTTAAGACTTAGACTTGATCCTGGCAAAAAGGTTCTCATTGGTCAACTATTTGATTAAAGACAGTGATATCTTTATAAAGCAAGATATCTCTAGATCAGAGATACGAGATTGGAATGCATCAGCAATATATCCAGGAAACAAGTCAGCCGCTTACTGAACCAACATGAAAGGGTCGACTTGACTGGTTTCTGATAAAACATCAGCACATCTGAACAGATGGCCCAGACCCAGCCCTATTTTGAGAGAGGAAATTCACATTGTGGCCTGTATGCTATACAAGATCTAGCAACCACCACTGCTTTTACTTACTATGATCTGTGTGGGATGTACAAAGTTTGCAAACCTGTTCACCACTTGGGAGTAAGTGCAAAGGCTAATCTGGAACATGGATCTGGTCAAAGAGCATTTGGTCTTCAAAATTCACAAATTTAAAATACAGTGCCCTGAACAACAATATTTTTCATGTTATGCAAACTGCATGGATTTTTTTGTTACACTTGATACTAAAATTTAATGCAGTGGTCCTTTTCACAGAGAGGGAAATAATCTTCATTTCTGCTTTTGTTGCTCCAACTTCAGAGTGGAAATTTTGGACCATACCAATTCTTATCATCGTCCTCTGTGCTACATAATTAGCCATCACTGTGTGCAGATTACCAGGGAGCTGTCAGATTGATACACTGGCTTTACAAGTGTAATGCTGGCTTTAATTGATCAATTGCTGTTTAGATCTTCAGAATTCTACCTCAGTGCTGTGAATGCTCAGTCACTGAACAAGAGTGAGATCAATAAATTGCTGAATAATGATGAAATCAAGAGATATGGGGGTAGGACAGGAAAGTGGAGTTGAGGTAGAAGATCAGCGATGATCTTTCTGAGTGGCAGAACAACCACCAGGAACTGAATAGCCTACTCTTAGGGATATTATTTACGTTCTTCAGTTATTTGAAACACACTTAAAATTACAACCCAGTTCTGAGTAAGATTTACCCTGTAGACAAGGGAATGGTCAGGGTTGGCATATACTTAAATAAACTAACTAGTGTGGATGGCCTCCCTCTGTCTACAAGCCATGATTTGGAGATGCCGGTGTTGGACTGGGGTGTGCAAAGTTTAAAAATCTCACACCACGAGGTTATATTCCAAAAGGTTTATTTAGGAGCACTAGCTTTTGGAGCACTGCTCCTTCATCAGGTGGTGAAGGAGCCACACTCCGAAAGCTAGTGCTTCCAAATACCCCTGTTGGACTATTACCAGGTTCTGTGATTTTTTTTTTAAAAACTCTCTGCAAGGACAGACATGCAATCAATCTTCACTCCTTGTGGCAGGTTACAGAATGAGAATGGTGTTGGTGCAATAAAAAGTAACTACAGCCTGAAATGCAGGCAAAGGACAGCTCTTATCACACTGTTACAACATCAATAACAATGGTTTCTGTATATACATTCTTTTAATGTTGCTTTTGTGGTAACTCCCAACGTGTAAAGCTTGCATTTTCTTTTGTGTGCTGCCCCTTTAAGACCAAATTTTCTGCAGCTGTTTGGAAAGAGCAGAAAGCTAAAGACAAAATGCCAAGAGGTTGGAGATTGGCAATATTGAAACAGCGGTTGTAATTCTTGTCCAGAGTCCACCAGATAGGTTAAAGGGGTCTGAGAAGTAACTCTGGGGATTCTGTGCCAACACGACTGTCGTGATTGGAGTGGGACAGGGTTTGGAAGTGTGCATGCTGCCAGGGTTAACTGTGTCCAATGACTTCAGATGAAATATGGCTGCTGGTAAATGCAATTAAAGGGTCAAACTGATTTAAAAGGGTGGGAGAGATCCTGCAAAAGAGTGTCGGAGACCGAGATAACACATGATCCCATATTTGTGCAAGAATAACAAGTGCTTGCTGATTAACTTGAAGTATGCTGATTTCAGTTGTTTTGTTAGAGGAGAAATTTTAAAATGTGAAATCCTATTCATTGGCTTTCAGTCCATAGGCTTCAATGGGGACTTTTTTAATGTTATCAGTCTGCATGGTGTACTGGAGACAGGCATTCATCCTTAAGAGGAAAACATTAATTCATCCTAGATTTCCAATGAAAAAAGAAGATGCCTTTGTCAGACATGTTTGGTGAATGAGTCACAGATTACTGAATGTTCTTTTTATTTTACAGCTTTCTCTCCTTTTGCCACTTTTATCTGTCAAATGCACCAATTCATATTGGGAACTGGAGCATCCCAGCACCCAACTCTTTAGTTTCTCATTTAAGTACAAACCCATTAGGACAAGCTATTGGACTCTCTGGCAAAATAACCAGAGGTGGCAGGAGGTAAACTTAATTTCAGCATAGCAATGTGTTGTGATTTTTGGAATGCATCATCTGAAGCTGGTGCAAGATAACTCCTTTGTAATATTCAAAGGGGAATTGCAGGAATACTTGGATGGTGTAGAAAAATTAGAGCTATGAGGTGGGAGAATGGAATTAACTGGATAACTGCCAATACAGACAACAGAAGAATGGCCTTTTTCTGTACTGCATCATCCCACAATTTGACCCCAAGAACATCATAGTCAACTCTAGACTTGTCTTTGCTTGACACTACACTACAAAGATATTTTCCAGTACAGGTCAGCAAAGAATGATCTGAAACAGAAGCTCTGGTTAATGTGCCTCTGACCTAGTTTGACAAAGTGTTGAGGTCAACTAACTCCCACATTAACTGGCTCAAAGGAAACAGGAAATTATGATCAGGGTTTTTGGGACGAACAAAATCAAAGTTAATTAGATGGAAAGTTGTCCATAGTGTCTGAAATAGCTGAAGAATGAGCCACCTATATCAGATCATCCATGGCCCTGTAAGTCAGGCATGTGAAGGACATATCTGGGCATCTTTTAAAATGTCTCTTCATTCTTTCTTGGAATGTGGGGTTTGCTGGCAATTTGCCATCTCTAAGTGACTTGGACTAGAGTGTCTTGCTAGGCCATTTCAAAGGGCAGTTACTATTGAATACAGGAGTTGGGAGGTCATGTTGCAGCTGTACATGACATTGGCTAGGCCGCTGTTAGAATATTGCGTGCAATTCTGGTTTCCTTTCTAATGAAAAGATGTTGTGAAACTTGAAAGGGTTCAGAAAAGATTTACAAGGATATTGCCAAGGTTGGAGAATTTGAGCTAACGGGAGAGGTTGAATATGCTAGGGCTGTTTTCCCTGGAGCATCAGAGGCTGAGGGGTGACCTTTTTTATAGAGGTTTATGAAACCATGAACATGGATAGGGTATATAGACATTCTTTTCCCTGGTGTCAGGGAGTCCAGAACTAGAGGGCATAGGTTTAGGGGGAGGGGGGAAAGATATAAAAGAGACCTAAGGGGCAACTTTTTAACGCAGAGGGTGGTGTGTATGGAATGAGCTGCCAGAGGAAGTTGTGGAGGCTGGTACAATTGCAATATTTAAGAGGCATTTGGACGGGTATATGAATAGGAAGGGTTTGGAGGGATATGGGCTGGGTGCTGGTAGGTGGGACTAGATTGGGTTGGGATATCTGGTCAGCATGGACTGGTTGGACCAAAGGGTCTGTTTCCATGCTGTACATCTGACTGAGTCATATCACTTCGTCATAGAGATGTACAGCAACTGCTCAATGGTGACCAGATATCCTAGATTAAATCCCATTTGCCAGCACTTAGGCCATCTCCCTCTTAAACCCTTCATATTCATGTACCCATTCACATACCTTTTTAAGTGTTGTAATTGCATCAGATCTACCACATTTTGAAATCATGATACCAGGGCATTGGCTTGGGTGCCTAGATTACTAGTCCAGTGACATGATCATTGCTCAGTGTATCCTTCTAATAACTTAAAGAATTTATCTGCATCCATACCACAGTGGGCAATATACTCACTCAGAGCCAAAGGATGAACATTTTAACCAGGACACTTTAACAAGCTGAGCTATCAAAGAACACTTTGAGTGGAATCTATTATAATGACTACACAACAATTGTAGGATGGATATTTTGAATAAAATAGTTATTGAAGTTATCTTGTAAATCTGATATAAGCATTTCATTTTTGGCAGTCATTATTGATTTAGTATTCAGTATTGCAATGAATTTTACCTGGCATAAATCTATTCTTCAAGGTAAGACCACATTACTGCTGCGAATATGGACACATGGATGAAAATATAGAAATGTAAGCAAGACATAAATGCCCTCTTGGAATAAGTTTCTTACAGAAGATCCTCTGGTAGTCATCAAGACCAACAACCAAGGCATGTATGGAAGCAATTCAATGAAAGCTCTATACTTTGCAATAAGGCACCTGTCTCCGTTCATTGTTTCTTGAAGTACTGAGCTCAAGAAGTCAATGTTGGGAAATTTAGCTCCACTGCACTAATGGCACTATCCTTTAGTGTTTTTAGTGGAATTAAATGAATGCCAACTCAAGTACATCAACTCCAAAAGCCAACATACTGACAAAGAGCAATTGCTCTACTGGAGTAACCAATTCTTATACACTGGTCTATCGTGAATCAGTGAAATATAAATAATCAGAGCAGATTAGGAAATGCCATTCATACCCATGAAATGATCATTAGAGACATTTGAACTGAAATTCATCGCGTAATGCAGCACATGAAATCTTGTCATACATAACTTACCAGTTAGTTTAGATCACACTTTCATATAATTTATGAGTAAGACATTGCTCAATCATATTCCAGCTCAAACTTTCCAGATGTTTCTTGGAGAATCCCCTTTACAGAAGCACGATTATAGAAGTCGTATCAGAAACTTCCTGATAAGATGATTGAAAATTAAGACCAGGTATGCGTAAAGGAAAGGTTTGCCCAATTTACAAAACCACATTACTCATTGGCAACATGTTTAAACAGATCGCATCCCCAAGTGAACTGGGGAAGATTTTCCATTCACCAGCCACGCTCCATTGCTCTTTTCTGGAATCTTAAGTTAACTGTGCAGACCGATAGTAATGTTTGGCACCCAAAATTCTCCAGGCAACTTTTTCAAACAACGTACAGAAAACTTTACTGTGGCAATGTGAAATGGGTTTCAAGTTTGTAAATAGAGGGAAATGGTGCAAGCATATTTTACACTGTATTAGCTTGTACATGTAGATCATGCTGTTAAAGTTCATTAATTCTAACAGGAAAGTAGAAAATGATTTAACTATTTTGGAATCAATATGTTCAGAAATGGCTCAGAAGAAGGGACACTACCACTGCAACTCAAGCTCCAAAACAATACACTTTTTTTTTCCCCCCAGTAAACTCAGTGGTGACTGGAAATGAGTTTTGATTTGCATTTCAGCTGGGGCAGAGAGTGGGAAATATGAGTGAGATTAATTTTGGTTCCAGGTTGGACACAACAATGTCAAGAGAAATTGCCCCAGAAGTGTTTCAAACAGCCTTCATGCTTATATGCGTCAACTTGTGTTTATCATCTTCTACTATGGATAATTAAAGACAAATTATATAAACATAACCTCTGCATTTAAAACTGACACTACATGTAAAAACAGTAAGACTTTCAAGTTTTTTGGAAGGAAAGGAATATGCAAGAATTACAAAGAATCCTCATACTAGACTTAATGATAGCTTGTGCTCTCCTCACAGGTGTTGTCAGACCTGAGGAGTTTCTCCAGCAGGTTTCTGATTCAGATATCCAGCAACTACCGTACTTTGCTTTTATTACAGTCAAATAGAATGTGGATCATGTCATGAAGATACGACCTAAAGAATATGGATATAGTTGGTGCTCCCAGGGTTGGGAGCCTCACTGGAGATATGATGAGTGAAATAAATTAGAATAAAAAGTAGTGAGATATAATTTAAGTTACTTGAATTTGGTTTAATTTAATATTTAACTTGTAGTTTAGTTTAAGTAGATATGTTTGGTTGAATAGTAGGTAGTGTATTACTAACAGTATCATTGTGACTTTGGTGTACTGCCTCGACTTTTCTATTTTTGGTTTTATTAGACCTTTTTTTAAATCTTTTAAAAAAAAAATTAAAAATAGAAACTGCTGGCAAAACTCAGGCAGCATCTGTGGAGACAAGAATTTACATTTTCATATCCAGTGATCCTTAGTCATAAGGTTATCCATTTGCAGATAATGTTGCAGGCTTCAATACTAAACATGAGAATGATGCAAATCTCCCTCAACTTAGGATAGTATCTTTTTGATCAATGCTCTGACCAAACGGTATTAGACCCAATCCGACCAGAATAGAAGGTATGCAGAAAATGCTTTCACCACCAGACAAAGATGTCTCTCTTGGCTCAAATGTTTAGCCGCATATATTCTAAAGTGTGCAATCAAAGTCTCTCCTTTTAAGAGTTCTTCTCCACAAATGTGACCCAGCATACAGGAGGATCACCAATACATTATGATCCATCATCCAGGTGGTGTTGCTTGTCAGCGCACTTGTATTTCAATCATGTGGGCACAGAAAACGGAGACTCCTGTGAATCTATTGGCTGGCCCAACATCAATAAAGATCAATCAACTAATCAAGTTGTGTGCAACATACCAATTTCATCAACCTTAATTATAAGAACCCCTCATTCCACTCAATTTCTTGAGTCACGATACAAGATTACAACCAATGTTTTCCATGTCCAAAGATAATTTTATGTTCTGTTGACTGATAACTTCATCAAACTTCCTTTTATGCAACTAATCAAAGAGTATTACTGCAACAGCCATTGACACATTTACTGGATATTCAACAAATGCCCAAAAGTCCTTGTATGTAGAAGTCCAAGTAACAGGTCAGGGGAGGATATTGCAGTGATCCCTAAAATAACAGTGCATCTTAAGACATCAGGACTTGCAATATTCCAATATTTTTTTAACATCCTCAGCTCATTTTTAGTAGTAACAGTGCAACATATAGTATGTCATGTGTAGTGATGCAGCTGTAACATCAATAAACATAGAACTAAATTATCTTGTAACACTCCAAATAGTGCTGTTAATAACCATTAGGATACCTTTTTCAAAAGATATCCAGTCTTTGTCACACAGACCATATCATATTGGCAGTTTGACACAAAGTACATCCGATCCCATCAGCTTAGGACACAGTGATTCCGCTATTCTACATAGTGACAAAAAGCCATAAACTACAAGTCAGTTAGCTGCACATCTGTGGCAGGAAATCCTGTAATCCATTATTAAGGAGGTTATAACTGAACACTTAATGCAATCAGGAGAGTCAACATGGTTTAGTATAAAGAAAGTTACATGTGACCAATTTATCAAAGTCGTTTCAGGAAATAGTAAACAGCATAAAGGAGAACCAGTAGATAAACTCTTCTTAGCATCTTGAAAATGCCTTCTGAAAATCTGTTAAAGATTACCACATGAAACAATATGTCATGGTGTATGGGGTAACATGTCAGCATAGGTAGTGGTTTGATTGGCTAAGGGGAAGAAGCACAAGATTAGCAGAGCCTTAATTATCTACAATTTTTATCAATGACTGGATTGAAGAACTAATAAGGTTATGACCTTTGCTGATACAAAGATAGCTGGAAAATAAATTAAGAAAATGTAAGGGAGTGTTCAAAGGAACATAAGCTGTGAACAAAAATTTGGAAGATGGGGGATAATATTGATCAACACAAACTTTTCTACTTTGGCAGTATGAATAGAAAAGCAACACAACAGTTAATTGGAGAGAGTTTGTGGATCTCGAAGATAAGGTGGGATCTGTGTGTCCTGGTGCATGTATTAAAAGATCTGTTTTGCATGTACAGCAAGTGATTAGGAAGGCAAATATAATGCTCTCATTTATTGCAAGGTGATTGGAATTGGATTCATTTTAGAAAGGAGATAAATTCATTAAAGGCATCAGAGTAGGTTCACTCCAACTAATACCTTTTTGAGAATATCTCTTGTGCAGAGAGGCTGAGCCTTTTTCCATTGGAGTTTAATAGAGTAAGTGGCGGTGATCTTATTGAGATATACAAAGGTTTGGAGGGGACGTGACTGCGGAAGCTGAAAGAATGTTTTCTCCTTATGTGACCAAATGGAACTAGGAACACTATTGAAAAATCAGGAGTCTGCCACTTAAGGCTGAGATGAGGAAGATCAAACCAGCCATGATCTTGTTGAATGGCAGAGCAGACTGAAGGAACTGAATGGTCTAATCTTAATTGTGTATGTTTTATGCCCATACAGAATATAATACTACACAAATAATGATTTATAGTTAGTCCATCTTCTGTCTGGTCACTCATTACTTCACAATTCCACCTTCCTCACATGTTTCAAAGCATTTCCTTGCCAGTTGGCTGTTTTAAAACAAGTGTTGGGGAAAGATTTAAAAGGGACCTAAGAGGCAACTTTTTTAATGCAGAGGGTGGTGAATGTATGGAACGAGCTGCCAGAGGAAGTGGTGGAGGCTGGTACAATTATGACATTTTAAAAGGTATCTGTATGGGTACGTGAATAGGGAGGATTTGGAGGGATATGGGCCAAATAGGACTAGAGTAATCCAGGATATCTGGTTGACGTGGACAGGTTGGACTGAAGGATCTGTTCATTTCTATGACTCTATAACACAGCAGCCATTTTGTATACAGCTTGATTCCACAATGAGCAGATGTATTAATGACCAAACGATTTATTTTCAGCACTCTTGAAAAAGGAAGGAATGAGGAACAAGACGTTAGGATAAAATAAAAACCGAGAACTGTGGATGCTTGAAATCTGACACAAACAGAAGTTGCTGGAGAAACTCAGCAGGCCTGGCAACATCTGTGGAGAGGAAAAAAGATCAAACAGTCAACATTTTGGGTCCAGAGACCCTCCTTCAGAACGGTTTGCAGAAGGATCTCTAGACTCAAAACATTAACTGTCTGCTTCTCTCACCCCAGATGCTAACAGACCGGAGTTTCTCCAGCCACATCTGAAGATGTTAGGACAACTCCATGATCATCTTCAAACCATGTCACAAAAATTCCATGTCCACTTATTGAGTCACAATGCTAATGAACCCTTTCTTTCTTGGAACTGAAATAATTTCAGCACGATTGAGCAGAAGATCTTCCAGCAAAAATATCATGTTTAAAGTATGCAACACCTTTCTCTGTCTAAATTACCTGAGTTCCCAATATTCTTACCCAATATGTAAATCAATCCGTTTTTTTTAAAAAAAGAAAAAGGACAGTGTTGTAATGCTTCCCAGAAACTATCCAACACAATAAAAAAAAAATGACGTTACTGGGGACATCTTGCATATTGCAGGAGCCTTGACTGGTGAAATATTGTTCGTTCTACCTTGACAAACAGGGAAGCAGATACAAAGTGCAGGCTTTAACATGTTGAGCAAGCAGGAACTACAGTATTATTTCAAGCTGCACCCTGCTGCCATTTCCTTATGCAGAATGAAAAGCATTTCTCAATTTGCAAGTCCTTCAAAAGATCTGCAAAAAACCAGAAAAGTAATTTCTATTTTTTTACTTCCGCTGTCGAAGAGGTGTCCTCCTTGCCAAAAATGTAGGTCTTTGACCAGTACAGATACTTGTGCAATTTGGGAGTGTGAGCACAGAAAGGTCAAATTGCAGAGAAAGCAACAGCAAGGTGTACTAGCCGCAAAACGTTGCTATTTTCATGCTCCTGTGGTACGTCAGTCAGTCATCAAACTAGAAAACCCAACTTCCAATGGTGATCGTATGATGAATCAACAGCATTCACTCTAAATCGTGACCTTAAATATTCTTGAATGAAATAAGTTGGTCTCAGTGGTGCATCAGACAAGTTTCAAAACTTATCAGTATAACAACACCTTAATTTGAGAACGTGTAGATAGTTTTATGATTTTCCCCACTGCCACCTTGCCCACAAAACAGCCATTAGTTTTAAATGAATGTGTTCTACACTGTCCTGAAAAATTTCTATGTTAAAAGGGCTGAACTTCCATTTAAATAGCATTTCTTATCACCTCAGGATGTCCCAAAATGCTTTTGTGGTTAATCACCGCTGTCACGTTCGGAACATTCGTAAGGCGCCACAAACATCAGTGAGATGAAATGATCAATAATCTGTTTTAATAATGTTTATTGGAGGAATAAATATTGCACAAAAATTTATCCCTTGATGAACACTTAAAAGTAGATTATTGATCATTTCATCTTGACAAATCTCATTGTTGAAAGATTGACAGTGAGAATGCAGGAGAGAGAACATGCAAGAGATTGAGAGCACGATAAGGCTTTGATTTATCTTATCCAAATGACTGCACTTCAGACAATGCAGCACTCCTTTTACGCCCAAGTGCCAGCTTGGCATATGTTCCAAAGTCACCCCAGCAACCTTCAACCCACAACCTCTGACTCAGTGACATGTGCTTCCAAACTGGGCTACTGGGGTGACAGCATCACAATAGGTGTATAGGATTGGTTCAGTCTAATTAATGGGGAGAAGCAGTTACATTAAAAATGGCAAATGAACTTTCTAGTAAAATCATCTTTCAAAAGCGAAGTATAATTAGTTCAACTTATGCTTTACTATTTCAGAAATTCTAAGAACTCTGTCACTACATTACATGCTGGAAGCCTCCTATTCAGTCCAGTTTTGACTGATATTACCAGTTGGACTAGGAATATCAGACAAAAATCCTGTACAGTGTGCTCAGGTGCAACTTTTTACCTGGATTGTCAGTTACAGCAGTGAGACATCGACACCTTCTAGGTGCTAGCCACAACGTGGAGCTGTACTGTACACAGTGTATACAGCATTCGGTTTTTAAAATTCTCAGCTACAGCAACAAGACTGATCAGTTGCTGGAGTTCACAACGCTTTATTGCTCTCTTTCTTGATTAGCAGAGGCTGCAGGGACTTAAATCTCATCCCTAAAAGAGGGACTTGCACCATTCAGTCCCAGCTCCAACTTTCTCTGAATCAATGAATTGGCAACAGATATGTAAAAGCAATAACTTCACCAATTTCCATTTCCAGATGGGTTTCCTACAGATTGGTACAAACATTCCAGCAATTTAAGGCTCTCCTCCTCAAAGCAAGCAGAGGGTTTAGCACCTTGCACTGTCCCAAACCCTACGGTTATGCAACTGTTGTAAATCATGGGAACAGGTGCCAACTAATGCAGAACCAGATCCCACAAACTATAATAAGATAATGCTAACAACGAGTGCCTTCAAATTCACTTGACAGCCACTTCTGGGTCAGTATTACACAAGGCCGTTTCCAGAATCGAGGGGAAACCTGGGCAGACAGATAAAGTGGCATTGCTCTAACGTAGGTCTTTACTGGAAGTGCAGAGTAAAGACCAACAAAGTCTTCCCAAGGTCCACTATGCGCTCAGTCCCTGAAACAATAAAGTGGGTGGAAAGCTAGAAGGAAAACTGAGTTTTATTAGTCACTGCACTGACACAGGCACACTGCACAGATACACTGAATAAACAGCACACAAACACTGGCCTTTTTTTTTTGGGGTGGGGGGGTGCAGGGAGAGGATGGAATACATATTTGGAGGAGGAACAGAGGGAACTCTAATCCATAGCAAGTTGTGATAAGAGCAGAAAGGTCTTCGTGTCCAGCATAAATGATTCTTTCTACAAAGCAAAGTTGGAGCCCGCACTGAATTAAACAGAAAACCAATGAACTGATTTATTTTAGGGATGTACATTAAGACCAGATGCTGATACTTCTGATGTATGTGTTAACTTGCTGCCATCTAGTGGATGTGCAAGCAGAACAATGTAGTTTGTTTTAGACATGATTTCTAAAATCAACCTGTTTAGTGATTCAGACACTTCCGGAGAAGGAAGGAATCTAACCTGGGTCTGTTGGACCTTCCTTTCTATAAAAGGAATTCCCAACATCCTGAAACATGGTTGCCTCCCAGTTTCACCACACTACACTTGCCTGACTGTGAACTTAAGGTCAGACTTCTTCCTCCTTTGCAATTTTATTCCAAAGTGCAGGCCTTGGATGGTATCCTTCATGGAATCCCAGATTTGGGATCACCCCATGTTTGGTGCACTCCTAGCTCATGGTGTATAGAGCCAAGCAAATACAGGAGCATTTGACGTGAGCTCAAACCTGTCTTTGTAGCACTGACCTAGAACAATCTTTTCCATCAATTACTGGGCACCACTCAGCAGATTGATTTTGTTTAGCCCCTCTAGTCTGAGCTTGTGGAATCGAGACCGATTTTTTTTTTTGCCTCAACGTAGAGATTGGCTGTGCAAATCAAGCCACGTTTTTAATCAGGGTTTCTGGATCTGTGCCACTCAATAGCACAGAATTCACCTATTCAATCAAAAGGGATTCCATTGAGCACCTGGACCATCTGTGGAGTCACTTTATTGAGGGATGGGAGTTTTTTTTAAAAAAAGGGGCATAAACTTGCATTATTCAAAGCCTTTAACCCAGTTAAATGTCTTAACTTTTGACAGAGATAGACAGAGATAGACAGAGAGAGCACGAGAAAAAGAACAATCGAGAGCCCTGTTAACTGCTGTCAAAGTTCCACAACTTAACCAAACTGGTCCTGTACTGCAACTATGTCATCACTTGGAAGGCAGTCAATGGTCTGAGCACTTCTTCAAAGATCCACCCACTGACTGCCTTCTCCACAAGGGTTCAGTTCTCCTCAATGTATCCAACCAAAGTCAGTACTTTGCAGTGGTGGTCATGTTACTTAACTGGCACTGACATATCATAGGGTTGCCAACTCCATTTGGGCATATTCCTGGAAATTTAATCACCTGCCTGTCTGTTTTTATCTTTAATTCTTTTTTAACCCATCTCTAGTTCTTTGTTCGTTGAATACTTTTATAATTATAAAAGTGCATATTTTTATTGAATAACCATTAATGTGAGTAAGCCAGGAAAAATAGCGTCTGGGAAATTAGTCTTTAATTCTTAAAGTCCAAGGCAATCCTGGAGGGTTGACAACGTCAACAGTGCTGCTCTCTTGTCACTTACAGTATGTTTAATCTTACCTGAACAGATAGACATAACTTCAACATAATTAGAACTTAGTGCAGTATCACAACTAGGTATAGACACCGCCTGATGTTACATACTGCAATACCCTTAAGTCGCAGTTTCAGACAAGTGCTAAGGGTGCAATCAGTATTATGCTGCACAATGCTGTCCCCTTGTGGCTTAATACAGGAAATACAAATTTTGATTACAGTTAAACAATGTACTTACATGCTGTGCACTACAGTCCAACCAGGCAACACGTCAGCTCCCCTAGTGGCTTTGCGAGCACTGTACAGCTACCTTGCAGTCATTGACAATGAGGCTGACAAAGATGTGCAAACTACTTACATGCCCATTGACTTGGCCAAAATGATGGAGGAGCACAGGGGAAATCTTTGAAAGTTTCACACATAAACATAGATCCTGCCAAGCGCAAGTTCCATTTGCAATTTGTGCATCTAATGAATATTTCCGGTTGGGAAGTAGTCTTTGCATTTCTGCCAGTTCCAGATTTGGAAACTACTGGGCTTTCAAAACAGTGTATTTTATGGGGGGGGGGAAAGCTCAGAGAACACATCAACTTCCTTTTAAATCTGCAGGTCCCGATCAATCCCAGCTTCGTTAAGATTTTCACATTGAAAATAAAATGGAGACAGGGCAACAGCATGGAGTGCTCTTTAGCAGGAATTCAGTCCGGAAATGGAAAGGTGGCTGTTGGGGTTGGGGGAGGAAGATGGGTAATAACAACAGTAGAGACAAGATCAGGACAACATTGTTTCCAAACTGCAGTAAGTTACTTCATTACAAGAGTTCTAAACCTCTGAGCACCTCCAGCTCAGATTTTGCTGCAACAGGGTATCTCTCGAACTCCTTTGTTGAGGCTCATTCCCTCACCCTTCAGATTCACATTTTGCTTAGCCAGAGGTACAAGCTGGGAGCTACACTCTGAGGGCAAAGGGGTATCTGAGTGAATGAAGGAGCCAATAGTTGCTTATGTAAGGACTGAGAAAATAGAGAAATTGCAGATTATGAAAGAATTATGATGAAAGAGTCAAACCATGTGCAAAACAAAAGGAATGATGAGATACAGAAAGATTAAGATTGAGGGATTTTTAAAAATATCGTTTTTACTTTGTCAATTTGTTATATACACAAATGAGATATTCCAATTTGAATTCTTTGCTTTTTCAAAGTTAAAATCACACAAAACCAGGTTATAGTCCAACAGGTTTATATGGAAACACTAGCTTTTGGAGCACTGCTCTTCTGTCAGGTCGCTGGTGGGGCAGAATCATAGGACACAGAATTGAAAGCACAAGGTCATACTGTCAACAACTGATGCACCATATTGAACAAACCTAGATTGTTGTTTGGTCTTTCACCTTTTAGAATGGGTTGCAGGTTTTGGTTCATTAATATGTAAATCCCAGAATTCTTTCAAGTCACATTCCCAGGATAACTTAAGGTTTTATTTAAAAAGTGACATCTCTGCTCAGACAATGCATTTAAAGGTGTGAGGTTAGAGTCTGTCTGTATTCCAATCTTGAGTCAGACTGGTTCTATATCCAAAGTAGAAATTTATAAAATGTCACATGGATTGACTGTGTGCAGAGCGTGTGCTTTTTGAACATGTATGAGAGAGGGGGAGAGAAAGTGTGTGTGCACATGCATGGAGTCGTCATCGTCATCGTCTGTCCCCCATAGACCTGTAAGTGTGTGAGACTGCATGCGCACACACACTTTTAGGTCAATGGGGTGAATATGTAGTCAGTCCATATGACACTTACCCAAAATCCACAAACCTGACTCCCCAATCGACCCATCATCTCTGCTTGCTCCTGTCCCACCAAATCTATCTTCACATACTTTGACACCATCCTGTCCTTCTTGGTTCAGGATCTCCCCACATACATTCAGGGCATCACCTCCATGACTTTCAGTTTCCCAGCCCCCAAAGACTCATGTTCACTATGAACATTCAGTCCCTGTACACGTCCATCCACCATGACAAAGGCCTCCAATTGTTCCGTTCCTTCCCCTCCCACCAACTAAACCAGTACCTTTTTTGAGCGATACACTTTTGATTGGCTGGACTGGTTGGACCTTCAGCAATTTCTCCTTTGAATCCTCCCACTTCCTTCAGACCAAAAGGGTTAGCATATGGGCCCCAGCTATGCCCAGCTACCCCTTCGTTGGGTACGTGGAATAGTCCATCTCCCATAGTTACACTGGCACCCTTCCCTACCTTTTCCTCAAGTACATTGACTGTGTATCAGTACCACCTTGTGCTCCCATGAGGAGGTTGAACAGTTCTTCAACTTTACTAATACCTTCCACCCTGACCTTAAGTTCACCTGGACCATTGCAGACACCTCCCCACCTCCCTCTTCCTGGGCCTCTCCATCTCCATCTCCATTTCTGGTGACCAACTCTACACTGACATCTACTTCAAACCTACCAACTCCCACCCTACTTCCTGTAAAAATGCTATCCCTTATTCCCAATTCCTCTGCCTCCACTGCTCCAGGGAGGACTATTTCCTCTCCAGAACATCCCAGATGACCTCCTACTTGAAGGACCATAACTTCCCCTCCCATGTGGTCAACAATGCCCTCCAGTGCATCTCCTCCAATTCCCGCACCTCCACCCTTTGAACCTCACCCCTCTAACCACAATAAGGACAGAACCCATCGGTCCTCACCTTTCACCCCCACCAACCTCCATCATTTCTGCCACCTACAGCCAGACCCACTACTAGAGAAAAACTTCCCACAACACCCCTATCAGCATTTTGCAGAGGCCATTACCTCCACGATTCCCTCGTTAGGTCCAACCCAACCTCCACTCCTGGCATCTTCCCTTGCCACTGCAAGAGGTGTAAAACCTGTGTCCACACTTCACCCCCTCCATCCAAGGTCACAAAGGATCCTTCCACATCCAGCAGAGATTTTCCTGCACATCCAAACACATCATCTACGGTGTCTGTTGCTCTCGATGTGATCTCCTCTACATTGTGGAGACAGGACGCCAACTTGTGCAATGTTTCCGAGAACATCTCTGGAACACACGCAGTTAACAACCCCATCATCCTTTGGCTGAACACTTCAACTGCCCCTCCCACTCTGCCAAGGACGTGCAAATCCTGGGGCACTCTTCCACTGTCAAATCCTAGCCACCCGATTGACTGGAGGAAGACCCTGCATCTTTCCTTGGGTCCCCAACTACACGGAATCAACGTCCATTTCACCAGTTTCCTCGCCCCACCTTATCCCAGATCCAACCCTCCAATTCAGCACTGCCCTCTGGAACTGCCCTACCCTTCTAACTTCCTTCACACCTATCTGCTCCACCCTCTACTCTGACATGTCACCATCACATCCCCTTCATCCACCTATCGTATTCCCAGCTACCTTCCCCAAGCTCGCCCCCCCCTATTTTTTTTCTCAGCCGCCTTGGGCCACACCCTACTTCCTGACAATGAGTTTATGCTCAAAACGTTGACTCTCCTGCTCCTCGGATGCTGCCTGGCTGGCTGTATTTTTCCAGTGCCATACTTTTTGACTCTGATCTCCAGCATCTGCAGTCCTCACTTTCTCCAAGTCATCTAGGTTTGTTCAATACATCACTTCAACTGTCTGCCACAATCTTTTGCTGTAACTTCTGTGTCCTATGATTCTGCCCCACTAGCTACCTGGCAAAGGAGCAGCACTCTGAAAGCTTGTACTTCCAAATAAACCTATTGGAATATAACCTGGTGTGTGTGATTTTTAACTTTGTCCCCCCCCCCCCCCCCCCCGTCCAACACCAGCTCCTCCACATCATGGCTTTCTCAACAAAATGACGACTAGCACTGCTCAAAGATAAATCCTGGTAAGAGGTACTTGCACTGTTAAGTTTCAGCCCTCCATTTCTGTGCGTTTAGCTGAAAACGAATGCGTAAATGCAACCGTTCTTGAAATTTGTGTAGCAGTTGAGCAGCCATTTTCATGAAACCGGTGGGAGATGAAACCTAAATTGTTCAGCAAATAGCCACTCAATTCATGGGTTCTCCTTTGGACAATGTTCCCACAGTGAGCTCTCTAAGCTCAGTTTTTTTTTTAAATAATCAACAAATTCTGGCCCAATTACTTTTATACTTCATTAAAAACTCAAACGCTTCAACACACCTTAGTAACCTGTTCAAAATCTATGAATTATCAAATGAAGCACCAAACAGTTTTGCACGGCTAAACCATTGGATCTAATTCTCAAAAACTGAAAAGGCAGCAAACATAATTTCATTATTTAATAAAGGAAGAGAGTAAAAAGATAAGGACCTATAGCCCAATTAGTTTAATATTAGGAGCAGGAGAAAGGTGCGTAGAAAATTATTATTACAGAGTTAAAACAGATTTAATAAGTCTGTTAGTGGTTTTGAACACGTGACTGGTATTTGAGTAAGGGAGCTATTCCGAAAGTTAGAACACACAGTTATAACAAACCATTAGGGGAAAGGCATCAGTTTTGGTTATAGAGAAACTGAGTATTAGAGTAAAGAAATGTTACCTCCCTGATAACAGGCACTGATGAAGCCACAATTGGGAGGGTACATGCATTTTTGCTGTCTTTAAGAAGGGTGATTGTAGCAATGTCATGGAACTGCCTACCCAGAAAAGGCGATGGTCTTATAGAGGAGAAACTGAACAAATGACACTACCAGAAACTTTAAAAAATTAAAACATGCACCGTGTCAGACACTGAACATTAAAAGGGTTTAAACGGGTCAATACTGAGAAAATATTCCTCCAGGCTGGGGAATAGAAGAACATTGTCATGATCTTAAAATAAGGGGTCAGCCATTTAGGACTGAGATGAGGAGAAATTCGTTCTTTCAAAAGGGTATGTAAAAGGTTTAGAAACTCTCAATCACAGAAAACAGTGGTGGAGCATATTTAAGATTATAGCTGATAGATGTTTGGATACAGGAGGAGTTAGGGAATAGTGGGAGGTACAGGTCAGCCATGATGTTTATTATGAAGGGAACAAACTAAAATGACCAAATGGCTGCCCCCTCTTACTACTACTACTACCACATTACTGAAGGAAATTAAAGCCTATAAGTCTCCAGCTTGAGAATCTTGAGCACAGGCAAAGGAATGGCGAGGAAAGTTTGTACTTTCTTTTGATGTACACTCTAGCCTCTTTTCCTTATAGGCACTGTCTCACTACAACTCCTCTATACACGGATCACTGTTTCAAATGAACTCTGGGTAGCTGAGAACTATATAAGGGGAGGTGTAAGCTCTTGTCAAATATTAAAAAAGAACCCTGCCGCACAACAGGAATGGCAAGAGATACAAGATCCAGCTGTGTGTTTGACAGCAGTCAAATTCATCAGTTAGAGGCTGTAGGGAGGTGGTGATGGGCTATATCTGTTGATCAGCAAATCCTGAAAAGAGAAATTTGAACATGTGAAAGCAGAGGCTACTTTCCCCAAAGTTTACAAATGTTCTTTCCCCTTAAACATCATCTCCAAGATTAGTTAGTTCCTCAGAAGGAATGAATGTTTGCAAACCATTGAGATTTTACCCAATGAAAGTCTCACTCTGGATTCTGTTTTCCATTACATTTGGATGACACTCCATTCAACCCTGGTTCCTGAAGGTCTAGGGACATTAATAAAATTTTAATACAGTAAAGACAGATATTCTTGCACGTGCACAAAATAGTGCATTCACAATAACCCTATACCTGTTCAATCTGATAGTATTGTACTTCATAGACTTCGGGGACAATAAAAATTAGAAGTTCTTTTGGAACTCCAGTAACTCTCCAATGTGCTCTGACTGAGACTGAGGAAAACCATTAGTTTGTCAATATAGAGAAGAAAACCAATTAGATACTACTCTTAAATACTTTCCAATTCCTTTCTATGTGAAAACTTTACCCAAAATGCTTAAAACCTGCCCAAAACTGACCACATATTTATCAAGATATCTGTGGAGGAACTCCATTTAACATGCTTTGCTCCCCTTCTCTTGCAATGTTCATTCCTTACTGTTGCAAAGGTCCATGCTAAAGAGTAGTGGAAACTGGAGTTCACTCCTTTTGAAAGCTGTAGATGCAGGTTCAATTGAAAGTTTCAATTTTAGAGTTTGTTGGCTAAGGGCTTTGGGTATCGATCAAAAGGGAGTGAGATAAAGATCAGCCCTTATTTGTCCACATGGTGGAGATAGTCCTGTGCACGTGATCTTTCCCACTTTCTCATTTTGATCCATAACCATCCTGTAAATGCACATATCAGAATTATCTCAGAAACGATGGTGCTTTCTAATGATCTCACCAGAAGATAGGAATACCAACTGACAAACTACAGAAACGAACCACTGATGCCTTTGTTGGACATTCCTGTGCACAATGCCTGACAAATCTGTGCTAAAGTCGCACATACAGGATAGATCAGGAATAATAGTTTACATTCCTAAGAATTCAGTATCAGCGACTTGCAGGTGTTATAAACCAGAGGTTTTATTCATTTATAGGACTTGGCTAGCCAAAAGAAAAGTTGGCATAAAAATGGATGTTGCAGACAGGATTTTGATTAGGAAGTGTAACTGTGCACCATGTATAGTGCTGCAACAGTCTATACATCTGTCTCAGTAGACTTTGTAACTCTGCCACAAGAAATACGTGACTGAAGATTACCAGGAACACAGTTTTAATCAAAATTCTTCTATTACAGCATTCATTTTAAGTACAAAGCGCTGGGTTTCTGAATCTGTGCACAAATCACAGGTTAACTCCTAAAACAAAGGAGTTGGTCCAACAGCAGTGCTGGGTGCAGATTGGATATTACATTCCCAGTTATCGTAATCTGTTCAACATCATTAGTCATGATTTGGAGATGCCGGTGTTGGACTGCGGTGTACAAAGTGGGGTGAATTTGTACTTGCAGGGTTATATTGTACTTTGCTCAAAAACTGCATGAATTTATGTAAAACTCCATTATCTCACTGTTAGATTAGAATCAATCTAAACATCATGGCATAGACAGAACACAGGGGGCCAACACCTTCAACATATTGTCGAGCTATCACCATTGTTAACAGCTAACCCGAGAATGCAACCTTTTTTTAAAAAAAGGTTTTGTGATTTACACATGAAAGAAGTGAAACTATCACCGTATTCTAACAGATGAAAGGCCTAACAGACAATCAATCTTTCAATGTATAATTTCAGTTACATCACACTGTAAACTTTTGCTATAAATTCTGTTATGATTGAGCCCTCCACTACCACCTGATGAAGGAGTGTCGCTCCAAAAACTAGTATGCTTCCAATTAAACCTATTGGACTATAAGCTGGTGTTGTGCTTTTTAACAACATCATTAGAGTTATGTTCTAGCAAATAACTCCTGCAGTTTCCAGTTATGCTGCAATTGTTTTAAACTTAAAAATTGTATGCCAAGAACCGTGGAAGATATGAAATAGTAACAAGTTCAGAGTAGGGGCCCTCAATACTTTGCTTATGATCTGCTGATTGTACAGTAAAACAAACAGCATTAGAGATATCGGTGGGGTGGAGAGGGACATTATAGTTGTTCCTGAGCAAAAATGATAGCAGGTACCATTAAAAATTCTGCATGAAGAAAGAAATAAAACACAACAGGTAATAGGTGTGAATTTACTCTCTCCAGTATTGACACACGCACACACATTCAGGGGAGCCTGTCCCTATCCAATTCAAGTGGATTTGCACTGCAGATTGCAGCAAATGGGAGATGGAAACGTATGCCCTCTACTGGCCGCCTCTGTACATATTTTTAATCAGTTTTAAACATGTTATAACCTAACTCTGGAACTGGTGGGACTTAGAACCTAGGCCTTCTAACCCAGAAGCAGGGACAATATCACTGTACCACAAGAACCCCTTCTGTCACCTTTGTAGAGATTTAAGCAAGGTCATGCCTTTAACAGAATGACCGCTAAAGGTGCAAAACAACATTGGAATCAGAAAATGCAAGTTGGGATAATGAATGGAATTGAAAAGTGTGGCGCTGGAAAAGCACAGCAGGTCAGGCAGCATTCGAGGGGCAGGACAGTCAACATTTCTAGAATGACCATTTATCAGGAACGTTGGGGAGGGAGCTGAGAGATAAATAGCAGGGTGGGAGTGGGACTGGGGATAAGGTAGCTGTGGGGAGGCAATAGGTAGACGCAGGAGGGGGATGGTGATAAGTCAGAGAGAATGGAGTGGACAGGTGGGAAGGAATATTGAATGGAATGTCAATTCAGGTACAGAAAGACAATGGGGGGGGGGGCAGTGAATGGAGAGTGCAAGTTTTCTTTCCCTTTTAAAAATTCCATTTTTAAAATGTTCAAAAACAATTAAAACTGAGGGGATGAGATATTATGCCTGTAACTGTTAATGTTGGTCAGAGAAATCGCTTGATAATTTAAGATAAACCCTGGGATGGCAGGACTGTCCTATGAAGAGAGATTGCACAAATTGGGCCTGTTTAGTCTCTAAGGTGAGGGGTGATATCTTTGAGATCTACAGAGTTTGTAAAAAGGATACACAGGCTAGATACAGGTAAGATGTTTCTCCAGGGTGGAGAGCATAGATTCTAGATTAGAGTGGTGCTGGAAAAGCACAGCAGTTCAGGCAGCATCCGAGGAGCAGGAAAAATAGACGTTTCAGGCAAAAGCCATTCATCAGGAATACAGGCAGAGTAGCTGAAGGGTGGAGAGATAAATGAGAGGAGCGTGGGGGTGGGGAGAAAGTAGCATGGAGTACAATAGGTGAGTGGGGGTGGGATGAAGGTGATAGGTCAGAGAGGAGGGCGGAGTGGATAGGTGAAAAGGAAGATATGTCCTACCTACCTGTCATGGGGACAGTGCTGAGCTGGAAGTTTGGAACTGGGGTGAGGTGGGGGAAAGGGGAAATGAGGAAACTGGTGAAGTCCACATTGATGCCCTGGGGTTGAAATATTCTGAGGTGGAAGATGAGGCGTTCTTCCTCCAGGGTGGTGAGGGAGTGGCGGTGAAGGAGGCCCAGGACCTCCATGTCCTCAGCTGAGTGGGAGGATGGAGTTGAAATGTTGGGCCACAGGGCGGTGTGGTTAATTGGTTCGGGTGTCCCAGAACCAGCAAATACAACTTAAAAATGAGGAGTGTGCGACTTGGGACCCAAATGAGGATTTTTACTCAGGACTGAGAACTTTTGGCATTCTGTCACAGAGGGTTGTAGAAGCTCAGTCTTGAGTACATTTAAAAAGGTAAAGATTGGTAGATTACTGACTGCTAGTGGCATTCAGGGAAAATAGGGAGATAAAAGGCATTGAAGTGATCGATCAGGCAAGCTTGTATTGAACTGTGGGACAGGCTTGATGGACCTATTCCTGTTCCTGTGTTCTGAAAAGATATCACTCTATTAAACATGATCATTAGATTGAAGTGGATAAATTGTAACTTTGTGATAACTGTAGCTCATTACCATGACAATTACAGGGATTTTACTGCGTTCAAAGCATTTGAATATGGAGACAGACATTGAGATACCACTTTGTTCAGATTAATGGTGGCGCAGTACAAATGAGGTAGAAACTTCCAAACTTTTGTTTTACATCATGCACCAACTTTGTCTAAGGTTTCTTACACCAAAAGAACAGTGACGACTATCAGCCCCCACATTGTTTTGACAGGGGATCCTGAGCTTATTGGTCTATAAACAAAGGAAAAAATGACAGAAATGCAGAGTACTCGGCGTAGATGAGCAGAAAGATCAGTGTCCAGATACATAGATCCCTGAAAGGAAGCTTTGGAAAAGAGATTTACTAGGATGTTGCCTGGTAAGGAGGGAAGGCCTTATGAGGAAAGGCTGAGGGACTTGAGGCCATTTTTGTTAGAGAGAACATTGAGAGGCGACTTGAGACATATAAAGATAATCAGAGGGTTAGATAGTTTGGACAGTGAGAGCCCTCTTCCTCAGATGACAGTGGCTAGCATGAGGGACATAGCTTTAAATTGAGGGGTCACAGATATAGGACAGATGTCCAGAGGTAGTTTATTTACTCAGTAGTAGGGGCATGGAATGCCCTGCCTGCAACAGTGGTAGACTTGCCAACTTTAAAGTCATTTAAATGGTTATTGGATAAGCATATGGACGAGAATGGAATAGTATAGGTTAGACGGGCTTCAGGTTGGTTCCACAGGTTGGCACAACATTGAGGGCCGAAGGGCCTGAACTGCACTGTAACATTCTATGTTCTGTGTTCTATGTAATGATTCAGTAGGGGTTCACAGCAAAAGTGGGAGCACAGAAAGTGTGTTGTTCAAGCACAAATTCAACCTGAAGGAGACAATTTTCTATTTAGAGATGTACAGCATGGAAACCCACCCTTCAGTCCAACCCATCCATGCCGACCAGATATCCCAACCCAATCTAGTCCCACCTGCCAGCACCCGGCCCATATCCCTCCACACCCTTCCTATTCATAAACCCATCTAAATGCTTCTTAAATGTTGCAATTGTACCAGCCTCCACCACATCCTCTGGCAGCTCACTCCATACACGTACCACCCTCCGCATGAAAAAGTTGCCCCCTTGGTCTCTTTTATATCTTTCCCCTCTCACCCTAAACCATGCCCTCTATTTCTGGACTCCCCGACCCCAGAGAAAAGACTTTGCCTATTTATCCTATTCATGCCCCTCATAATTTTGTAAACCTCTATAAGGTCACCCCTCAGCCTCTGCTCCAGGGAAAACAGCCTCAGCCTGTTCAGCCTCTCCCTGTAGCTCAGATCCTCCAACCCTGGCAACATCCTTGTAAATCTTTTCTGAACCCTTTCAAGTTTCACAATATCTTTCCGATAGGAAGAAGACCAGAATTGCATGCAATATTCCAACAGTGGCCTAACCAATGTCCTATACAGCCGCAACATGACCTCCCAACTCCTGTCCTCAATCCTCTGACCAATAAAGGAAAGCATACCAAACGCCGCCTTCACTATCCTATCTACCTGTGACTCCACTTTCAAGGAGCTATGAACCTGCACTGCAAGGTCTCTTTGTTCAGCAACACTCCCTAGGACCTTACCATTAAGTGTATAAGTCCTGCTAAGATTTGTTTTCCCAAAATGAAGCACCTCTCATTTATCTGAATTAAACTCAATCTGCCGCCACTCAGCCCATTGGCCCAGATCCTGTTGTAATCTGAGGTAACCCTCTTCGCTGTCCACTACACCTCCAATTTTGGTGTCATCTGCAAACTTACTAACTGTACCTTTTATTGGAAGTTTCTCAAACTAGGCAATGCCTTTCTCAGCTGGGACATTTGCCAGTATAATTAGGATTAGGTCATCGCTGTAGAAGAAATTTTACAAAGGAACATTACCTACAATAAAACAGCCAGTGTGAGATGAAATCAGTTGGTCCTTGACTGCATTCCTCAACTATGTGTCACTTCTGGCTCAGGGGCAGAACTTTCAAACTCACTCCAAAGACTCAGCCACATCATGAAATCATCAGTGGAATAAAAAAGGGAGTGCTACATTATCAAAGATGCTATCCTAAGATTATGATGTGGAGGTGCTGGTGTTGGACTGGGGTGGACAAGGTTAAAAATCACAACATCAGATTATAGTCCAACAGATTTATTGAAAATAAAAGCTTTCAGAGCGCTGCAAGCTTGTTATTTCAAATGAACCTGTGGGACATGGATAGGGCAAATAGACCAAGTCTTTTCCCTGGAGTGGGGGAGTCCAGAACTAGAGGGCATAGGTTTAGGGTGAGAGGGGGAAGATATAAAAGGGACCCAAGGGGCAACTTTTTCACACAAAGGATGGTACATATATGGAATGTGCTGCCAGAGGAAGTGGAGGAGACTGGTATAATTGCAGCATTTAAAAGGCATCTGGATGGGAATATGAATAGGAAGGATTTAGAGGGATATGGGCCAAGTGCTGGCAAATAGGACTAGATTAGGTTAGGATATCTGGTCAGCATGGGCGAGTTGGACTGAAGAGTCTGTTTCTGTGCTGTACATCTCTGACTCCATGACTACAACCTGGTGGTGTGATTTTTTTTTAAAACTTTGTCCTAAGATTAGGTTTGGGTTTTTTTTTGAAAAACAGAACACCATTTACAACAGCCTGTACTAAGTACATAAGCTTTAAAAGGTCATTCATCCCCCTGCTGTCTAACTTTAACCTGTGTGCAAATTGCCTATGTTTTCCCATTTTTCAGCAGTGAAGAGTTTTGATAGACTCCGAGGATGTGAAGGACATGATATAAGTTCAATTTATAAGAGATAATTAAAGACCATTGCTGCCTAACTCCTTCCCCATTTGTGACCCATCACAGACATTGGAGGAGCAGGGTATCTGTCCCAACAGGTCTGGAATGTTACCATAGATGCAGAAATATAAAAGGCTAATGCATGAGCAACTAGTGCCCTTGTCATGCATTTGTTGAGTCCCTCCACATTAATCGCAGGGTCTAAAAAGGAGACAAGTGTCCTTCTCTGCATTGCCCCTCAAATATTTCATCTCTAGGTCTGCATTCAACATTTCACAGCTCAGTTAAAAAAAAAGACTAACATTGGCCCTTCCCAAGAAAGGCTAGACAACCGCCTGAAAGAAAAATGCATGACTGCTCTAGGAAAGAATGCAATCCCATCCACAGTGTAAAGGATATTCTTTCTCCATTGCAAGTAACCTTCACAGTGAACTGCCTGCTGAGTGGAGTCCAGGCAGGTCACATTCCTAAGATACGTGCTATTTTAAAACTGCTCCACTGCTGTACATCCCCAACTCGCACCATGAGTTACCCTGCACCCCTTCACCACACCACCTTTTCTCCCCCCCCCCCCCCCCCCCACCCACTCAGACACGTGTGCGCGCGCACACACACACACACTTTACTCTCTAGAAATCTAACAATTGAAATAACTGTTGCTTCATTCAATAAGTGAAAATTGTCGCTACATGCACAATATCTGACGAGACAAACTGCGGGAGTACCTTCCAAACTGAAAATGCCTGTTTGCATTTTTGGGTAACAGCCTCTGGGTGTTATCAGGTCCATCACTGTGATTCACTAAACACTTCTTTGTTGATCTCCAAAGTGGGCCTCGCTGTTATCAGATCATTCAAATCCAGAATGTAGGTAGGCAAATGGACCTGCTGCAGGAAATCACTTCTAAAGCCACTGTACTCGGACACTAGGAGAAAGTGAGGACTGCAGATGCTGGAGTGTTAGTCGACACTCCTGCTTCTCGGATTCTGCCTGACCTGCTGTGCTTTTCCAACACCACACTTTGATTGTACTCAGAAGCTCATGATGTCATACAGGCCCAGTCACCAAGAGGCCCTGAGAGGAACATGTGTCCTTCAGCTCAGTAAAACAGTTACATCGAAAGAAAAATATCCAGAGAGGTAGATTGTGCCTTTTCTGACAATTGGTAATGAAACCATGTAAAGATGATGCCACTTAGATCCATGAAGAGAAATCTATTTACTTAGAGAGGAGTTGGAAATGTTTGGGATGTTCTAGCACAGCGCTGTGGAAGCTCAGTCTTTCAGTATGTATAGAGACTGATAGATTTCTGATTGATTACCAGAGGCGTACAAGATTTTGGGGTAGGTAAAAGATATTGAAGCATTTGGTCATTCATAACTGGATTGAATGGTGGGGCAGGATTGACAGGCTGAATTGCCTTCTGTTCCTATTTTGGCTCCTCCTCACAATTCAGGTTCAAGCTGTCAGTCTATCACCATCCGTATGGTGCTTGAGAGTCTGGTGAGCTGGAGTTGGGATTGGAGAATGGAACAATTTCTAACCAATTACAGTAAGTGAATGCATGAAGCATTTGAATGATGGGGAAATGACATTGTTAATATGGAAAGTAGTTAAGCAGGTGATTAGGGTTAATTGCTTGATTAACCAATTGACTAGGTAGATATCAAAATTGAACAAGTGGGATTGGTATTTTGAAGGAGTTGTAAGATTGGGGTAGTTTTTTTTTTAAAAATCCACGTGGAAAAGCTTAGTTTTCAGTCTCACTGACTGGCTCAGGATGAATTTGACAATAACAACCTGTTTAATGTCATGTTGTAGCCATCATATACAATATCAATCCTTGCCATATAAAATAGGAATCCAGGTGGTGTGATGCAGGAGTAGCGACTCTATCTCTGGGCCAAAAGATCCAGGTTCAATTCTGACCTGCCTCAGATGTGCATCCAAACAGGTGGTCTCAAAATGTTTTCATAATGTGCACCTGTTACTATTCAGTGAGATCGCCAGTACATGAAAGTTGAAAGGTCCTTAAGTTTCATACAGTACTTAAAAAGCAGTTTCTTTTTTATTTCATCAGTTAAATAAGGTGGCTCAATGGTTAGCACTGCTGCCTCACAGTACCAAGGACCTGGGTTTGAATCCAGCCTCTGGTGACTCTGTCTGTGTTTTTTTTTACAGACTGTCTGTGTGGAGTTTGCACATTCTCCCCAGGTCTGCGTGAGTTTTCTCCCACAATCCAAAGATGTGCAGCTCAGGTGAATTGGCCACACTAAATTGCCCACAGCGTTCAGTGCATTATTCAGAGGGAAACGGGTCTGGGTGGGTTACTCTTCGGTGGGTCGGTGTGGACTTGTTGGGCTGATGGGCCTGTTTCCATACTCTAGGGAATCTAATCTAATCTAAAATTGGCATGTAGCTTCTCAACAGCCAAATACCAATTTGTGAAATTTTCTTTGTTGCTCCCTGCTATATTCTTGTGTTGAGTTCCTTAACACAGAATGACCATTCGCATACTTAATTAGTAAGTAGCATAAATTCAATTTACTTAAATCTGAAAAAAGGTTTACTTAACAAACCGATGATTCCATCATCCAGAATTGTGCTGGTCACAAGGTCGCAATCCAATCCTTAGCATATTCAACTCTTAAAGCTTTAACATAACACTACCCACTCTCTCGTGACTCTAGGTTTCCCAATAGACATTTCACTTGGAAACCGGGGACCCACAGAGGGCTTCCAGATGGAGATGACTGCAGAATTTCTGTGCATCTAGTATTCCTAGAAATGGTCCTCACTAGGATAACGTGAGCAGAGCATGCCGATGACCTATTTAGCAAAAGAAAACTTGGTCATCAGACCCCATAATGCAACTAAGTTACATGGATGGTAAATACTGCTTCACAAGTACCTGTCCAAAACGAGGGCATCCACAAGTGTGTGCAAAGCCTAATCAGCGACACTCACCAAAACATCGTCCTAGAAAGCATTCTTACGCCTAGGTGGCAATATCTGGGGTGATTGTCCACAGTAGCTAACACTGCTGCCTCACAGCCCCAGGGACCTAGGTTTGATTCCACCCTTGGGAGTTTGCACATTCTCTCAGTTACTGCTGGGGTTTCCTTTTATACGCTCCGGTTTCCTCCCACAGTCCAAAGATGTGTCGGTCAGGTGGATTGACCATGCTAAATTGCCCATAATGCCCAGGGGTGTGCAGGTTAGTTGGATTAGCCATTCTTCAGGGGAAAGGGGGGAGGGGTGGGATGCTCTTCCGAGGATTGATTTGGAATCGATGGACTGAATGGCCTACTTCCATACTGTAGGAAATCTATGAATTTGCACCTGACATGAGCATTAATTGCATAGTTGCTTTTACCCATGACATTTCCTCATACTAGCATAATGACACGATTAGCATCAATTCATAAATCAGAAAAAACTAAACACAAAACAAAAAAAAACTCTCCATGTTATAGAAATCCCAGCAAAAAAAAGGGGAAGATTGCACTGCTCTGTTTCAGTATCAAAACCTCACCATCACACCCCCTCCATCTCAGACCCCTTTAAAACCTACCTCTTACCACACTTTTGCTCACCCACTTGAGTATCTGTTTGGGACTTTGATAAATTGTGTTTGATACTACACCTGGGAAACACTTTGGGATTTTGCACCAAGTTAAAAGACCTTTTATAAATGCTGCTTTTGTGGTTGCAATCAATACCGCCAAGCTGGGAACAAAGAAGCTGATGGAGTAGACGTCTCCAAGGGTTAACTCATCCCTTGCCCCCTTTTTTATAACAACTCAGCACCATCAGCAGGGATTATACAAAAATGTAAGCCCCACTCCTTTCAGTTCCCAATGGAGTCCCCTTGTATGAAGAGAGAAATTACCTTCAAAATAGTGCCCTGAGATTCCATGCATCCACCTGACAGTGCAGATGGGCTAGAAACTGAACCTACAGCCTTCTGCCTCTAAATGGCAGCATGCTGCCAAGAAAGTCATGGCTGACAAAACATCTGTCAAAACCCTAACTGTACAAGTCCAATCTTCCTCCTTGAAATTAGAGAGTCCGTCCACAGTTTACAGAGGATCTGTGCACCTGTTGTTCATTCCCATCAGCCATGATCTGGAGGTGCTGATGTTGGACTAGTGTGTACAAAGTTTCAAAATCTCACAACACCAGGTTAAAGTCCAACAGGTTTATTTGGAAGCTTTGGCTTTCAGAGCATTGCTCCTTCAGGTGGTTGTAGAGTATAAGATCGTAGGACACAGAATTCATAGCAAAAGTTTACAGTATGAAGTAACTGAAATTATATTGAAAATGATCTGGATTGTTTTTGTCTCATCTTTTAGAGTTAAAATTGCTATAAATTTGCTTTAAATTCTGTGTTTTACAATTGTCCTCCACAACCACCTGATGAAGGAGCAGCGCTCCGAAAGCTAGTGCTTCCAAATGAGCCTGTTGGACTATAACTTGGTGTTGAGATTTTTAACTTTGTACACCCCAGTGCAACACCGGCATCTCCAACTTATCTTTTAGAATGGGCATGTTGGTTTCAGTTCTTTCATATGTAAATCCCAGAACTTCCTTAAAGTCAGCATTATTCCTGTCAGCAACAGGGGAAAAATAAATTATTCTTGTAGCAGATATCAGCAAGAAGAAAGTTTTAAAAGTCATCCTCATTCAAGGATGGGAATTCATGTAGTGGAGCCCCAAAGCTTTAAACAATCAGGAAACAGTCTGTTCAAACATCAAACCTAGAACAAATACAATGCATTTCGTTTGGGTTCCAATCCAGACAGCAGAATTGCCTGGAATTCACCATCCGTGAGACAGCCAGACCTCTTGCTGTTTAATTAACAGGCACATCCTAGTACAAAGTGACAGTTTGCTCAGCTCCTACTAGAAGCCTATTGTATTCCAAACAGCAGAAGGCAGTTGCAACTGATTAAGGCTACAACTGATGAAAACCAGTTGATTCCATTAACCCAAAGGAACTGTCAGCATTAAACATTTCCTTAAAATGTTCAGCTTTTAGAACATTACAGCGCAGTACAGGCCCTTCGTCCCTCTATGTTGCACTACCTTGTCATACTAATCTGAAGCCCATCCCACCTACACTATTCAGTGTACATCCATATGCCTGTCCAATGATGACTTAAGTGCACTTAAACTTGGTGAATCTACTACCGTTGCAGGCAAAGCATTCCATACCCTTACTACTCTGAGTAAATATGAGCAATTGATCTTGAACCTCTGCTCACAAAATAGAAAAATTTTTAAAAAGCATCGCTGTTTTGATAGTGTATTCACAAAGAGGATCAGGAAGACAACAACCGAAACTATTTGGGAGTACAATTTAAACAAAAGGTGACACTACAACGAGAAGGCACATGTTCAAGACAAAAGTAAAAGAATATAATGAAAACAGAAATTGCTGGAGAAACTCAGAGTAGGTTAGATTAGATTCCCTACAGTGAAAACAGGCCCTTCGGCCCAACAAGTCCACACTGACCCTCTGATGAGTAACCCACCCAGACACATTTCTCTCTGACTAATGCACCTAACACTACAGGCAATTTAGCATGGCCAATTCACCTGACCTGCACATCTTTGGACTGTGGGAAGAAATGGAGCACCCAGAGGAAACCCACGCAGATACTGGGAGAATGTGCAAACTCCACACAGACAGTTGCCCGAGGCTGGAATCAAACCTGGGACCCTCTGCTGTGAGGCAGCAGTGCGAGCCACTGAGCCATCGTGCCGATCTGGCAGCATCCATGGAGAGAAATCAGAGTTAATGTTTTAGGTCCAATAACCTTTCTTCAAAACAGATTCAGAAATGGCTCAGTGGTTAGCACTGCTATCTGGCAGCACCAGAGACCGGGCACTATTTCACCCTTCGGCAACTGTCTGTGTGGAGTTTGCACATTCTCCCAGTGACTGTGCGGGTTCCTTCTGGGTGCTCCAGTTTCCTCCATAAAGTCCATAATGATGTGCAAGTTAGGTGAATTGGCTCTGCTAAATTGCCATAATGTACTGGGATGTGCAGGTGAGTTGGATTAGCCATGGAAAATGCAGGGATCGGGTCTGGGTGGGATGCTCTTTGGAAGGTCAGTGAGAACTCGAATGGCCTGCTTCCAAACTGTAGGAATTCTATGAAATGTTAACTCTGCTTTTTCTCCACGGTTCTTGCCAGATCTACTGAGTTTCTCCAGCTTTTTATTCTCTGTTCCAGAATTCCAGCATCCATAGTTTTTTGTTTTATTAAAATAAATTAACACTAACGTCAGCTGGTTAAAGGTTATAGAAGATATAACCGTGGGCGGCACGGTGGCACAGTGGTTAGCACTGCTGCCTCACAGCGCCAGAGACCTGGGTTCAATTCCCACCTCAGGCGACTGTCTGTGTGGAGTTTGCACATTCTCCCCGTGTCTGCGTGGGTTTCCTCTGGGTGCTCCGGTTTCCTCCCACAGTCCAAAGAGGTGCAGGTCAGGTGAATTGGCCAATCTAAATTGCCCGTATTGTTAGGTAAGGGGTAAATGTAGGGGTATGGGTGGGTTGCGCTTCAGCGGGGCGGTGTGGACTTGTTGGGCCGAAGGGCCTGTTTCCACACTGTAAGTAATCTAATCTAAGATGCACAGTACCAGAGAATTGTATTATAGACATTGAAATTATTATATGGTGCTAATTAAGAGGTTTGTTGGATCTCCCAAGAGTCCCTCCTTGGTAAGGGAGGCACCTAAATACAGCACACTAAGAACAGAGAGACATCCAAGGGAGCAGATGTTCAGAGGTGCATGCTCCATCGTGTCCCAAACCCTCTATCCTAATCTGAGGACTAATCAACCAACAGTCGTATCAGTCAAGACCGAATAGGCCCTAACTAACCCTGAAACAAAATGAAATCTGCTTCTCATGCAAAATTGATTAAGTTTCTCTGTTCGAGCCATTACTTAAATGGAGTCACACTACATTTACAGTACAGCTTCAGGATTGGCATATATGGTGAAGCCATGATGCCAGACAACAAGAACCTGCACTTCTATAACGCATGGAATGTAACAATGTCTCAATGGTTTCCCAGAAAGATTATGAAGCAATGACTGACTCCTAGCTACACAAGACAAGATTGGTCCTATGTGGGGAAAGCAATTTACAAATGTTGTATTAACAGAACAGCTGAAGATAAGGATGCCAACTACACCATCCCTTCCTTGTTACAAATGGGTAATCATCCAGAATTCATAATCGTATAGAATGAGCAACAACTTAATAAATCTTCAGTAGATGGTCGGAGACTGAAAGATAAAGTAATATTTAAACTTTTACAATTTTACTTAAATCCAATAATAAAAATCTGAAAAAATACTTGTAAAAGACTCATTGTCAGAGCTAGAGAGGTTGTTTGGTGAAACTTGAGACTTGTTGCATCAAGGAAAAATTGAATTCCACTAAAACATACAAGACCTAACATTCTCTGGAGTGTTTAGTAGGCCTCTTTTGCTAACTAGGACAATTTCACTCATTTCTATGTGATTCAATACCAGGTATCCCAGCAAGATACCGGGAAAAGAGAGTTTCTAGAAAATTCCTAATTTTCATGTCTAATTGTATTGATGTTATGAGAAAGTGTTGTCGCATTTGCTCATTAACTAATAGTAGGCACTGATAATTTCTTGCTATTTTAACTACAACATCTAGCCCATAGACTGTGCGACATCGTAGGTTGGGTGATTGGGTATTGACAACATGTTTAGCTATTGACCAACTTATGCTTTGTTATGCCAAGTCAAGATTTGACCCAAATATCTTATATGATGCATGTAAGAACTTGAAATGAGACTAGGAAGAGGGGAGGTCCATTGCTTGGATACCATCTGCTGCAATGGGCTTTGCTTGAGGAAAAAAAACCCTTTAAGTTTCTGTCATTCTCATTTACTGCAAATGAAACTCTAAATATCAGAAATGATTAATTATTGCAACACATTTGCTCTGCATCTTCTGGACAGTGGCAATCACAATCAGATTGGGGCTCTGCTCTTCCCCTTTCCCCACTGCAACCAAGCTTCATATTTCTGGCCAGGATGTCCAATCCTAACTTCTACCTCTTCAGATATTGACTGCTTACCTGTAATTGGAGTCCTTCCTTTTAAAGGTGGATTGTCAGGCAGGGAAGATAACCATACTCTCTTTTACAGTAATGAGCTGATGTATTCCAGCCAGTAGTGAAAAGCCTTGGGACACTTAAACTGCTTCTTCATGCATTAGAGCATTTGTCGGTGTGTATGAGGATAAGATATGTGGGTAAGGCAACAGCGGTGATTGGCAATATAGTGAGATGGATAGTCAGGTGAGATTGTCAGGTAATTTGGGGGATGGTTGGGGTGGTAGCTGGTCGGAGCCAGGTGGCGGGTTCCAGTTAGGTCACATAGATGGGGGTCCAGGCCAAGGGCTCATCAGGTGCTAGGGGAGAAAAAGGATTGAGTGACACTGAGTCAGTTGGTGGGCGATAATCAGGTCAGATAGAGGAAGGTCAGTTACTGAGTAGGACTAGGACTTTTCTGTCGAGAATTCCTTGGATAACTACCCAAGGAAACTTTTGAAACCGTCTGACATCTCCACTTTGAACTCCAATTCAGAATTTTGCAGAGGGTCCGGGGAGCAGGGGATTTGCTCCTTGGAAGTTCAACTTCCTCAGTGTTAGTCGGAGACAGGATGGACTATCTGGAGACGGAGCATAATAGCCCAGTTCTTCCAGAGGATTAGAACTTGTTTTTCACAGTACTCATTAGCAATGTTGATCAGTATTAGACACAGGTTTGTCATTACTCAAGTTCCACTAATACTGCACTATATTTCGAGGTGGATGATGAATTACAGACAGCTCCACTTTTGTATTAAAATAATTGGTATACATGAATTCTTGACAGAAATATTAAGAGTTGATCTCATTAGGGCTCCATTGTATGTACAGAGCTGTTTAGGAATGGGTTGAAGAACTGGATTACAAATTCTTGTATAGTACTGTAATCTGTAGGGTACATTCTCTTCAGTAAAGTGCTTGTTTCATCACCATGACGTGTCCAAACCATGAACAGCACAAGCTATTAATCTTGAACATTATTTTCATGCTCCTTTCCTTTAATGGTAGCTGAAATTTAAAGATTTCTTTTGTTCAAAAGAATTTGCCTGAATGAATATACCTTGAAAGAAAACAGGCTGTCAAAAGCATTCCAACTAGATTTTGTTCAGTAGCAGTGCTGTTTTTAATTACCCATCTTCAGCACCATCCTAAAATGGTCTTCATTGTCACTGAGTCATACAATATAGAAACCGGTTCTTTGGCCCACCATGTCTAGGCTGACTGACAAATACCAAACTACAGTAATCCTATTTACCTGCACTTGGTCCATAGCCTACTGTGCCCTGGCAGCTCGTTCAGATACTTCTTAAAATGATGAAAACGTACCTGCCTCCACTATCTATTCAAGCAGGGAAAAAAAAACTGCAGATCCTGGAAGAAACAAACAAATGAAAATTACTGGAAAACTCAGCAGGTCTGGCAGGAACTGTGGAGAGAAGGCAGAATTAATCTTTCGGGCCTAATGACCCTCCTTCAAACTCTGCTTTCTCTCCACAGATGCTGCCAGACCTGTTGAGTTTTCCAGCAATTTCTGTTTTTAGTTCTCTCAGGCACCACGTTCTATATTTCTACCCATCCTCTGGATAAAAGAATTTTTCCTCAGATCCCTCTGAACCACTCACTCCTTACCTTAAGCTTACACTTTCTGGTCTCAGACATATTTGCCACGGGGAAGTGATTCTCACCATCTACTCTGTCTATGCCTCTCGTAACCTTGAATATCTCAAATTAGATCCCCCTCAGCCTCCTCTGCGCCAAGAAAAACAAACTCAGTCTCTCCTCATGCTGACACTTTCCATTTCAGGCAACATCCCAGCAAAGTTCCTCTGCACTCTCTCCAGTGCAATCACATCATTCACATACTGCAGCAGCTGAGATTGTACACAGTATTCCATCTGTGTCCGAACCAATGTTTTGTAAAGTTGCAACAAGCCACCCCTGCTCCTATATTCCCTACTTCCGGCTAATGAAAGCAAGTATCCATATGCCCTGTATACCTGCACTAATATCTTCAGGGATTTATGGACTTGTACATCAAGATCCCTTTGCTCCTCAGTACTCTCTAGGGACCTACCATTCATTGTGCAAATCCTTCCCTTATTCAACCTCCCAAAATGTATCACCTCACACTTATCAGATTAAATTCCATCTGTCATTGCTGTGCCCAATTTACCAGTTGATCAGTGTCAAGCTGCAACCTGAGACCATCTTCCTTACTATAACACCACCAATTTCCATGTCATCTACAAATTTACTAATTATATCTTCTACATTTACATTAATGTACATAACAGCCAGCAAGGGTCCCAGCACCAATCCCTGTGGTACACTGCTGGTCACAGGATTCCAATCACCAAAACATCCCTTTACCATCACCCTTTGCCTATTTGTTAGCCAATTGTGAATCCAGATTGCCAACTTGCCTTGGATCCCACAGGCTCTTACTTTTTGCACCAACCTTCTAAGTGGGACCTTGCCAAAAGCCTTACTGAAGTCCATGTAAACCACATCAACTGCACCACTCTCATCAGTATATTTTGTCACCTTTTCAGAAAAAACTAAAATAAATTAGTCAAACAAACCAATGCTGAATATCCCTGATCAATCCCTACCTTTCTAAGGATTGATTAATCCTGTTCCTCTGAATTTGTTCCAATAATTACCTTACAACTGATGTCAGACTATCTGGTCTGTAATTACGTGGCCTATCACTGCTGCCTTTCTTGAACAACGGAAGGACATTAGCTATCCTCCGGTTATCTGGCACTTCACCTGTGGCCAGCGAAGAATGAAATATCTCTGCCAGGGCCCCAGCAACCTCCTCTCTTGCCTTCTATAGCAGCCTGGGATACATCTCATTAGCCACTGGGAACTGTCCTAGTATTACTTTTACATCTGCTTGGACCTTGCTCCTGGCCCTGCATCTACTCCATGCCCCATTCCCCCAAATTAGTTTAAAACCTCCCCAACAGCACGAACAAACCTCACAGCCAGGATATTGGACCCATTCCGGTTCAGTTGCAACCCATTCAGCTTGTAGAGGTTTCACCTTCCCCAGAAACTGTCCTAACAATCCAAAAATCTAAATCCCTCCCTCCTACACCACACCCCTTTAGCCACACGTTCATCTGGCCAATCTTCCTATTCCTATACCCAGTCGTGAGGTGCACTGGAAATAATCTGGAGATTACAAAATTGGTAGTCCTTCTCTTTAATCTACTAATTCTCTAAACTCCTGTTCTAGGACTTCATTTCTTATTTTCATCCACATCATTGGTGCTGACACATACCATGACTGCTGGCTGTTCACACTCTCCTTCAGAATGTCCTGCAGCTGCTCAGAGGCATCCCTAACCCTGGCACCAGGCAGGTAATCTACCAATAGAGAGTCTCATTTGCAGCCCCAGAACCGCCCATCACTAAAGCTTTCCGAATTTTTTTTTTCTCCCTTGCTATGCAGCAGAGCTAACCCTGGTGCCACAAATTTGGCTGTTGCTGCTTCCCCAGAGAGATCAATCCTTCTCACCCCACCACCCCACTTCCCAACAGTATCAAAAGCATGCATTAGGTATAATCATGGATCTCCTTGCACTTGCTTTACCAGAAGATCTGTGGAGTTGAGGTATCAAGCTGATGCATAATTGGTACTGTTCAGAGCCCAAACATTACACGTTCAGATCCCTATTCAATGAGAAGTAGAAAATAGATTGACGTCCAGTGCAGTTCCAAGGGAAAGCTGCACTGTTAAAGGTGCCATCTTTCAGATCAGACATTAAACTCCCTACCCCTCAGTTGCAAGTAAAATATGTCACATCATTCTCCTGTTCCCTACCCAATAGTTGTCAACATCACTCAAAATTAGATTGTCTGGTCATTATCACATTGCTGTATTTAGGAGTTTGCTTGTAATGTAGGAAATGAAGCAGTAATTGTGCATTTTTTAAGAACTGGTGTCAAGTGCTTTGGGACATCCCAGGGCAACGGAAGGTGCTACATCCACCAATTCCAAAAGATGGCTCTTCAAGGGAATTGAGGATGATTAGTGAATCCGGAGACATCCACATCCCATAAATGAACATTACAAAAAAAAAAAATTTTTTTTCTTCGGATACAAATTAACAAGGTGTTTTAAGAATATCTACTGAGGATATCCTGAAGAGTGGTTTCCAAACAATTCCTGTCTAAAGGTGATACAGTGTCACAATGTAGTTTTGCTCAAAAACAATGATTATTGTTGGTTTCTGTACAATCCCTCAAAATGAGGTAATTCCCTTTCAGGACCACTAACGCATTAAAACTGGCAATTAGTGTAATAGCTAATTAATGTCAAACAGAACCTAATGAGAATGAGTCAATGTTGCAATCTTTTCTTTGATTCATGTCTACAGTCATGGAAAGGGACAATATTTATAGATTGGTGCTACCACAGTAAAAAGCATGCATTTGTATAGTATCTTAAATGTTGTAAAACATCTAAAATCATTTCATAGCATTTCCAATGGCACCCAATCACTTTTGCAAATTATGTAAATGAAATTTGAAAATCAAACCAATTAGAGGTTATTCAAAAATCTGCTTATACATACACAATTCAAAAGTGATCACCAATTTCATCTTTTGAGATTAAACTTGAAATAAAGCTCCCATTATGCTCAGAAGAATCAGAATTTTGTTCACCTAAAAATTTGCATTTCAAAGATCAGAAGTATTACAAAAATATCAGTAAGAAAACAAAAATCTGAGGTTCTCCCTCCAGTGACTGATCAAAACTGAAATTCAGGTAGTTCAAAACATTGAATGCCCACACCATGACCCAATGTCATACGGTCACAGAGATTTATAGCACAGAGAGAAGTTCTGCCCCATTGTGTCCATGCCAGTCAACAAACATCCCTCTCTTTCATCTCATTTTCCAAAATACAATCCCAGCAGGGCAGAAAGAGGCCATTCAGCCCAATCCTTCTGAAGACCATCCCATCTAGATCCACCCCCACAATTCCCATGGCCAATCCACCTAACCTGCACATCCTTGAAACTGTGGGAGGAAATCCGAGCACCCAGAGGAAACCCATAAAGATACGGGAAGAATGTTTGTTTATGTAGAGTTTGTACAGACAACCAAGCTAGAATTAAGCCCATGTCCCTGGCACTGTGAGGCAGTTGTGCTAACCATTGAGGCCACTGTGCCACCCGAGCACTTGACTCATAACCCTGTTCCTATAGTATTTCAAGTGCTCATCTAAATACTAAAAGTCCACTACCCTGTTAGGCAGTGGGTTCCAGATGTCCAAAAACCTCAGGGTGATTTTCTCTTCCCCTCAAAACTTCCTGCTACCTACCTTTAAAATGATGCCCCAATTATCAACCCGCTCTGCTAAGGGGCAAGGTTTCTCCCAAGCTACCCTGCCTTTGTCCCTCAAAACTTAATCAACTGCAGTCTCTATTCATAGCTGAATTACTCCAGACTATGCAACATCCATTGAATCACTTCTGCAACCTTCTAGTGCAATCCCATCCTACCTATCAATGGCAACTAGAACTGCACACAATACTCCAGCTGTAATCTAAAATGTTAATATTTTAAATACAGCTCCTTCATAACATCCTTGCTACTGTATTCAAAGTTTTGGCTATTGAAGGAAAGTATTCCATCTGCCTTCATACACATCTCATGGGAGCACAGTGGCTCAGTGGTTAGCACTGCTGCATCACAGCACCAGCGTCCCAGGTTCGATTCCAGCCTCAGGTGACTATCTGTATGGAGTTTGCACATTCTCCCTATGTCTGCGTGAGTTTCCTCCAGGTGCTCCGGTTTCCTCCCACAGTCCAAAGATGTGCAGGTCAGGTGAATTGACCATGCTAAATTGCCCATAGTGCTAGGTGCATTAGTCAGTAGGAGGAAAATGGGTCTGGGTGGGTTACTCTTCGGAGGGTAGGTGTGGACAGGTTGGGCTGAAGGGCCTGTTTCCACACTATAAGGAATCTAATGGAATCGAATCATGTAGGGTGGCATAGTGGCTCAGTGGTTAGCACTGCTGCCTTGCAGCACCAGGGACCCGGTTCGATTCCAGCCTTGGGCGACTGTCTGTGTGGAGTTTACACGTTCTCCCTGTGTCTGCATGGATTTCCTCTGGGTGCTCCAGTTCTCTCCCACAATCCAAAGATGTGCTGCTGAGGTGAATTGGCTAAGCTGCTCAGTGTTCAGGGATGCACAAGATAAATGCATTAGTCAGGTGTAAATACAGCATAATAGAGTAGGGGAATGGGGTCTGGGTGGGTTACTCTTCGGAGGATCATGTGGACTTGTGGGACTAAATGGCTTGTTTCCACACTGTGTAGGTTTGTTAATGGGCAAGAAAATGCTAAGTGCTAAAAAATATATGACCCTAGACCGATCAATGGCACAGTTTTCCACAAGGTGGTTAGAGAAGTGATGAGAATGAGAAATATGGAGTTGACCTGAAGGGAAGATATGACCTATTCTCACCACTCTAGGTATTTTTAACCAACCTGTTTGGACGCACTTTGACACACCTCTGGTGCAGGCGGGATTTGAACCAGGCATCCTGGCCCACACGATAGGCTCTTGCGGCACAGTGGTTGTAACCTTTCTTATCACCACTCTACTGCTCAAGGTCTAGGCAAAAGGTCTATGGCTGCCCTTCTCAATCCATCACCAATTAACAATTCTCCACCCCCATTTATCTGCTTTCCCAGCAGAGGGATAAAGATGACCCTCAGATTAGCTGGCAGCTTATGGAAACCCAAGACCCCATCATCAAAGCCTGTTGCCTATGCTCCGCCTGTTAGCTCTTAATGTGTGTTTGGCCAGATTTTCTCCCAGTGGATATGATGTGTCAGTCACCACCAAATATGCCTACTCCCACACTTCTCAAAACAAAACGAACAAAAAATAAAAAGGCATTCACACCTACAGTACATTTTCCTTTTGCATCAAGCTTTTATTCTGGGTGTTTCATCCTTCACCTGAAGGAAGTTAATGTCCTAAGTCTGTTAAACCAAGAATTTGAGATAGGCAAGACATCAGTCAGCATGATGTAAAGGGTTAAACACTGGGTTCCTTTTGTGCAAAGATTGAGTACTGGATGATGAACCTTCAAGTTGGCAGGTATTGTCTTCAACAAAGCAAACGGTCTCAGGCTAATTGTGCAGTGGGAAACTAAAGCACAATTGAAACTTTCATGATGCTCACTGACTTGATCTAAAGAAAATAGCTTCAATTATAAGGAACAGAATTATGAGAATGGCAACTTCCAATCGAAATCGTGTCAATTTGAATGGTTCAATGATGACAAAACAATAATCCAGAGAATTAGTACTCCAGTTGGGTCTGGTATTTTCAATTCTGGTCTTCACCCATATAATGACAGGCACAGCCATTAATGACTATAGCTCAACAGGAGACTGTCTCTTACTCAAGTTCAATACCTGATCACTGTTCCTTTAGTTTTAAAGTAATTTTCAATGTAATTTCAACATAAATGTTTAGAAATCATGCTTTAGTCTCACAAATGATGAAGGGTTATGTATAGATTCAAATATTTTTCCTTAATGAATTGAAGTGAGCAAATCCTTTTTATGTCGAGTGCAAGATTTCAAATATCTGCACAGCATTAGTACATCTTTGAAGCTCTTAATACCATACACCATCTCTGTCACACTTAAGTCACGATGGAGTATATGTGATCAGTGATTCAAGCTGAGTTAAAAGGAGAGGGATAGCTCATTATACACCTAAATTAGAGCAAAGCAAAGTGGAAGTGTATTAGATGTGCCAAAAAGAGCTCTCACTTCTATATACTCAGCTCCTGAAATATTCATTTGATGAAGTAGCAAATAGAATTTATACAAATGTCAATTATTAGCAATAATCCATAGTTGCTGTTTTTCAGTTTTTGCATGATTTTAAAAAATGCTAAAAAGTATAAAGTAAATTCTCAGGTAATACTCACTTTATCTCCTATTCCTTCACTCATTAGGTATTTTGTCTAGACCACCAGAACTGTATTTCCCAATTTCCATTGGAGAAATAGCACTCGAGGGAGGAGGACCACTTCCTTCCTCTCATGTCATCGGAATCAACTCCTGCATCGAAGTCAATTGCTGCAAAACTGGACTGCTTCCAAAAAGTGGCACGTTGCAAAGTCCAGTGTCTCCCATTACCCAAAAGATGTGCAATGTCCCTCGCCCTAAGCAAAGGAATGTGGAGATGTTTCCGCATTTACGAGGGGAAATTAATAAGGTGGGCTACAGGAGGCATTTCTGCTAGTCCACAGTATAAATTTTTTGTTAAAAAGGGTAAATTTAAAAACTAAAAAATGACATGAAACCAAAATAGAGGTAGAGAAAGAGGGAACGAAACCCAGAGAACAAAGGATCTAAAATCCCATAAGAGATCCAATCCTTTTGTTGCAATTACCAATGATTCAGAAGTTGAACCTCTCAGGGAACAGTGGTAACATAACCAACAAACTAATTGTAATTCCTCCTGTGAACACAGCCCTTTTGACTGTTTAGAAATAATGAAGCGGTTTGAAAGATCATCCGTCTTTGTTATTCTCTACATCCCAACTGTTTGAGGACTCGTTTACCACCAGCCTGGAGTATCAAACTTTACAGCCGAGTCAGACTAATATTCTTCAGCAGAACCTCACAGCTTTAACCAAAGTAGATTTGTAGTGGTACAATGTTGAACTAACAATAGCACTGAGCAAGAGCTGCTAGCTGCTATTGGGCTTCAGGCTGTGCATTGGCCTAAAATACTTTCAACAGCTCAAACACTCTTTCACTTATATAGTATTCCGAGGGCAAAACGCAAATGATTAATGCACTAGGTTTCTTCACGTTTTCTCCATGAGTTACAAAACTCAATCACTATCTTTTCCAGTTTCACAGTTTTAATGAGACAAGTTGGAAGGAGCTTTTAAAAGATGGAAATACTGCATCAAAAGAATTCATAGAATTTAATCCAACAACACAGTCATCAACTGAAAATGCAAATTGACCTAATAGCTACCCTAAGCTGCAAAGAATTTATTTGAAGACCTGAAATGAACATTGCAGGCATAATAACTTTACTCCAACTCACTCATGTGAAGTCATATTTCGGAGAAATGTGATGAGACATAAATAAAGCAAGTTCTTTCTTTCCAGTCACCATTTTTCTAAAATATGAAGAGATATTAATGGAGTTCAAATTTCTACTGCAAGTTATTTCCAAACACTCGGATTCGGCTTCCATATAAACACTGGTAACATTTAACTCAATTTCTTTGTGATGCACCTGACCTTTCTGTGCTGTCACACTGGTTGACCATTATGGAAGTTTCCTTCCACTAAACATTGGCAAATTTTAATTAATTGTATAGGGTTCCTGTCACTGATACTTCATCTTTGTCAATGACTCCATTCTTGTCTGACTTAAGAGTGAAGGAGACTATTAGCAAACTTATACTTCATCCCAAGCTAGGCCGCAGAATCTATATCACTTCCATTACAAAGACTGTCTGCTTCTATGTTAATCATAGACCTCCAGCCATCTTGCTTCATATACTATTGAAATTGAAATCCTCATCCACATTATCCTCCAGTGCTTTCTTCCAAAGTTAGATTAGTTATTAGCATTTTAAAATGACTGTTTTTCATATTTGGAATTTGAGGAGTGTCAAAAAACATCAAAAGTAACTGCGAGACTAGTTAAAACTTGGTTCATTGACATTGGCCTGAAGCAACAGCACTCACCACCACTGCCCACAAAAATCTAGCACACTCTGCGGTATGGATTTCCCCTTCCCAGGTTTAGTTTGATGCCAGTGCCAGCTCCAAGGGATCTCTGGCATCCAACAAATCTTTATACATTAAGCAGTAAGACTGAGGAATTCTCACAGACACCAAATTAAAAGGCACTGATTTATCCCTATATTTTGTAATAATTTTACAGACAGCAAAATAATTGGGTGTACGCATGGAAGCTCAAATATCAAAACCTTTACAAAGAAACCAAAATAACATTTTTGATGTTAAAAACCTATAATATTTATGATGAGAGAGAAATTTGACACTCCATAGCCATAAAATTAGTTTATTTAGGACCGGTGAGCTTGGTCTGCAAGCATGCCATTAAAATCCTAATTACACCTCGTTCAATGAGCCACAACTTTAATTGGTTGTACAGTGAGACAAATACCTCAAAAGGATGAAAGCATGCATCAAGTCTGGATCGTACTCACAGGAGTTAAGAATAAGGGGGTAATCTCAGAAACCGATAAAATTCTAACAAAGCTAGACAGATGCAGGAAGGATGTTCCTGATGGTGGAGTTCAGAACGAGGGATGTTAGTTTAAGGATAAGAGGTAAAACTTTCAGAACTGTGGAGGAGAAATTTCTTCAGCCGGAGAGTGGCAAGTCTGGGGAATTCACTGACCAACATTTTCATCTCTGATTACATTCTGAAAGAGGGTCAGTGGACCTGAAATAGTAACTCTGCTTTTTCTCCACAGTGCCAGACCTGCTGAGGTTTTCCAGCTATTTCTATTTTTGATCTTCAGCATCCACAATTCTTTAGCGGTTTGTTTCATGTTAAGTCAAATAATTTCGACCTGCAAGGACATAAACATTACAGTATACCCTGTGGAAAACCACAGACGACAACCTCCAGAGTCTGCATTCATTTGCACACTAGCAGATGCCTGAAGATATTGTCTGTTTAACAATGTAGCGACAGTAAACATTCCTAGTTTCACCACCATTCTCTGGGCCTTAGGATTCTAACAATGCATATGTATTTTCAAGGGGCTGTTAACTTGTTAAATGGCTCAAAATCAGCCTGTGCTGAATACTGTCGCTGCTCTCCTCAACTCCCCTGTCTGTCCTTTCCATTGTTGTCCCTGAACAGAATAGTTGTAACACCACTCTGTGGCAGATTGGGTAGGGAAGCAGAGATATTAACATTCACCCACATCCAGAACTTGTAAAAAAGTGGAAAGCATTCTTAAAAAAAGCTTTCATCATTATTGAGCAAGTAATGTTCTCTATGACAGTGAAGTGCTAACAGAAAAGGCAACCTCACGGCAGAATCACAAATAAAGCAAAAACATAGCATGGAGGAAGATAGGGAGATGCACTAGAGGAGATGAAGGATGACAGTTGGTGATAGTAAAGTCAGCAAGCTATGAGAATCAGGTGAAGGATGAAGTGCACTCATTATTTTGAATGGCAGAGACAGCAATTATTTTGAATGCCAATGACAGAAGGCAATTTTTCCCTTGAGCAGCTTCCTCCCTTACTCCTTCCCCAGCAAGAGCGAAAACAAAACACAGGGCTCATGCAAGGCCAAAGCCTACATTTATTATCACCTCCACCACCAGCAACTTACATAAAACCATGAGTGCATAAAAATATTCCAAGGCCATTTACAGAGAGAAAAACAAAACCAGAAATCAAGCACACGTTAGGAGAGGTGGTGGAAGTACTTTTTTTAAAAATGGCTGCTTAAAGATGGGGTGAGGTGTTAAGACCAAGCAATCCCAGCCTGTGGCTGGAGTAGTTTGCTGCCATCATTGTTGTTGCTGGGTTGGGTTTAAGGACCTAACTTGGTTTACAATTGTAAAGGAAAATCACAAGTCAGAATATTAGAGGATGTTGTCTAAAACAAGATGTAAATTGTACCTGATTGCTATAATGCAAAAAAAAGTACCCTAGTCAGATAAATATTGTTAGTGAGACCATTAGGAAAGCTGTGGATATAGTTCATCTTGCAAGATCCTAGGATGTTCTGCCTTTGTCCACTCAAATCCTTCGAGTCATTAGTTTGGATGGAGCTTAATACAGTTTCCAACTTCAGTTTTTCTCAGAACCATTACTTTATATGCATCTTCACACAATCATTTATGCCTACAAGTCATAGCCAGAGCATTTAGATGAGCCACAGAGTACCATTATCAAATAGCAGGAAGACATAATTACAGCTCTGGCCCCCATCATAAAGTCCATACCTACGCCAGTCATACCATCCTCCCAACCACCGAATCCCAGCCAACTATCTCAGTTTGAACAAGAGGTGGTGACATTCTGAGGCACATATGCAACTGCTAGCCAAGCTGAGTCCATATCCTCTGTCATAAAGCTCAGATACTTCCACCTCAGTAACAATACCCTCCCCCTCTGACCATCTCAGACTTCCAAAATGCTCCAAAAGCCTGTCATTTTCTATATTTTAGCTTCAGCAAAATCAAAGCTCCACTATCACAAACTGCCCCAAGTCCCCACACAACTTCAAATTTCCAGCAAGTGTTTAAATTGTTTCGAAGCCTCATACCTCACTAACTCCTTCAACCCTACATCCCCTACCACCCAGAACTCTGCAACCAAATCTGTCCCTTTTGTCCTGCCCTCCCTCTGCCTTGTATAAGAATTTCCTTATAAGGCACTCCTGCCTCTCTCCTCCTAAACACCTCAAAATTTACTTCCATTTTACCAAGTTTTAGTTAGCCCTTTTAAATCTCCATCACTAGTTCTTGAAACCCATTTCTGTGCTTCTGCGTAGTATTTTGAGACATTGTATGTCATTGCAAGCTGTTACTCGTTTAAATAGATGTTTTGTACAAGGTAGACCACACACTCCACTGGACAGATATTGTAGAGCATTCACATTGGGAACTCTGCAATGAAAGATGCTTCACCAGATATTGCTAAACAATAGTAAACCTACACCATTGAGATATTTCTGGTGAACAGAGGAAACCTCAGCAAAACACTCTGAATACGCTGTAGAATAATAGGAGAGTCAAATGATAAGTTGTTAGCTGGAAACCTGAAATAAAGTCAAAGTTAGATGTCCAGCATGTTAGCACTAAAGCTCCACAGGTAAACTTTCACATGTATGGGGCAGTATGTGGCTCAGTTTGTTTTTACAATAAAGTTCATTTTAATTCAGTGTCATGGAAGCGAGCATTTGTGAGGCAGCTCATATCATTTCTTAAAACTGTAGCAAACTCTTTCCTTGTGGGATCACAGAATAAATGCCAGAAGTCAAATCATTGGCTCCTGGGTGACCCATATTAAAAACCACAGAATCCCTACAGTGTGTAAACATGCCATTTGGCCCAACAAGTGCACACCGACCTTCCGAAGAGTTACCTACCCAGTCCCTTTCTCCAACCCTATTACTGTACATTTTTCCCTGACTAACACACCTAACCTACACATTCCTGAACACTGGGCAAGTTAGCATGTCCAATTCACCCAACCTGCAAATCTTTTGGACTGTGGGAGGAAACTGGAGCACCAGAGGAAACCCACGCAGACATGGGGAAAAATGTGCAAACTCCACGCAGACAGTCGCCAGAGGCTGGAATCAAACCTGTGTCCTTGGCGCTGTAAGGCAACAGAGCTAACCAACTGAGCCACCATGCCACCCAAACAGGCACCAATATTTAAAGATGTACTCATTGTTTACTCCCTTCACAGTGGTGGGTTGTGGGGGGAATGGATGTTGACAGGAAGACTCTCAGAATACTTTCCTGTTCCCCACTGCCGTTTGAAGGAATGAGTTGCCCACTGGTACGTAGTCAGTCATGGGGCAGGGGAATTTGCCAGGCAGGGTCCCAGAGACAGGTAATGTGGCTGGCCTTCCCAATGTAGGCAACATGGGGCTTTCACTGGCTAGAGAGCTGGCAGCAAGAATCTCATCACTTGCATGAGGGACCTTTCAATAGCATCAATGTGCATTTATGTAGTGCCTTTAATGTTGTTCAGTATCCCCCAAAATGTTAATCAGGCAAAAACAAATTGACAGAGAGCTATGGTAGGGCAGGTAGTCAAAAGGTTTGACAAAATGGTGGATTTGAAGGAGTTTCTTAAAAAGGAAAAAGCGCTTGAGGCATAAACCTTAAGGGTGGAAATTCCAGTGCTTGAAGTGTTAATGTATTAAAAGAGGTTTTAATGATGCTCATAAATCATAGGTGTAGAAGTTGATTTGGGAGTATAAGATGGCTACATTCTTCTGCCCCAAAACATCATAGAATTGAGTAAAAGGTCAATGCCATTTTTCAGACACAGTATGCCATATCCACTTTCACAGTCGTATTTAATGTAGAACTCCGGAACTGGATGCTTCACTAAGAGGTACCTCAAATTGGGGCAAGGGATCAGATGGTACAGTCTGTGTTCACGGGAAATTAGGACACAACCATGCAGAGCAGACTTTGCATGTCAACAGCATGTTAAAAATGCTGAACACCCACAACTAAACTTTGATGTGCAGTGTGCAAGTCAACCCCCACCTTTGCAGAGATTTTTCAAGGCTTCAGAAGATTGATGTCTGCAGTACCTCAAATTACAGGCAGGTTGGCCAACAATAAGTTGGCACCAAAAATGCTGCCACCACCCCAACTCCAATAGACAGACAAACAAATAAACATTGTCCAACTTTACTTGAAAAGATTCTGAATTTTAACTGTATGTCTTCATAATTGAAATGATAATTCACAAAGTCAATAAAATCCTAATGGCACTCCATTTGTATTGTTTTATCAGAGAACATTTTTTTTTGCAGCATTTTCTGGTTGGGACACATTAAACGTTGTCATGTAACATAGCCACAAAAACAACTATCAATGCATTCTCACAGGAAACTGCCAAAGTGTCCTCCAGGCTAAATCCTAGTTTTCTTGATGAGCCTATAACCAAGTTTCATCTGAATAGATTCTTTGAAAAAGCCACTTGGAATTCATTTATATTCAGTTTATTTTGACCAGCTTGGCTTGCAAATAAATTATCTGACCACTGTCTGTCTGCAGACATTTCAACACCAATATCCATAAATACATCACTGGCAATCATTTTATTGATCAGAAGAAATAATGTAACAGTTCAAAAAAAGGTCAGTATAGGTTTATTTAGTGAGAGAAGCTTCGTCAATAGTGTGTGTCTATATGGGGGAGCGGTTGTACAGTGTATGTGTTTATATATCCTGGATAAAGGAGACTTGGGGCATACGTGCCAGTCTACAGCCAGTCACTAAACACCATGCTTGCTTGAAGCAGCATCCCACAGAACAGCCAAAAAGCTATGCCAAAAAGGCAAAAAGGGTGGTGAGCAGAGTGGCAGATCTATATGAAGTTAAACTGGGATTGGAAGAATGGAATGCAGAGATTTGTGGCCTTGCCTGGGTCAAGGGAAATCTACAGCACCGTGTGAGGCTACATACATCAGGATTTGGCAGTGTGACTGAGCGAATCCAAGCTGGGCTTAACCAATACCTTATTCCTGATGAAGGGCTTTTTGCCCGAAATGTCGATTTTTTTTTTTTCCCTGCTCCTTGGATGCTGCCTGACCTGCTGTGCTCTTCCAGATCTAAACTCCTGGTTTCTAGCATCTGCAGTCCTCACTTTTGCCCAATACCTTATTGCATAAGGCTCTCACAACATAGTAAAATCAGCTGGCAAAAAATAAATAGGTTTTTTCCCCAGTTTACTTCAACCCGCCTAACTGAGCATAAGCAAACAAGAGGCCACCGACTGAATCAATCAATCAAGCAGACTTCCAACAGTAGAGTACAGATCCTTGGGGAGGCACAGATGAATAAGCACAAGTTCCATCAACTATTTCAGAAAGCGAGTCAAACAACACAGTGGCACATGTGTTTTACACACACCAATAATATCCAAGCTGCATGGAGTATCAAAGCCAGGAATATATTTAGCTCCAGTTATCTGCTTTGAGGACTTGACACTTGGGAAAGCTCACTGGCATAGCGGATTGTCTCCAGACATGAATGTGAAGATATCATCCTGCACTGTGTGTAAATCCCAACAGATTCACTTCGGAGAACCAATCTGCGACTGCACGCCAGGACACCGATGATATGGTGCAACTAAACAGACTTCAGTGAGAGCTCAGAACATCAGAGCTCCGTAAAGCAGGATCAGTGCATTTATCACTGTACTCATTTCAGTTCAATAAGAATCATTTTAATCCTCTACAACAGTCTCCGTTTGCAACAAACTTGGAACCAGCATCTATTGCTACTTGAATTTATTTGATCAATAATTTACAAAATCAGCCAACAAGTATTCAGCACAGCTCACCAGGACTGCAACCTACACAAGTCTTTTATCTTTAACAGCACACTCACTTTTATCAGGATGCTGTATCTAATCAGAAATTCATTCTGACAACTTATACCTTCCCCTCTGCTTGTCAGCCAACCACAACGGACAGTAATTGGATACCACCGGGCACATATTCACATCAAACCGTATGAGACAGGTAGAGGGCTATTGTGGTTTAAAATATTGCAGATCTAGGATTACTGTCTGCAGCAAAAGTGGATGAGCAAATTGCAAACACCCTAAACCTGAAATGAACCCATCTCTATTTCCCACCACCATGAAGAGCTCTTCACCAGAAGCTTTCCACATCTTTGTTTACTCTGGATGAATCTCAGTCCAAACTATTTTGATTGTGAATAATGATGCTGTCCTTGAGCAGCAGAGGGTGCTACACCTGTAAACAAAAAAAAACCAGTGCGTCTGAAATCAATGGCTGGAAATTTGAATAGCTTGCTCGTGATTGTCTCGTTTAATTCAAATAAGACGCGCTAATAGAAGTAGAAACTTGTGCTCAGTATGCTTTCTTCTCTTTAAAAAAACGGTTAATCTAGTTCAAAGTTGTGCATTTACCATCAATGACCAGCATCAAACTGGAAATTAACTGGTCTCATTGACAATTGATTTTGTTAACTCAAAATAGGCAGCAGGATCAGACACACCCTGCTGTTACATAGAACATAGAACATAGAACATTACAGCGCAGTCCAGGCCCTTCGGCCCTCGATGTTGCGCCGATCAAAGCACACCTAACCTACACTAACCCACTATCCTCCATATACCTATCCAATGCCCGCTTAAATACCCATAAACTTCCTGCTGATAGGCCTTAGGGAATGGAGTCTTATCCTATGAATAGATAATTTAATGCTGTGCTGAGGTGTCAAAAGCAAAAAAAGGTACCCTGAATGAACATACAGGTAATCCAATAATACTTAACAAAAATTACAGTAGTAAGGACATTAAAACACCAGTCTGGCAACATTTCACTGACGTCTCCTTGCCAGTTCTGTGCCAATCCATCTAGAAAGTGATTTTGAAGAAATCCAGATAAGCTGTAAAAATAGAGGGGAGATGACACCTGACATGATGACAACGAAGCAAACCACCGATACAGAAATGAGAGGGGAGTGCGAAGGAGTAGAGGACACTGCAGGATGAAGCTGTCCACCCTGTGAAATCAAACTTGCGGTGAATCAGCCAATGATTCTTCACTTTGCCCAATCTTTCTTCTGCTGAAGTTCACAATGTTTATTCAGCCTTTTCTTGGAAACTCGCTTCCTCAGCTTTTCTGGGTGGGAAATTGAATGTTGCGGCAATATTTTCTAAGTACGTGGAAAATGAGAACTGTCCCAGTCTAGAAGAGGCTGCCAGTGTGCTCCTAGCCTGTTTCTTTACTGCTGGCATCAAACCAGTTTCATCCTCCATGAAGCATTTTATTTGAATTCAATCATAGCATGTGGGCACGACTAGTAAAGCCAGCATTTGTGGCCTATCACAAATTCTTCAAGTTGTCTGTGAGCCATCTTCCTGGACAGATGCAGCCCATGGAAAGGTACATCTACAATGGTGTCAGGGAGGGAGTTCCAACATGTCCACTTAGCACATTGATAAAATCACCAAGGAGGATGGGTTAGCGATTCTGCTAAGTGTGAGAATAGACAAGATAGGATTTATCCTAGGATTCTCTGGGAAGCCAGTGAGGAGATTGCAGAGCATTTTGCTTTGATCTTTAGATTATCATTGTCTACAGGAATAGTGTCAGAAAACTGGAGGATAGCAAATGCTGTCCCCTTGTTCAACAAGGGGAATAGAGACAATCCTGGTAATTATTGAACAGTAAGCCTTACTTTGGTTGTGGGTAAAGTGTTGGAAGGGGTTATAAGAGATAGGATTTATCATTGTCTAGAAAGGAATAAGTTGATTAGGGATAGTCAATAAAGGTTTGTGAGGCATGACCTTCCCTTGACAAAAGTGTTGAGTTATTTAAGAAGGTGACCAAACAGGTGGATGAGGGTAAAGTGGTTGATGTGGTGTATATGGATTTCATTAAAGCATTTGATAAGTTTCCCCACGGTAAGCTATTACACAAAATACAAAGGGTGATTTAGTGGTCTGGATCAGAAGTTGGCTAGCTGAAAGAAGACAGTGGGTGGTGGTTGATGGGAAATATTTATCCCGGATTCAGTTACTAGCAGTGTATCACATCTGTTTTGGATCTGTTGCTGTTTGTCATTTTTATAAATGACCTGGATGAGGGTGTAGAAGAATGGGTTAGTAAATTTGCAGATGACACTAAGGTTGGTAGAGTTGTGGATAGTGCTGAAGGATGTTGCAGGTTACAGATGGACATAGATAAGCTGCAGAGCTGGGCTGAGAGGTGGTAAATGGTGTTTAATGTAGAAAAGTGTGAGGTGATTCACTTTGGAAGGAACAATAGGAATACAGAATAGATGAGCAGAGAGAGCTCTGTGTCCATATACACAGAAACCTGAAAGTTGCCACACAAGTTAAGGAGGCATACGGCATGTTAGCTTTTATTGGTAGATGGATTCAGTTTCGGAGCCATAAGATCATGCTGCAGCTGTACAAACCTCCGGTGCTGCCACACGTGGGGTAATGCATATAGTTCTGGTCACTGTGTTACAGGAAGGATGTGGAAGCTTTGGAAAGGGTTCAGAGGTGAATTACTAGGATGTTGCCTGGTATGGAGGGAAGGTCTTAGGAGGAAAGGCTGAGGGACTTAAGGCTGTTTTCATTAGAGAGAAGGAGGTTGAGATGTGACTTAATTGAGACTTAAGATAATCAGAGGGTTAGATAGGGTGGACAATGACAATCTTTTTCCTTGAATGGTGATGGCTAGCACCAGGGGATACAGCTTTAAATTGAGGGGTAATAGATAATAGGTCAGATGTCAGAGGTAGTTTCCTTTACTCAGTAGTAGGGGCATGGAACACATTGCCTGCAACAGTGGTAGACTCAACAACTTTAAGGGCATTTAAATGGTCATTAGATAAACACATGGATGTAAATGCAATAGTGTAGGATAGGTAGGCTTCAGATTGGTGCAACATCAAGGGCCGAAGCCCCTGTACTGCACTGTAATGTTCTTTGTTCTATGAGAGAGCAGAGAAGCCAAGTGCAGATTCTTGGGGGACTGCAGAAGTAACTATGCAGGATGGGAAGAGAAGATATTAAGGAAGATGCTCTAAGTGTGACAGGAAAGGGTAAGTGTTGCTAAAATGGCAAACAGAGATCATGTTGATGGAAAATGTTTCAAAGACCAGGAAAAGAGGAGAGGTATGAATCAGTGTGGTCACATTGTTCTTTAATGCTTTGCTTAAAATCTGTTTCAGGAGTAGATACCCAACAGTAGGGACTCAAACATGGACTTGGGAGAAGAAAGGGAAGCTTGGGATGAGGCGATTTTCAAGGAGAGAAGGATGAGAGTGAAAGTTTTGAGAGAGGGTGGAGCAGCAGCTTTGTAAGGGAGGAGCCATTTAGTCTCAGCTGGTTTTGGAACTAAGGAAGGATGGTCAGCATTTTAGTGCGAATGAGGTCAAACAAGGAGGATGTGGGTGTCATGAAGAGAAGCTCAGAGATGGCAGGAAGAGAGAAACTCATTAATACTGGGAATGACAAACTGGGGCACATGAAAAATTTGAAGCATTTCATTGCTAACTGTTTAGGGATGAGCATAAATGAATCAGAGTACAGTATTGTAAAAGCCTCTAACGTGTCTCCTGGGATAAAATTACAAAAAGCTGAAATTAAAGTGGCTGTTCCAAGTTTAAATTAGGCTTTCTATTAATTATTCACTATTCCAGAATGCATCTTGCTCAGATTAACACACCAGTCAAAAACACTGACTGCTGTTCAGGGTGCAAGTAATCCAAGACAAACTCAAACCTTGGTTTAGTTCCATCTGGAACTTCCCTTCCCACCAACTGAAATACAAGTTCACTTCCTTTAATCAAGATATTTAAAGCTGTTCTCGAAACCATTCAGCCAGCTAAACTTTCAAAACCCAGTCTGCAAAATCAACTTTACTTTCAGAGTAAATGTCATCAGGATTGAAGGATCAACTGTTAACACTTGCCAAATCTGTGATACCACTAAAGCTCATTGAATAAAATATTCCAGCAAATGTGATCAGTGATCCCAAACATGAAATTTACAAATTTTCTTTTTCTTTTTGTTCCACTCATCTCCTCCCCCTCCCCCAGATTGCCAGCATCTGCAGTATTTTTCTTTTTATAGCAAATATTTAGCTAGAACCAGGTGTTGATCTGAACTTGAAGTTGCATCATCTCACACATAAGCCCCAATAATGTCACAATCAGAGATTAATATACTGGAGGAATAACATCATTGAATTTCCTGCTCAAAAGCAAGATGATATCAGGGCAACAGACCAAAGTGACAATTGATATTTCATTAAATTTCATAACACAGAATTGGCAGTCTCAAGTTGTGTAGTCTCTCTTGATCGGTAAACAGCCAGACTTTTCAAACTTCATTTATTTAAAGATTGCATGTTTGTAACGGTCATATGTTATGTTATTCCATATTAAGTACATAATTTTCCCTCCTTAGACAACTGAAGCATGAAGTAAAGTCACCACTGGACCATAGGGCTGCTCTCTTCATGAGAGCCGAACCTGAAGGTTACCATGACTCGGACAAGGGGAAGAGATTAAGAAGCATACCCTCAGCTGATGCGGAATTGAACCCACACTGTAGGGATCACTCTGCATTGCAAACCAGCCATCCCGCCGACTAAGGTAACTAACTCCTCGTACACCCTCTCCAAACACTTAAATCAATTTTAAGTTAAAAATCACACAACACCAGGTTATAGCCCAACAAGTTTATTTGGAAGCACTAGCTTTCAGAGCACTGCTCCTTCACCTGATGAAATAAACCTGTTGGGCTATAACCTGGTGTTGTGTGATTTTTAACTTTGTCCACCCCATTCCAACACTGGCTCCTCCACATCATGGCTACCACCAATTTTAAATATTATATAAGCAATAAGTGCATAAAACACAGACTATGCAATTCTGTGTCTTTTTTAACAACATTAATGTATTTCACAGTTTGGTGTGGTGAATAACGTCATCACACAAAAAAGTAATGATTTTTAGAACACACTACTCCAAGTAAGAATAAGGAATACATGCTAAAGTGTACAAAATTTAAATTTGCAGTGGTAACCCCAAAGAGTGTACTTTCAAATATAAATAAGGGTGCTTAAAAGCATTATTATTAAAATGGAGTAGAAATTGTATGCAACAAAATTATGGATGAAAGGACTTATATTTGCATAATATCAGAATTAGCACAATACAGAAGGTAAGTTGATGGATTCTGTGTTTTAAAGTGCAACCCTTGTGTTAAAATAGGCAAACACATCCCACAAAGTTCTCTCATCATCGACCCACAAATAGTAATCAGATAAATAGCCAATTATTCTATTTGGGTGGTACCGAAGGATAAACATTGGTCAGACATTAGTAGAACTCCTCTCTCTCTTGGCAAAAGGCCACAGAATCTTGAGCATCCACATGAACAGGTGGACAGACCCTGGGCTTAACATCTCAGCTGAAAGACATCTCCAGCAATCCCTCATCCTCACTAAACGTGGCAGTTTAGATTATGTGCTCAAGTCCTGCAGCAGACCTTGAAAGCATAGGCTTCTGACCTGGAGACCAGAGGGGGCAGTAGCATTGTGATAATGTTTCATGTTCTAGTATTCCAGATGCCCAGACTAATGCTCCAGAGCCAGGTTAAAATCCCACCACACTAGAGAGGCAAACATAAATGGAATTAACTACTAAAACTTGTAATGGTGACCATGAAACCAGCAGATTATCTTCGAAGCCCATCTCGTTCATCAACATCTTTCAGGAAATGATATCTGCTGTCCTTAAATGGTCTATTCTACATGCAACTCCAGACTCTTAATTGCCCTTTGAAAGTGCATAGGAAGCTACCCAGTCATATGAAACCACTGAAACATCAAATAAGTGCACATCGACTCAGTGGTTCAAGAAAGCACCTCACCACCACTTTCTCAAGAGCAATTAAGGATGGGCAGTGCTTGCTGGCGATGACGGATTAAAAATAGCACAAAGCAAAGCCAGCACTTAATGAGCCTTTCAGGAACTCTTGGTCAGCATGTCATGACAATTTTAATAGACAGTTACAGAAAGGACTCTGACTTTCTTGCCTTTTAAAGTTTTTACAAAAGGATCTAATGCCTATATGCCACAAAAAAAATATAAAACCTTTCAGCATACAATTTAAGTGGCCAGCTGCCTCTAGGAACCAAGCATTCAGGAACCACTACCTACCTCCCACTCCGGTTATACTCTCTCCCACTCCCTTCTGTCAAAAGATTGAATACAGCAGACTCAAGAACAGCTTCTTCCTTGCAGTTTTCAGACTTCTAAAAGGACCCTTTAATATACATACCGATCTCTATCTGCACCTTCTTGGCAGCTGCAACATTGTATCCTGCGCTCTATTCTGTTACCCTGATGCAATTGTATAGTATGACTTGCCAGTAAAGCACATCAGATAAAACTTTTCACTGTACTAGTAATAAATCAAACCCAATCCATCAAGAAAATGAGAACAGCCGGGTTCCAGGGGCAAGACCACAGATTCCCACTTCTTTCAGTTTTGCCAAAATGGAGAGCCTTGGGTGTTGTAGTTCCCTTTAAGGAATTGCATCAATTGGACTTGGTGCATTTCATTGTAAACATGATCCAAACCCCAGTAAGATACTCCCAAGTGCACATCAAACAAAGAGAATTGGTGCTTCACTTTCCCATTGCATTCAAATTAACAATAAACAATTCAGTTTCTATACAGATTCAAAGCAAAACTTAGGCCTACTCTAAATCCTGGACTGAAGCAAATAGATTTTACTTTATTCTCCTGAAAATTGATGGTGCTTCCCTAACCCCACTTTAAAGAAAACACAGCTCGTCAGTAAACTGTACAACGCAAGGAATATCAAACAAGCCTTGTTGAATCTGAGGAAAATGACAATTTAATGGGGTGTCAATTCATTACTGGCAATTTCCATTCCTCTGACAAAGTGACTCCAATGCATTGGTCATGCCTTTTAGCCATATCCCAAGATGATATTGCTGAAGCAGATGCAAAACTGTTAACTGTGGATTTCATGTGCACACTGTTCCTGTTAACATGACAAATTGGAGAACATAGGAGCTTTTACCACAAACACACCTTGTGTAGCTTGAAACACTTAGCATAGAATAAGCTGTGTCCTGGCCCTTAGCCTACAAATGGCTCATGTTACTGGCCCAACCTATAGCAGCATGTGGTTCATTGCAAGACTTTCATTCAGATGATGTAATTTGGCCAGTTGTCATTGAAGCTATCCTGGATATTCCACACTCGCCATAAATAGCCCCATCAGATAAAAGAAAAAGACCTTTAAATAACTCTGCAGGTCAGAGGTCCATTCAACCCTGGATGTTATGGGACCATCTTGTGGAAATTGTTATGTTCACTAACACACAGAGACTGAATGAACATCGATCTGATCCAATAAAGTACTCAAACAAACAAACTAAAATGTGAACAAATTTATTTAAGTACTCTGAACTATCAACAGTTGAAGCTGCCTCTGTTTTTCTGTATGGTACCTTATGCCATTATGCACAGCCATTGTAACAATCAAGAACAACTGGTTTGTACTACCTGTATGAACAGTCATGAAGATTCTGGTCTTAAGTTTCCTCCTAATGCGCAACCTAGATATTAGGTATGAAACCAGCATCAATTTCATGCCCATTTTGCTAACGTCAAATTACACTTAAACATTCTTGCAATCTCATTAGAATTAGCTCAAACTTGGCACTGGTGAAAGGTCACAGATCCAAAATATTATTCACATTTTGTTCTCCACGTATGCGGTCGGACCTGCTGTCTATGCACAACATTGTTTGTTTATTCCACACTTCCACTATCCACAGTATTTAGTTTTTCTCTTAAATGTGCACCAATCACCTCAAATAATCCAGCCCACACCAACATTATCAAGCCAAAGAGAGGAAAGTATAGCCAGTGGAAAGTTGCCATTTTTTGTGATAGTATGGGAGCCAGTCCAGCATTGGCGTCTCTCAACTTTTCTAATGCAACCGTGGGCTCAGTGGTTATGTACCTGGCCTCTTTAGCGCAGAGGTTGAGGCAGGCAGCTCGTCACAGTTCCGAGCACTGAGCGGTCAACTGGAGGAGATGGATGGCCCTCAGTACTGACAGCCCATAAGCCTTGATGTGCGGCATGTGCAGTTTGAGTGAATGCTGGCCCTGTTGTGACCTCATGGAATAGTGTGATAGAAGAGGCGGGTGCGCTTACTGCCGCAGGACTTTGTGACATTAATGCCATTAGTGCCATATTTAAAACACGCTCCATATCACTTCAGATGCTGTAAGCCAGTAGTGCCCTGCACACTGTTGCACCAGTCATCACTGAAGACACGGCCCAGAATGGAGCGTTTGCAGCCTTCTCCATTGACAGGGATCTCAAACTGCTGGTGGACAGGGTGCTGGAGAGGATGGTCCTCCTTTTTCCTGTTCACTGGCAGACGTAGCCAAGTCATCAATGTCAGCCAGCTGGGAATGAGAGTGTGTCCAGGTCAGCACTGTGACCTCAGTCAAGCATAGTAGTCCAAGAAGACGGTGAATTAGCTTCTGTACTCCACAGAAGCTAATGGAGTACAGAAGGGGAAGTACCACCATTTTCTCTCTGCTGTCCCTCTCACAACAGGGCCAGCATTCACTCAAACTGCACATGCCGCACATCAAGGCTTATGGGCTGTCAGTACTGAGGGCCATCCATCTCCTCCAGTTGACCGCTCAGTGCTTGGAACTGTGACGAGCTGCCTGCCTCAACCTCTGCGCTAAAGAGCCATGCAAGCCATAGAGGCTAGTGGCATCATCCAAGTAAGCACAAAGTGAATGAGCACTAAGGAGTGTCATAAGATGCATCATGCACAGACACTGGGGACATGGATATATCCCTGTCCAAAGAAACCTGTCATATATCAGCTGGCCCTGAGCCCAAAGTAAATTCCTGAAGGACTAAAGTGGCACAGGAGCTGCAGCAATGGTGATGCAATGAGGCTGGTGGTTTGGTTATGCTCACGCCCATGGACGAAGGGTGGGAGAGGATGGTGTTCAGGAAGCTCGAGAGAAAGTGGTGAGGGTGGAATCATGTGCAAGTCCAGAGAAGCAAGTGGCAAGCGCGTCTTCTCATAACTACAGTCTTCCCATGTTAGGGATTGGAACCATCTAGTTTCTTGGGAAAGGAGGACAGAATCAGGAGTTGCATAGAAACAAGGTGAGAATAGCCAACAATGAGATGCAGGTACATGGAAATTAGGTCATCACCACTCATTAGCCAGATTCAGGTCAGTATTTAAATCTCGTGGATAAAATTTAAGATTTTTCCTCAAGTTCTCTCTTGAAAGTCCGACTTCTCCGTTTCACCTTATTTTCCCCACCTCAAACACCAAGACCCTTGCTGCCCAAGGGAGTGAAAAATCCCACCCAGGATATTAAATTATAAGTGTGAACTTTTTTTACCCCTTTACTACCCAAAGTTATATTTGGTAACCTGCAGTCAGGAAGTTTTTGTTTTAATTTTTCGGATAACTGACACGGCATGATAAAACTATGCAGAAAGAAACTCAAATGCATTGGAGGATCTTTTTCTGAAAAGACCTCAAAAATATTGCAATCAATACATCAGGAAATTGAACTTGGACTCAGCTTTTACAACATGGATAGAGCCTATTGTGTCTGCACCAGGCAAACATCCATCTATTAGAACACCATTTTCCAGCACTTGGCCCATAGCCTCGTATTCTATGGTGTTTCAACTGTTCATCTAAATACTCCTTGAGGGCTTATGCCTCTACTACTCTTTTTGGAAAGGAGTTTTGGATATCCACAAACCTCTAGGAGAAAATTCTTCTTCCTCAAAACTTTTCTAAACTCTGCTCTTTACCCTAAACCTGTGCCCCCAGTGTGCAGTTTAGCTCCATCTACCTTCTCTATTCTCCCCAATCTCATACACCTCAAATCAGATCACCCCTCGCTTCTCCACCTGAAAGTCTGATCAGAGTAAGGATTGACTCTTCAAGCAAACATGAGCTTTTTGAGGAGGTCTGGAATTATCCACTTTTGTCGTGGTGATGCATTCCAGAGGGAAGGGTTGCAATGGCAAACATGAAAGGTGTAGGAGAATTGGGTGTGTCGCAGATATTTTTAATTAATTTCTTCAAACATGTTATGACTCACCTCTGGAGCAGGAGGCAACTTCAACCCAGACATCCTGACCCAGAGCGAGGGATACTGCTCTCAGCCCTTTTCAACATGTCACACCCAAAAATGTAGTTAACACCCAAAAATGCCACAATTGTTTCCGCTCCATAATTGGATATGATCAGATCACATGGATATTTGTGCTCAACTGGGAGAGAAAACAACAGTTTAGTTGTCTCTTGACAAACTCAAACAACAAGTACTCATCTCATTAAAGGCTTGTTTTTATCTACGTCAATTACTGAGATGCTTTTGACAGCCACTTGAGTTATTTTAAATTGCTGAATTCTAGTCAGCAAAGTTCAAAGCAATGTTTAGATAGCAGAACCCTTTTATTATTAGGAGGATGGGTAGTTCATAGCTGAAAATGACTGGGTGGGAAAGGGGAGTATTAATGTGCTTCAACATATGGAATTTCCTGGTTTGATTCAAAAATAATCTTGGATATCCATCATTCGAAGAGGTGGGATTCAGTAAAATTGGAAATGTGTATACCAGTCATTACTGGCAGAGTCAAAACTGTGCTCCTTTAAACTACTGTATTAAAAGCCTTGGGTAAAAAGGAGGCAATTGTTCAAAGTCACAATTCCCTGTCACAGTTTAGCATATCTTTTGAGGACTCACCAAGAACAACTTCTAACATAGACTGACCATGGATACCAGTCAGGAAAAGGGGAAAGGTGTTCAAAAAAAAAGTCATGGGAACCAGATGAAGAATTGAAACAGAGAGAGAAGCTAAACCAAAAGTTTATGGCAACATTGCCACCTGCATTTATTGATGGATTTTAATGATGCTATTCTTGAGACTTCCCTCGATCACCTCTATTTCAAAACACGCTTTAGATATATATTCTAATCATTTACCAATGAAGAAGTGACAAAGATTGATGAAGGCAGAGCATGGACATTGTTCATATGGACTCCAGTAAGGCGTTCAACAAGGTTCTACATAATAGACAGTTAGCAAGGTTGGATCACAGAATCCAGGGAGAGCTAGCTATTTCAATGTAAAATTGGCTTGAAGGTAGGAGACGGAGGGTGGTGGAGGGTTGCTTTTTGGACTTGAGGCCTGTGACTAGCTGGGTGCCGCAAAGATTGATGCTGGGTTCACTACTTTTTGTCATTTATATTAGTGACTAGTATGTGAATATAGCAGGAATAGTAAAGTAAGTTTGCAGAGGACTGCAAAATTGGTAGTGTAGTGGACAATGAACAAGGTTATCTCAGAGTACAATAGGACCTCAATCAGATGGGGTAGTGGGCTGAGGTGTAGATAGTAGTAGATATGAAGTGTTGCATTTTGATAAGGCAAATCAGGGCAGGACTAATCCATTTAATGATAGAGTCCCACGAGTGTGATCTTGGGGCACAGTTCATAGTTCCTTGAAAGTGGAGTCGTAGATAGAGAGGATAGTGAAGGTGGTGTTTGGTACACTTGCCTTTATTGGTCAATGCGTTAAAGTATTGGTTTTGGGATGTCGCATTGTGGCCATACAGGACATTGGTGAGGCCACTTTTGGAACGCACCTGTATTGCATTCAATTCTGGTTTCCCTGCTATAGGAAAGATGTTACTAACTTTGAAAAGGGTTCAGAAAAGACTTCTTAGAATGTTGCCAAGATTTGACACGTTGAGTTATAGGGAGAGGGTGAATAAGGGTTATTCTCCCTGGAGTGTCGGAGACTGAGGGATGACCTTATAGTGGTTTACAAAATCATGGATAGGGTGAATAGCCACGGTCTTTTTTCCCCACCAGGGTGGGGGGAGTCCAGAGGACATAGGTTTAAGGGAAGACAGCAACCTGACGATCAGCCTTTTCACAGAGGGTGGTGCAAGTATGGAATGAGCTGCCCAAGGAAGTGGAGGCTGGTACAATTACAGCATTTAAAAAGACATCTGGATGGATACACAAATAGGAAGAGTTTAGAGGGATATGGGCCAAATTCTGGCAAATGGGACTAGATTTATTTAGGATGTCTGGTCGGCATGGATGAGTTGGACCAAAGGGTTTGTTTCTGTGCTATACAACTATGACTCAATACGTTTTATGCATTTACTTTGTCAAGGCCTAGTCTACAAATGGGTATTCTGTCAATTTACTAATTATCCACAATATGACAAGTCAGACAAGAACTATTAATGCACCACAGAATGTCAATACGACAGTGATCCTTAAAGCCCATTGCAGGAATATTTTAACCTTGCACTGCAAGAAATTGCTACACATGTACAGAACAGGCCCTAATGGCTTTAGAATTTCCCTTGAATGGAGAGAGTGAATGTAAACAACGTCTGTGACTGCTGAGGTTCAGCTTTGTAAAGCAGTAAACTGTCCTGAGCTTCACATTTTGCAATCAGACAGGCTTCTCTGCCAGAATACTGCTCCTTCCTGAAAATATTTCTTCCAAGGTACCATTCCTATTATTATGCACAGTGCCAGGAGAGCTGTGTAAATTAGGCACAGCTATTCATTCTGGATAACAAATCCTATTGTAGTAGACTGTTAAATCAGTGGGAAGTCTTCTTAGCAATCTTCACAAATAATTTCAAATTTTAGCCTTGTTTGTTTGTTCCACAAGAGGAGCCGTTACCATGTTTCGGTGTTTTTAACATAGGAACACGACAGTGGAAAGGAAAGATAACCACTGGCATGGTACTGCAGAGTGGCAGCCAGTGACCGGTGGAGTTCCTCAGAGGAACTATTCAGGTTATACAATTACAATCTGGATGAAGGAACTGAGGGTATTGTTGCTGGGTTTTCAGATGACACAAAAAGATAGGTGGAGGGCACATAGTGCTGAAGAAGCAAAGAGGTTGCATAAGGTCTTGATCAGGCCATGAAGCAATGGCAGATGGAATACAATGTCGGACAGTGAGATTTTATGCACTTTGGTAGGAAGTAGAGGCCTAAACTGTTTTCTAAATGGGGAAAGGCTTCAGAAATCTGAGGCTCATAGGGCTCTCTTCAAGTTAACATGTAGGTTTAGTTGGCAGTCAAAGAGGTAATGCAATGTTAATATTCATTTCGAGGTGGTTGTACAACATGAGCAGGGATGTTCTGCTGAGGCTGTTTAAGGGTCTGGTCAGACCACATTTGGAATACTGAGAGGGGTTTTGGGCCCCATATCTAACCAAGGATGTGCTGGCCTTCAAGGTGGTCCAGAAGTGGTTCACAAGGATAATCCTGGGGGTGAAGGTTGTCACTAGGGCTGATTGAGAACTCAGTCAGTACTTGATAAGAGTTCAGAAAGATAAGAGGGGGATCTCATGAAAACTTGGAGTAAACGGAGAGACTTGGGTAGAGTGGAAGTGGAGATGACATTTCCACTTGTAGGGAGACTAGGACCGGAGGGCACGCCTTCAAAGTGAAGGCACATCCTTTTAGCACAGAGATAAGAAGGAATTTCTTCAGCCAGAGGGCAGTGAATCTTTGGAATTCATTGTCATAGACTTGGAGGCCAAGTCATTGAGTGTATATAACACACAGTGATACATAGACTCTTGATTAGTAAGATCATCAAAGATTATGGGGAGAAAGCAGGAAAATGGGGTCAAGAAACATGTCAGGCACAATCAAACAGCAGAGAAGACTTGATGGGCTGAATGGCCTGTTTCTGTTCTGATATCTTATGCAGCTTTAAGAAGGTTTCATACTCAACTTTTTGCCTGCTTGGAAAGTCAGAATGACAACTTTAAAAGGGCATTTAAATTATTATTGGATAAACATAGGGATGAAAATGGAATAGTGTAGGATAGATATATTTCAGATTGGTCCTTGATATTGCACCAACCCGTGGAACCAAAGTGCTGTAATGTTCTATGACAAGAATTCCTGATAAACCTCTTCTTGGCTCAGCTCAACTCAGGCATGCTATTCTCCATTCCCAGTCTAAATGAAATAACGTTAAGGTTTTGTAAAAATGCCCACACATTTCCTCCCTTTACAATAAACGAAAACAGCAAGGACATAGGACCATGGTAATCAATTCCATCCGACAACCATCACCCTTCCGTATTGCTCCCATCTTCAGGATAATCAGTTAGCTGTTCAGAAAAATGTAGACAAAATGATCAACATTTGTTTGAAATGAAAGATCGCACTGAAGCTTGAAACTATGGCAATCTTGAAATTCTGTCATAAACCAGCACACTGTCTTTTTTTAAAGATATAAAGCCTTTAGGTCAAAGGTGTTTCTCTTTGCAAATTTCTCCATGAAACACGGTGACATAGAACAGTCCAACTACTTGGAAGTCAACGAGGCCAGTCTTGTACAACACTAGGGACAGGTAGAACCTCAGCATGTACAGACAATTGGTGAATGTATGCTAAGGGCCACAAAGATGGCAATCAGGGTGAGGCTGGCATTGGGTACATTCTTCCCCCTGCCATGTAAAGATTTGCATGTGGTGTCCGTGTGGACATGGCCCATCTTAGACCTCCAGATGAAGTGGAAGATGGTTCCGATGACTGCAAGGCACTAGTTCTGGGAATGGGCAGGACCTCCGCCATGTACAGAGATTGCCTCACACCAGATGACCAAGTTTAACCTGCAATGGAGAGGGAGCAGTGCTCCCAAAAGCCCAGTTGCTGCTCCACCTTGGCGATACGTTCCTCTCAAGTTTTGGCACAAGTGTCATCCCTCCAACCCATATTCCCAGCAACTTTAGATAATCTGTCCTGGCAGTGAAGAGGATAAAGGTTCAGTCAGCCTATTTCCCAAAGAATGTGGCCTCGCTCTTGCGTCAATTTACCTTGGCTCCTGAGACCAGTTCCAACTGGTTGCAGCAGATGCTCATTAGTCTGTGCACCGACAAGAGTCAAGCAGAAGATGGTAATAGCATCCATTTCCATGTCCATCAGGAAGTGGTCAGTAGACAGCATCCTTTAGACCCTGTGGGAAAAGGATAGGGTGGATCCTGTCCCCTGGTTCCCAGAGCAGACGGTCAATGTCATTTGGCAGAGTGCCTCATCAGAGCTTTCCAACAAGTACCAAGGCATTGCAAGGCTGGTGGTGAGAAAGGTACTACCTGTGTGATCCTTCAGGTTTGCCCAGTCTCTCTACACATGACATGCTGCTCTCAAAGTGGCTGTGGGGCAGATAGAGACCATCACACACCACCTTCTGGAATGTGCCTTTGCAAAATATCTGGAGAGAGATGCTTTTGTCAAAAGGTCATCCTGTACAGCTCCGTGATACAGGACTCCGTGCTCTACAGCCTGTTCCCTGGAGCGCACACAGACAATCATCAACTGCACCCAGAGGACCATCAACTCGCGAAAGATACTATTTGATCTGCCCGAAACTTGCTGGTTTTCCAGAGCAAGGAGTTGACCTTGACACAGTGTTGCAGACTGGCACATTCAGCGGTCCCAGCAAAGCTTGGGGCAGCTGCCAAGGCACAGTGGGAAAAGAGCGCTGGAGGTCTTTCTGCCAAAGTTAAATGGGAGTCCATTCAGTTACCTCCATCTCAAATGTGCGTAAATAAAATCTTATACAAGTTTTTTTTTAAAGCTTCTTTGTTGGATAAAGTCAAACTCCAATGCTGGTTTGTTTCTCCATATGCTACTGTCAAGAACCAAACTGCTTTGGTTTTCTGTGTATATTTTTATGAAAATGGAATAAAAGAGGCTTTAGGCCGACATTCTGCGCCAATGTTGATGACCTTTGCATTATCTCTCAATTAACAAAGCCGTGAAAGAGTAACCCTTTAGCATCTAACTACTGAAACTCACATTGATATAGTAGCTTTATTCCACAAAAATAGCTCCAAATACTTCAGAAGAGTGTTATCAGACAAAATTTGATTGCTAACTATAGGAATACTAGGTGAACTAATGTTTAGTCAAGGCCTCACTACTGAATAAGATGACATTCACATCAAGATTGCAGCTTTGATTTGTGGGGAAATTACTTCACTCTGCCATGGTAATGTCAATGCTCCTTTATGAAGGGGGGAAATAAACCCTCAACACGTCAGCTACATATTGAAACAGCAGCAGCATGTATTTACATAACACTAAATGTCTTGAGGAACTTCACTGGAGCATCATCAAATAAAATTGGACTGCATTATACAGGAGACAATTAGGACGGATGACAAAAATTGTGGCATGTTTACAGAACAAAAGGGAGACAGAGAAGCTTAGAAAGGGAATTCCCAGCAGAAGGTCTAAACAACCACAAAAAGATACAACCCTTTGGTCCAGGAAAGGAAATCCGAATGTGCAGGAATGTGATTGATACTGGATGGTTGGGAGTCTAGCAGATGTCATAGAGAGGAGAGGGACTAAGGTCCTGGAGGGTTTTTGTTTTGTTATTCACTCATGGGACATGGGCACGGACTGGACAGCATTTATTGCCCATCTCTAGTCGCCCATGAGAAAATGGCGATAAGCTGCCTTCTTGAACCACTGCAGTCCACATGCTCCAGGTTGACTCACAACACCATTAGGGAGGAAATTACAGGATTTTGGTTCAGCAACAATGAATGAATGTTGATATATTTCCAACTCAAGATGGTCAGTCGCTTGGAAGGGAACTTGCAGGTGGTGACATTCTCAAGTATCTGTTGTCCTCGTCCTTCTAGATAGAAGTGGATGGGAGGGTGGAAAGTGCTATCTAAGGACCTTTGGTGAAGTTCTGCAGCACATCTTGTAGATAATACACACTGCTACTATGGACCATCAGTGGTAGAGGAAATGAATTTTTGTGGACGTGGTGCTAGTCAAATTGGCTTCAGAATCCAGGATGGTATCAAGCTTCTTGTGTTGTTGGAGCTGCACCCTTTCAGGCAAGTGGGGAATATTCTCCACCGGGATCTCTCCACCTGGAGGCTCCCTGCCTCCATCCCAGAGGAAGGGCTTTTGCCCGAAACATCAATTTTCCTGCTCCTCGGATGCTGCCTAACCTGCTGTGCTTTTCCAGCACCAATCTAATCTAAACCCCAATATTCCACCACAGTCCTGACTTGAGCCTCGTAGATGTAATGCAGAGGCTTTGTAAAGGCAGGAGCTGAGTTACTTGCCACCCTATTCTTCGCCTCTGACCTATTCCTGTAGCCACAGTGTTTATGTGGCGAGATGACTTTCTGGTTAGTAGTAGCCCCAGGGTGTCAATTGTAGGGGATTCAGTGATGGTAATATCTTTGCATGTCAAGGGGTAGAGGTGGTTAAGCATACCTCTTGTTGGAGATGGTCATTGCCTAGCATTTGTGGGGCACAAATATTACTTGCCATTTGTCAGCCCAAGGCTGGATACCGTGCAGATTTTGTTACATTTGAACATGGACTGCTCCAAGAATGGGACACTGAAAACCGAGATGCTGCCAGACTTGAAAACATAAGGATAATAAAGGAACAAGACTTGGAGACTTCTGGATGAGTTCAATTTTTTGAATGGTGATCTGTGGAAGGACCAAGGAACAATGCGGGGGGGAAGAAAAATCACACCAGGCTTAAGAGCACATCCAGCTTTTACTGAATGGGATGGTGCAGAATGGGTTCTGCACTGAGTAAGCGCAGAAAATTTCATTTCCTAACGTCAGGACACAATCATCACCACAACGTTTGTGTTTAGTTTCTCTCGTGATATCAACAAATACACTTTTTACACTTCCCCCATAGCATGACTAAGGAAACAGGAAGTGGTTCACGTGCAAGTCTATGAAGTATTCTGATCAGAGAAACAGCAGTGAAAAATACTGAAAGCAAAATTTAATTTCTCTTAAATGTTGTAAGAGTTTTATCATTACAATACCTCCCCAGAACCCTTTCACAAGGGTTAAAGAGAGTACCAGTAGAAAGTTGTTACAACTGTCATACCGCATTCCTCTGGGAAAAAAAAATCAAGTTACGGCAATAGAAATGCGACATATTTGACAGTTTCCTGGCAATTGAGTGTTCTTCTTGGAATAATTTTAAGCTACTTTAAGTTAATGTTAGAGTAGTTTAGAGTCTGTGAATTGTGATGGGGATGAAGTATTCTGGATAAGATTGTGCACATACAAACCAACAATTCTTTCACAGTCATGTTTTAAAATGTGCTAGTTCAGCTTTTGGGAGATATATCTAGACAACAACTTCCAAAAAAAAAACAAAAAAAGGGACAGAAGAATTTTTCCCAAGCCCAGTGACATTCTCCATGCCAAACTGCAGAGCGCTGCATTAGCAGAGATTTTGAAGGTAACGTAGTAATGCAGCCAGCTCATGCACAATAGATTTTAAATTATGTTAGATACAGGCAAAGTTTTTACATGAGCTTTCCCCTTTGCTACTCCCAAGCCATGCTAGATGATCTTTCAGGAGGAACTTTGTACTTCAGCAATTTCCACCATAATCCTAGTCACATTAAGTGTATACTGAGGCAGATACTCAAACCAGGCAGCTGTATTCTCAGAAAACCCAAGGTGTGGTGCCATTCAAGCCTATTCAAAAAAATCAACCTCAACTTCTTTTACAACATTCTTTCAATGAAGGAGGGCAACTAGTGTAAACCTCTAAAATTGCAAATGAATGAAACTCCAGCTTTATTAAGCAAAATAACTTCTGCTTATCAAATTTCATGGCAATCATGAATTCAAAATTACATTGCCTACACACCCAGGAGTGGTTTCTTGGATATCAAAACAGGCTGCTCATAGCTATCCTCAATAACCAGGTTTTCCATCAGGTTCAAGGAAATTACTTGCTTTATAGAGCAACTTCCATGACCCCACTATGTTCCAATATCGTGACTATTGCACTATAGTGGCTGACATTGGGAAGCTCAATAGCCAAGTTGGGCACAACATGGTCCCACAAGAAGATTCATAACCAAAAAGACAAGGTTGTGCACAGGACAGATACGATGATGGTAATGGTGGGGGTTTGCAGTTCAACACCAGCATGTAAACTGTATGCTACGATGCTTGGACAAATCTGTCAAAATCAGCTCCTCTACTTTGTGGTGTTATCGTCTCACCAAAACACAACCCCTTCAACAGTGGTGCACTATATCATCAATCTGGTCACTTACTCAAACCTCTAATGTTTGGTTTGAACCCATGATCTTCGGGCGCAATTGATTTATTTTTGAGACAACGTCAATAGTTAGCAAATGCAGAAGTGTTTTGATCATTAACATACTTCAAATTTTAATTTTGGCTACGTAGAAGGAACCATACCTGTAGAAGTGAAGCAATTCACACAGACCTCGCAAACATTTTAAGAAGAAAGACTGGCATGCATTCAAAGGAATATTTAATTTTAGGTGATGTGTTCATAGAACATAGAATATAGTACAGCACAGAACAGGCCCTTCAGCCCACGATGTTGTGCCGACCATTAATCCTCATGTAAGCACTCTCAAATTTCTGTGACCATATGCATGTCCAGCAGTCTCTTAAATGTCCCCAATAACCTTGCTTCCACAACTGTTGCTGGCAACCCATTCCATGCTCTCACAACTCTGTGTAAAGAACCCATCTCTGACATCCCCTGTATACTTTCCTCCAACCAGTTTAAAACTATGACCTCACATGTTAGCCATTTCTGCCCTGGACAATAATCTATGCCTCTCATTATCTTGTATACCTCAATTAGGTCCCCTCTGCTCCTCCTTTTCTCCAATGAAAAAAGTCCGAGCTCAATCAAACTCTCTTCATAAGATAAGCCCTCCAGTCCAGGCAGCATCCTGGTAAACCTCCTCTGAACCCTCTCCAAAGCATCCACATCTTTCCTATAATAGGGTGACCAGATCTGGACGCAGTATTCCAAGTGTGGTCTAACCAAAGTTTTATAGAGCTGCAACAAGATCTCATGACTCTTAAACTCAATGCTCCTGTTAATGAAAGCCAAAACAACATATGCTTTCTGAACAACCTAGTCCACTTGGGTGGCCATTTTAAGGGATCTATGTACCTGCACACCAAGATTCCTCTGTTCCTCCACACTGCCAAGAATCCTATCCTTAATCCTTTACTCAGCTTTCAAATTCAACCTTCCAAAATGCATCACCTCGCATTTATCCAGGTTCAACTCCATCTGCCACCTCTCAGCCCATCTCTGCATCCTGTCAATGTCCCGCTGCAGCCTACAACAGCCCTCTATATATCAACGACACCTCATCTAATTGTAAACAGATGTTAACAAAAATCCTGAATTTTACTGTTCCTATTGTGAGTGAAATGGTCATACTGATCTCAAAACATTAAACTTTTTAAAATATTGCAGTTATTAACATTTTTTTCTCAAATCATCAAGCAACTGAATCATGACAGACAACTTCATGATATGGGAGAGAAAGACAAGGGAGAAATTCTCTTGCATCTCACCCTCATCTGAACCAATTCCATTGCAAATCAAAGTTGCAGTGAAACAAAGGCAGGTAAACCACGTACAATGATTCCTATCCACATCTGTCAAAAGCAATTTCTCGATTTTCTGATGTTAAACATAGGACACAGTGCTATAAAATATTTCACAACACCAAGTTATAGTCCAACAGGTTTATTTGGAAATATTAGCTTTCAGAGCGCTCTGAAAGCTTGTACTTCCAAATAAACCTGTTGTACCATAACCTGGTGTTGTGTGATTTTTAATCTTTGGCCACACCAGTCCAACACTGGCTCCTCCACATTATACCTAACTTGCACTTTGCAAGCTTTCAAGGTGTGTAGTCCTGTTGGCGGGATTTGGATGCATCAGTCCAATCTTCAGTCATGAGGATCAGTGACGTTACACCCAAATTGATATGTTCAACTTTCAAGAAAGTACTTACAAAGTCCAATCTCAGTGAATTTGAGTAGAATTTGGCAGTTAAAGAAAATCCAGTTAGGGATGGAATCTCTGTTGTCTAAACGTTGAAGATGAGAACTTGAGTTGTTAATCGGCCTCTTACTTAAATCTAATCCCAGAAATCTTAAAATCTCATTTTATTGACATATTAACATTTACACTCAAAAAAGTTGATTTTTTGAAACCAATCTTTTTGACCAATAGGGACAATTCTTACCCAGATACTGTTATTTGAGGATTTCATGAGCAAACTTGATTAGGACCCAAGTGAAATAAAAAAATCCACACAATAGAATAAAGTAAAAACAACACTAAACTTCCTGCAACATGTATGAGGTGAGGGATGCCATGGACGTCCCTGCTGATTACACTTGCAGGAAGTGCACCCATCTCCAGCTCCTCCAAGACCGTTTTAGGGAACTGGAGCTGGAGTTGGATGAACTTCGGATCATTCGGGAGGCAGAGGGGGTCATAGATCGGAGCTATAGGGAAGTAGTAACTCCAAAGATGGCAGATAGATGGGTGACAGTGAGGGGGACTGGGAGGAAGCAGCCAGTGCAGGGACCCCCTGCGGTCGTTCCCCTCAAGAACAAGTATACCGTTTTGGATACTTGTGGGGGGGACAACTTACCAGGGGTAAGTGACGGGGCTCAGGCCTCTGGAACGGAGCCTGTCCCCGCTACTCAGAAGGGAAGGGTGGAGAAGAGCAGAGCAATAATAATTGGGGACTCGATAGTTCGGGGCACAGATAGGCGGTTTTGTGGGAACGAGAGAGACTCACGTTTGGTATGTTGCCTCCCAGGTGCAAGGGTACGTGATGTCTCGATCGTGTTTTCCAGGTCCTTAAGGGGGAGGGGGAGCAGCCTGAAGTCGTGGTCCATATTGGCACCAATGACATAGGTAGGAGGAGTGCTGAGGATGTTAGACAGGCTTTTAGGGAGCTAGGTTGGAAGCTCAGAGTTAGAACGAACAGAGTTGTTGTCTCTGGTTTGTTACCCGTGCCACGTGATAGAGAGTCGAGGAATAGGGAGAGAGAAGAGTTAAATGCGTGGCTACAGGGATGGTGCAGGAGGGAGGGATTTCGGTACTTGGATAACTGGGGTTCTTTCTGGGGAAGATGGGACCTCTATAAACAGGATGGTCTGCACCTGAACCTGAGGGGCACCAGTATCCTTGGGGGGAGGTTTGCTAGTGCTCTTGGGGGGGGTTTAAACTAACTCTGCAGGGGCATGGGAACCCAGACTGTAGCTTTAGGGTGCAGGACCTGGAGTGTAGGGAGGTTAGGAATATGGCATCAATCTTAAAGGAGGGTGCCTGTAAACAGAAGAGTGGCTTGAAGTGTGTATACTTTAATGCCAGAAGTATACGAAATAAGGTAGGTGAACTTGCAGCGTGGGTTGGTACCTGGGACTTCGATGTTGTGGCTATTACGGAGACATGGGTAGATCAGGGACAGGATTGGCTGTTGCAGGTTCCAGGGTTTAAATGTTTTAGTAGGGTCAGAGGTGGAGGTAAAAGAGGGGGGGGGGGGGGGTGGCTTTGCTTGTCAAAGATAGTATTACAGCGGTGGAAAGGAAGATGGATGAAGATTTGCCATCTGAGGTAGTTTGGGTTGAGGTTAGGAATAGGAGAGGTGAGGTCACCCTGTTAGGAGTCTTTTACAGGCCTCCTAATAGTCCTAGAATCGTTGAAGAAAGGATTGCGAGGATGATTCAGGAGAAGAGTGACAGTAATAGGGTGATTGTTATGGGGGACTTTAACTTTCCTGATATTGATTGGGAAAGCTATAGCTCAAGTTCGTTAGATGGGTCAGTGTTTGTGCAATGTGTGCAGGAGAGTTTCCTGACACAATATGTAGATAAGCCAACAAGAGGTGAGGCCATACTGGATTTGGTTCTGGGTAACGAACCAGGCCAGGTATTAGAACTAGAGGTAGGTGAGCACTTTGGGGACAGTGACCACAATTCGGTGATTTTTACTCTAGTGATGGAGAGGGATAAGTGTGTACTACAGGGCAAGAGTTATAGCTGGGGGTAGGGAAATTATGATGCGTTGAGGCATGACTTAGGATGTGTGGATTGGAAATGTAGATTCCAAGGCAAGAGCGTAATTGATATGTGGAACTTGTTCAAGGAGCAACTATTGAGTGTCCTTGATAAGTACGTACCTATCAGGCAGGGAGGAAAGGGTCGTGTGAGGGAGCCGTGGTTTAATAAGGAATTGGAATCCCTTGTTAAATGGAAGAGGGCGGCCTTTGTAAAGATGAGGCGTGAAGGTTCAATAAGGGCGATTGAGAGTTATAAGGTAGCCCGGAAGGACCTGAAGAGAGAGCTAAGAGCAGCAAGGAGGGGACATGAAAGGTCGTTAGTTGGTAGGATTAGGGAAAACCCTAAGGCTTTCTATAGGTATGTTAGGAATAAAAGAATGACTAGGGTAGGAATAGGTCCAATCAAGGATAGTAATGGGAAGTTGCGTGTGGAGGCTGAAGAGATTGGGGAGGCACTGAATGAATACTTTTCGTCAGTATTCACTCAGGAACAGGACATTGTTGTCGATATGAATACTGAGGCACGAATAAGTAGAATGGATGGCTTTGAGATATGTAGAGAAGAGGTGTTGGAAATTCTGGCAAGGGTGAAAATAGATAAGTCCCCTGGGCCTGATGGCATTTATCCTAGGATTCTCTGGGAAGCAAGGGAGGAGATTGCAGAGCCATTGGCCTTGATTTTTGTGTCCTCTTTGTCTACAGGAGTAGTGCCAGAGGACTGGAGGCTAGCAAACGTGGTTCCCTTGTTCAAGAAGGGGAGTAGGGATAATCCTAGTAACTATAGGCCAGTGAGTCTCACTTCTGTTGTGGGCAAAGTCTTAGAGAGAATTGTAAGGGATAGGATTTATGCACATCTGGATCGGAATAATGTGATCAAGGATAGTCAGCATGGTTTTGTGAAGGGCAGGTCATGCCTCACAAACCTTATTGAATTCTTTGAGAAGGTGACTAAGGAGGTAGATGAGGGGAAAGCGGTAGATGTGGTGTATATGGATTTTAGTAAGGCGTTTGATAAGGTCCCCCATGGTAGGCTACTGCAGAAAATACAGAGATATGGCATTGAGGGTGAGTTGGAGGTTTGGATTAGGAATTGGCTGGCTGGAAGAAGACAGAGGGTAGTAGTTGATGTCAAAGGTTCATCTTGGAGTGCTGTCACTAGCGGTGTTCCGCAAGGATCTGTTTTGGGACCATTGCTGTTTGTCATTTTTATAAATGACCTGGAGGAAGGGTTAGAAGGTTGGGTGAGCAAGTTTGCGGATGATACGAAAGTCGGAGGAGTTGTAGACAGTGAGGAAGGATGTGGCAGGTTACAGCGGGATATAGAGAAGCTGCAGAGCTGGGCAGAAAGGTGGCAAATGGAGTTCAATGTAGCGAAGTGTGAGGTGATTCACTTTGGTAAGAGTAATAAAAAGATGGGGTACTGGGCTAATGGTCGGATACTTGGTAGTGTGGAAGAGCAGAGGGATCTTGGTGTCCATGTACACAGATCTCTGAAAGTTGCCACCCAGGTAAATAGTGCAGTGAAGAAGGCATATGGCGTACTGGCTTTTATTGATAGAGGAATTGAGTTCCGGAGTCCTGAGGTCATGTTGCAGTTGTATAAGACTCTGGTGCGGCCGCATCTGGAATATTGTGTGCAGTTTTGGTCGCCATACTATAGGAAGGATGTGGAGGCACTGGAACGGGTGCAGAGGAAGTTTACCAGGATGTTGCCTGGTATGGTAGGAAGATCCTATGAGGAAAGGCTGAGGCACTTGGGGTTGTTTTCATTGGAGAAAAGAAGGTTTGGGGGTGACTTGATAGAGGTGTACAAGATGATTAGGGGGTTAGATAGGGTTGACAGTGAGAACCTTTTTCCACGTATGGAGTCAGCTATTACAAGGGGGCATAGCTTTAAATTAAGGGGGGGTAGATATAGGACTGATGTTAGGGGTAGGTTCTTCACTTAGCGAGTCGTAAGTTCATGGAATGCCCTGCCAGTAGCAGTAGTGGACTCTCCCTCTTTATGGGTATTTAAGCGGGCATTGGATAGGTATATGGAGGATAGTGGGTTAGTGTAGGTTAGGTGGGCTTTGATCGGCGCAACATCGAGGGCCGAAGGGCCTGTACTGCGCTGTATTCTTCTATGTTCTATGTTCTATAAACTGTTCATATTAATTATGCATTTATTTTATAGTAAAAGTTACATATACATGAATACCAATTAATTAACATTTATTTATTTATGTATAACACTCACTCTCATTCATATACATCAACAAATAAATCAAATAATTTGCAACACCAGGACTATACTTTGTTCTGAAATTTTTGGATGTTCGCCTATGAAAAATAAGGTCCAATGTGAAAACATATTTTTTTTAACGCTCAAAATCATGAGCTTGACTTTTACACAGAATGTATGATATATTGTTTTGTAGTATGGTAATGTACCATATTTTGATTAGGCAAGGCAGACAGAATGGAATGGCTGGAATTACACACACCACACAAGTTCTTTCATACAGTCCGTACAGTGTGAAACAGGCCATTTGGCCCAACAGGTCCCCACACACCCTCCAAAAAGAGAGAGTGTCCCACCCAACTCATTCCCCTACAAATGATTTACATTTCCTCTGACTAATGCACCTAACCTACACATCTCTGAACACTAAGGGCAACTTAGTATGGCCAACGCACCTAACCTGCACATCTTTGGACTGTGGAAGGAAACCAGTGCACCTGGAGAAAACTCACGCAGACACGGGGAGAATGTATAAACTACACAAAGACAATCGCCCACGGCCCCTGGTGCTGTGAGGCAGCAGTGCTAACGACTGAACCACCATGCCACCCTTCTGAAGGGCAAGGAGAGAGAAAATCTTTTGAATATTTTAAATACTTGCAAGAACCTCTAACATGGTTTACATTCAATATTGCAACTGTTGGAGAGATCCTTCTTTTCTGCTAATTTGAAGCTAGGAACGAGAAATGCTCATGCACCCACTTTCGGCAAGATGGGAACCAGCATCATCGCAGTGCAACAAAAATACCAGCCTTCTGGAGAAGCAACACAAAGAGCAATAACACTATTTGGAAGTGACGGGTGGATGAAGAATGCGCTGTTATTGAGTTTACAGCAGTTTGCAAGTGGAGCAAGGAGGCTGAAGTGGGGAAACAGCAGCAATATTATCAAGCTAATAGCACCCCTGAACATCTCAGAGTAGGAGCTGGAGTTTAGTGCCAGATTGTTTCCATAATCAGGTGCATAAGTTTTTTTTTTAAAAAGGTACTTGGTAGTAGTGGCCTAATGGATAGTCAATTGAAGAACCACTCACTCAGTTACAGTCAGCCTTGATTTGGTCCCACCAAGGAAAGACAAAATTATAGTGCAGGTCTCAAACAGGTGCTGGACCCTGTATCAGTAGAAGGCAAAAAAAAAAGAGGATTATGCCTAATGGGCACGGCTTGCTGATATTTTTAGCATTTACCAATTTGGCAGGCAATACACTGCTATGAGCCACACTTCCTTCACATCACATTAAAGACTTAGAAGATCAGTTTGGGATGGAGGCGAAAACAAAATGGCCAAGGCTATTCAGCAATGATTAAAGTCACCCAAGATGTAAACAACAAAAATTGTTTCTTGTACCCAACTGGAGATGACGAGTTGCTGCCTTTGTTGTAGAAAGATCACAGATAGACAGGGTGGTTAAGGCAGCATTTAGCAAACTTGCCTTCATTGCTCAGACCATTGAGTGTGTGTGTTGGGACATCATGTTGAGTTTGTACAGGACATAGGTGAGGCCACTTTCGGAGTACTATGTACAGTTCTGGTCACCCTGCTATAGGAAGGTTGATATTAAATTGGAGGGAGCTTTGAAAAGATTTACCAGGATGTTGCCAGGACTGGAGGGTTTGAGTTATAGGGAGAGGATGGATAGACTGGGACCTTTTTCGTTGGAGTGTACGAGGTTGAAGGGCAACCTTATAGATGTTTATAAAATCATGAGTGGCATAACTAAGTTGAATAGCAAAGGTCTCTTCCCTCAGGTGGGGGGAGTTCAAAACTAGGGCATACATTTTTAAAGGGAAAAGACAGACAGATTTAAAAGGGACTTGAGGGGCAACATTTTCATACAGAGAGTGATTTGTATGTGGAATGAACTACCAGATGAGGTGGTGAATGCAGGTACATTTACAACATATAAAAGACATTTGGATATGTACATGAGGGATATGGGCCAAATACAAGCAAGTGGGGCTAGTTTATTTTGGGAAACTTGGTCGACACGGTTGAATCGGACCAAACGGTCTGTTTCTGCGCTATATGACTCTGACATTATAACAGACTGCAAGGGAAAACTGAAATCAAACACTTGCAAGAGGTCCTGACAACCAAACGATAAAAAGTTTTGAGACCAAGGTTTACTTAACTTTCTCTTTGCTCTCCATTCACTCTGCATTGTAAATGGGATGCTCAAATGCAGTATCAACGGAGTTCAACATTAACTTAATGCACTACTGAAGGCCACAGTATAAGGTCCAGAATTTACATGGAACCATTGGACAGGACAAATCTCAGTTATTTATTTTAACTGACTACACAACTTCTCCCAGCTTCTGAGACAATACTGATGTCAAATATTTTCTCTATATTTTATGAGCCAACTGTGACAAGGCTCAAAACAGATTACTGATTTCAACTTTGATCTGATTTGATTTATTACCGTCATGTGTACTGAGGTACAGTAAAAGTGTCATCTTACATGCTTTACAGGCAGGTCATACAAGTGCATTAGGGTAACAGAACAGAGTGCAGGGTACAATGTTACAGCTGCCAAGAAAGTGCACAGAGAGATCAACATTAACATTAAAGTAGGTTCATTTAAAAGTCTGTAGCTTAGTGAAGCATTTCAGCTTTCTCAAAGTTCCCCTAAGCACTCTATGCAACAGCTGTGTTGCTACAAAATAGAATCATTAGCATCCAAACTTAAATACCAAGACAAGAGTAGAAGCCCCTCCAAAGCTTTCAGTTTGAATCAATTTTACGATGGCTGCACAAACTTGATTTGACTCCTGGAGTGTGTACGTACTACCGCAGTGTGAAATCTAAACAGATTACAATTCTTTCTATTAAAGTCAAGGGGAGCTTTTGCAAAGGATTGAGCAAGTTCAAAGAGAAGACCAATGAAGTGGACAGAACAAAAGATAATTGCATACACTTGCACAATAAGCAGCAATTGAGGGGTCATATCAAGACAGCGTTTGAGAAAAGTTGCCAGTCGAAAATAGAAAGAGCATCTTGTGCCAAGTAATTTTTTTAAAAATACAAGCATCCAAGGCTGGAAATACAAAAACCAGAAAAAGCTGTACACATTCAGATCTGCCAGTATCTGTACAAACAACCAACATGTTACATTGTTAAAATTGACCCATTATCAGAATCTGCTTGTTACCTTTGATCATTGAATCTTACAATAATTATCATTCGTCTTTAAAGATTCTAACAACGGGATGTTTCATATTGAGTGATTCAGCAGTATGCTGCCAGGGTATTTCTCCATTTATTCTTAGGTATTGAATGAGTTTGTTTTTAAAACAGTCACTGCCCCTTGAGGCACTTCTCATATCATGTTAAACTGGTCAACAAATTAAAACAGTTCTTGGCTTTCAGGATGCATGTATATTAAATATGCTTTCAATTTAAAAAAAACACAAGCTAAACAGCAAACTAACCAAGTGATAAAACTATTTATTCTAAACAGGACTTGTATTCAGGGAAATCTCAGTGGATTAAAGACTGCAGTGGACTAAAGGTGAACTGATATGGTATTTTATCAACTTGTTTTATGATTCAGTAGTTTGAGCGGGGAGATGAATTGCTTTTTTATGAGACATTGACTACAGCTGTAATGCAGTTTCTGATACGATCAAGTGAGGGGGGGGGGGGGGGTTATGTCTATATCAGACTATCAATGTCAGAATGACCAAAATGGGCACAACCACAGATTCCCCTATTCCAGTTATACCTTCCTCCTTTGAAATACACTCTAATTGTCTGTAATCCATGCATTGTGTGTCAGCACAGAGGAACAGAACAATTGCCCAATCCAAAGGCTCATTACTGCTCCTGAGCAAACTCTTTGGAAATTCCAAAGTTTAATGTTTGCTAAAAACCCATTGCAAAATTGGCAAGCCACTATCTTGGTTACTACAAAATTCATGAATGCCTTCTGCACATAAGGTAAACTAGCCTCCCCTTCCCCCAAGGCTTCTTGTGCCAACAACACCAGACCTTTCATTTAAAGTCCCCAGATGCTCACAGTTTAATCACACCGCCTCCAGTGAGATTTAAGCACAATGAAAATATTTTACTCCCTTAGCAACTTGCCTATTCCTTGCGCATGAGAAAGCTTTTACTGTTTTGCACAGAACTCGACAAAATTACTGCAAGTGTAGCTCCATTCACTCTATCCTCTCATTTTAAAAAAAACAAAAGTATTCAGCATATGAGCCGTATCAAAATGAAGGCAGTCGGCCTGATCTTGTAGGGAAAAAAAGACGGTTTATTAATGCTCACACTGGCCAGAAAATGTAAGGATTCATGTAGGTTGCAAATTTCCATAAGTAGGAGCAACTCACCCTTGGCCTGTTATGAATAAGAGATTACAGGATCTGCACATTAATTGCTCATCACAAAAAATTAGGGCTGAAAATTAAGACACATGCATTCTTTTAACAACCCCATTAGTTTCTTGGCTCTTGTTGTGCAATGGGAGTGTCCATGCCTCTAAGCCAAGATGCCTGGGTTCAAGGCCCACCTGCTCCAGAGGTCTGAACAGACTGATTAGATAATATCTACTCATTGGTATTGTGGCTCTTGTAG